>NC_057864.1:355590324-355912824 GCF_019393635.1 Dromiciops gliroides | reverse complement strand
GTGTCAAGGCTAACCTTTCCATTTTCACACTTGATCCCCTTTCTACCCATCTCTTCCAGAAAACTGCCTTCTCTATCATTTCCTTTCTTTCTCTCATCTTTGATCTCTCCTTATCCACTGACTTCTGATGCCAATGAACATGTTCAGGTTTCCTGATTATTTTTTTAAGATCTTTATTAAATTTGATTTCCCCCCAGTTACATGTAAAAACAATTTTAATATCTGTTATTAAAACTTTGTGTTCCAAATTCTCTTCCTCCCTCCCTGCTCACCCCCACCCTTAAGAATGCAAGCAATTCAATATAAGTTATATATGTGTAGTCATGCAAAACATTTCCAAGTTAGGTTGTGAAAGGAAAAGGATAAAAAAGTAAGAAAAAGAAAAAAAAATGCTTCAATCTGTATTCAGACACCATCAGATCTTTTTTTTGGAGATGGATTGCATTTTTCATAAGTCCTTCAGCATTGTCTTTGATCATTGCATTGTCGAGAATAGCCAGGTCATTCACAGCTCATTTTGCAATATTGCTGTTACTTTGTATACAGTACTTCTCATTTTGCACATCTTACTTTGGCCAGGGCAATAAGGGTTAAGTGACTTGCTGAGGGTCACACAGCTAGTAAGTGTCAACTGTCTGAGGCTGGATTTGAACTCAGGTCCTCCCAAATCCAGGGCCAGTGCTTTATCCACTATGCCACCTAGCTGCCCTTCATATAAGTCTAGGGTTTCCCCATTCTTAAAAAACAAAAACAAAAGCCTTTCAACTTGGTCTTGCCATTACCTCAAAAACTATCAAAATATACCTCTACCACTTTTCACAGCCAAGGTACTAGAAAAAAAAGGTTTTCTGGAGTGGTTACAGTGAAGGTAAGTGGTATGAATCTGGTATAGGTTTTGCAATCGAAACAAATCTAGTCAACAAACTTGTATGCCTACCAAAAGGAATGACAGGCTCATGACAATGTGATTACCACTTGCAGGAAAACACCATGCCACCATCATCAGTGCCTATGCTCCCACTATGACAACCCCTGATTAGGTCAAAGAAAATTTTATGAAGGCCATGAGACCCTTATCATCAATGTGCCAAAAGAGGACAAGTTTATAATTCTGGGTGACTTTAGTGCTAGAGTGAGCTCAGACTACCAGACATGTCAGGGAGTCCTTGGGCAGAATGCAGTTGGAAATAGCAACTGCAGTGGTCACTTACTACTGAAGACTTGGGCATCTCAGGACCTTCTCATCACCAACATTTACCTAAATGCAACAAAACTTCATGAATGCACCCTCCCAGCAAACATCAGTATTTAATTTATGTGATTTATGTAATTATGTACATAATTTATATAATTATGGCATTTAACTATGTGATTGTAAGGAGAAGAAACAGACAGGATGTGAGGGTGATGAAGGCAATGTGTGGTGCAGAGTGTTGGACTGATTACAGACATTCTCTCCAAGCTAAATATTTGCATTCAACAAAAGTGGCACCCTCAAGGCAAAATGACTACCAGAAGACTTAATGTCAACAGATTAGAGAACTTCTCTGAGTAAGAACAGTTTGTTGCTAACTTGGAGGGAAAGTTGAGCCAATACATGGTTGGCTATAGTGGAACAGAAAAGGAGTGGGCAGCTTTCAGAGATCTGGTGTACAGCACTGCATTTGCTCATCTGGGTCATAACACTCACAAACATCAAGATCGATTTCATGAAAATGATGGGGAAATTCAGAAGCTTCTAAATGAAAAACAAGTACTCCTCAGGGTTTACTAGCAGGATAGTTTGTCCATCCCTAAGAAGGCAGCATTTAAGTCCATCATGCATAAAGTACAAGCAAAGCTTAGAGAGATGCAGGATTCTTGGCTCAAGAAGGAGGCAGATGAAATTAAAGTGCTTTAATGATACCCTGAAGGCTATTTATGGGCCAAAGACATATGGTGCATCTCAACTACTCAGTGTTGATGGAGCCACATTGAGGACATGATCCTGGAGATATGGGTTAAGCACTTCCATAGTGTTCTCAACAGACCGTCTTCAATCAATGCTGAAGCCATTGACCATTTACCTCAAGTTGAAGTCAACCCCTCTCTAAACAAATTTCCAACCGAGGTTTTGAATGTCATTAGGCTCTTCTCCTGTGGCAAAGCACCGGGTGCTGATTCTTTTCCAGCTGAGATTTAAAAGGTCAGGGGCCCATTGCTCATACAAAAGCTGACTACAATTTTGGAGTTATATGGTGAGAGGAGGCTATCCCCCAGAAGTTTAAGGATGCCTCCATTGTCCATTTCTATAAAAGTAAAGGAAATAGATTGTCCTGTGACAACTGGGGGCGGGGGTGAGGGTGGGGAGGTGTCTCTCTCTCTCAGTCATAGATGGCAAGATTCTTGCCAGAATCTTCCTTAATAGCTGATCCTTCACCTAAAAAATGGTCAATTACCTGAGAGTCAGTGTGGCTTCAGAAAGGGCTGAGGGATGGTCAGTATAGTGTTTGCTGCCTGACAACTCCAGGAGAAATGTCAAGAGCAGAACAGCAGTCTGTATACAATATTTGTAGATCTGACCAAAGCTTTTGATACTGTCAGTCATGAGGTCTTATGGAAAATTATGTCAAAATTTGGTTGTCTGGAAAAGTTTGTCAGTATTATATGTCAATTTCATGATGTCATGCTTGCCTGTGTTCTGGATAATGGACAATGCTCTAGTGCTTTCTCAGTCACCAGTGGAATGAAACAAGGCTGTGTGCTTGCTCCCATGTTGTTGGCCATGTTGTCAAACCCCTTAATGAGAACAAACACAGCATCAAGGTTACTACCACACTGATGGTAAATTCTTCAACTTGAAAAGGCTACAAGCCATGACTAAAGTGAAATGAGTATTCATGCATGATTTTTTTGTTTGCAGATGATTGAGCATTCAATGCAGCCTCTGAAGCTGAGATGCAACAAAGTATGAATTGATTCTGCACTGCTTGTGCTAATTTTGGCCTAACAACACCAAGAAAACATCAGCCAGAACCACACCATCTTTTTTTTTTTTTTTTGTGAGGCAATTGGGGTTAAGCGACTTGCCCAGGGTCACACAGCTAGTAAGTGTTAAGTGTCTGAGGCCGGAGCTGAACTCAGGTACTCCTGAATCCAGGGCCAGTGCTTTATCCACTGCGCCATCTAGCTGCCCCAGAACCACACCATCTTTACATGGAATCACTGGTTACAGCAAATAGAGAATTTTTGAATACTGTGGATAAGTTCACTTACCTTGGCAGTATACTTTCCAGGGATGTACACATTGATAACAAGGTTGATGCACCTATTGCCAAAGCTAGCTCAGTGTTTGGGAGCCTCCAAAAGAAAGTGTGGGAGAGAAAAAGTATTAGACTGACTACCAAACTGAAGTTCTACAGAGTTGTTGTGCTGACCTCATTGCTGTATGACTGTGAAATCTGAACAGTTTAGCAGCTCCCTGCCAGGAAACTGAATTGCTTCCATATGAATTATCTTAGGAAGATTGTGAAAATCACCTGGCAGAATAAGGTAACAAACACTGAGGTTCTCTCTCAAACTAAACTGCCAAGCATTCAAACCATTCTGCCTAGAGCACAACTCTGATGGGGGTAGTCACATTGTTCAAATGACAAACGTATGCTTGCCTAAAAGACCATTTTATGTAACCAAGCACTCACATGGAGATCAAAAAAATGATATAAGGACACTCTCAAGGTCTCTCTTAAGAACTCTGGAACTGATTGCCTGACATGAGAGACACTGACACAGGACCACCCAGCATGGTGTGCCCTTATCAGAGAAGGTGCTGTGTTCTATAAGCAAAGCAGAATTGAAATAGCTCAAAAGAAACACAAGATATGCACATTTAGAAAATACAGTCCAAATGTTCACATAGATTACTTGTGCTTGACCTGCAGTGGAGCATTCTGAACTCATATTGGTTTGATCGGCCACAGCTGGAAACACTGTAACTTGACTCTAACATAGTGATGTCATTTTGGTCCTCTCCAAGAACAAAGGACAACAACCAACCAACTAGAAAAAAAGTAATTAACACTTGTTGCCTCCATCTCCTTACCTACTACTTACTTCTCCATCCCTTAAAATCTGTTTCCTAATTCTACCACTCAACCAAAACTCTCTATCTCCAATGTTACCAATAAATGCTTAATGCTCTGGAGGTGAGGGGTGGGAAGGAGGAAGAGGGATGGCCTTAAAACCAGACTCAGTGATGAGTCGTCTTTGGTGGAGTCCTTAGTTATTAGGCTGTGTGTCCGTGGGGACCAACCACCCACTGTTAGGATAATCAGACTAGCTAAAAAAGAAAACAAATTCAAATGAGTCCCAAACATATATGGGACTCACCAAAGAGGTAAAGTACTTGAAGCAAAGAACCACGGTCACACATGAATTTTAGTAAGTGTCCAAAAACCCTTGTCCCATACATCTCTTATGGAAGTAAAAGAACTTACTTCAAATGATTGCTTTGTGACACTGAGGTCCATAGACCTTTGTATCCATGGATAAATTTCAGGGAGTCTGTAAATTAGTATGGGAAAAATTATACCTTTATTTTCATTAACTTCTAATTTCCTTTGTAATCTTATATATTTTATTTTATGCATTTAAAAACATGATTGTATTATACGAGCCTATAAGTTTCATTAAAGAGGTCTATGGCACACACATAAAAAGTTAAGAACCCCCGACCTAGTTAAATATATTCTGTTTTCAAATCGATATATCCTGAAAGGACTCAGTGACCTTCCCTCATTACAACTCACCAGCTGGGAGAGAAGAGACTTTTTTTTTGGATGTATTTTTTTTCTTTTTTTCTTTTCTTTTTCTTTCTTTCTTTCTTTCTTTTTTTTTTTTACGGGGCAATGGGGTTAAGTGACTTGCCCAGGGTCACACAGCCAGTAAGTGTCAAGTGTCTGAGGCCGGATTTGAACTCAGGAACTCCTGAATCCAGGGCCGGTGCTTTATCCACTGCGCCACCTAGCCGCCCCTGGATGTATTTTTTTTCTAATAAAATTACAAAACAGAAAAAAAATCTATATATCCAGCTCTCACTTCTCTTTTTAACTGCAACTCCACATCACCAACTACCCTATGGACACATCTCTATCTGTCCAAAAGACATTTAAAGGTAAACATAACCAAAACAGAATTCGTTATCTTTCCCCTGAAACCAACCTATTTTCTTAACTTTCACAATTCTGCTGAGACCTATGGTAGCCAAAGGCAACAGTGGTTTAGAATATAAGCTTGAGTATAAAATCTTATGAAGGAAGGATAGTAGAAGATTGTGAGCCTCATAAAACAACAAGAACAGTGGAAGGGGAAAAGACCTTTTTTTAAAGCTTAACAAAAATCTAAATAAGCAAAAAGAGGAGAGCACTGAGTTCCCACCAAGATATTCGTTATTAATGATAATTTCTCACACTTTTTACAGCATTAAATACAGATATGTCATCTCATTTGGGCTGTCTCAGATGTGCTTCTGGAAAAAAAATAGATGAGAAAAACAGCAGCAGTTTGCCTAGACAAAGTACAACCCAAAGAGGTCCATGTTGGAGGTGACATAATTTGGAGAGTTTTGCCAAGTTTCTTTTTGTAGACAGTTTAAGGCCTTTTTTGTCTCCATCTTTTTTCCATTTTACAGTTAGAATTGTTTTTAATGGCATATCATATATTTTCTCATTTTTATTCTTCTTAATCTGTATTAAATTTTGTACAAATTAGCAGTTTGACTATAGGTACACAAATTGCTGATTCAGTAATTATTCCCAAATCAGGTATATGTAACTTATTCTCCATTAATACTTTTTGTGATGAAAGAATTGGAAGGTACTGGACATGGAGAGCACCAAATAAAATCACAAAATTGAAAATGGTTATTTTTTTAAATGCTATGCCAGTTCAGTGACAGGGTCTACCATCCTGGAAAGGTTGACTGGCAATAGGTTACAGCTGCTTTCTGAGGACCACCCTAACTAAAGACAGAGAAGCTTCTCCTCAGCAAGAATGCTATCTGGTGGTGAATCCTTTGACCATGGCAACCCATAAAACCAAGAAAAATACAAAATGTGAAATTGGGTCCTATATGGTAATACTTCTGCTTCTATAGAGAGAGTGGCAGAATATGTTGAATGTAACCTGAGTTCCAAAGCTCATTGGTATTGTACTTCCTCCTCACTGGTGGAAATCAATGTCTGCCAGCTGTGTGAAAAGCAAGGAAAAGTTGTCAAGAATAGGCTTGAGGAGAGCTTTACAGTTTTCTTCAAGTCACTGCCATTTCTTTAGAATCTCTTCAATTCTGTAGTGACTTTGGGCACCTCTAGCTTCAAGAGAAAAGATGGAAAATGTCAATCCTACTTCATGTTAGTGAAGGAAAAGACTGGAAAGAAGCTGATATTAAAAGAAGCTAGTAGTCTACATTATATCCCTGCCCCCATCTTGCTATAATAGCAATTCTGAGCATTTTGATGTGCTAACAATGAGCTTGAAGTTAACTAAAACCCCCACCCTTCCCCATCTTGTATTTATAAAGTTAATTTCTTTCATAACCAAGTATTAAACTTTAAATTCAACACTATTGAATTTCATCTTACTAGATTCAGCTTAATACTCTAGCCTGTCAAAATATTTTTGGATCCTGACTCTTTAATGTTTTAATGATCCCTCCTTCATCCTTCAAAAGGTAAATACAAAAAGAGGAAATTCTGTTCTGGATCTGAATCTTACCAACAAGGAGGAACTGGTTGCTGGAATTGATGGAAACCTTCATGAGAAGGGAAGTCTTTGTCATCTACAGATTTAATATGCATTCCACATACTATGCCTTTATCTAAGTCATAGTTAAAACTTTAGAAATTGGGGCAGCTAGATGGTGCAGTGGATAAAGCACCAGCCCTGGATTCAAGAGTACCTGAGTTCAAATCCGGCCTCAGACACTTGACACTTACTAGCTGTGTGACCCTGGGCAAGTCACTTAAACCCCATTGCCCTGCAAAAAAAAATGTACCTCTCATGCTACATTTTGAGTTCATCGCTTCTCCATCAGGAGGTAGGTAGCATTGTTAATCGTCAATCTTTTGGAATTGTGGTTGGTCATTGCATTCCAAGTTGTTTGTCTTTGCATTGTTGTACTTATATAAATTGTTCTTCTTGTTCTGCTCATTTCATTCTATATCAGTTCATACAAGTCCTTCCATTTTTCTATGAAACCATCCCTTTCATTATTTCTTATGGAAAAATGATGTTTCATTACATTTATTTAGCATAATCTGTTTAGCCATTCTCCAACTGATGGGTGCTCCTTTTGCTCCAGTTTAAAATATATATATATAATATATATATATTATATTTATATATAGTATATATACATTATATATAATATATATATTATATATATATAAATAAAACCAAGAGAACCGATATAAGTATTGTTGCAATAGGAGTGTTTTTTATCTTTTTTTTTTAAATCTTCTTGGAATATAGGCCTAGTCATGGTGTCTAAGAACATGCATAGTTTAGTAAATTTCTGGGCCTAGTTCCAAATTGCTTTTGAGAATAACTAAACCAATTCATATCTCTATCAACAATACATTAATATGCCTGTTTTCCCACAGCCCCATCAAATAGTGATCATTTTTATTTTCTGTCAATTTTGCCAATCTAAAAGGCATGAAATAGAATTTGCATCTCTCCGATTATTAGTGATTTAGAGCATTATTTCATATGACTATTGATAGCATGGATTTCTTCTTTTGAAAATAGCCTGTTCGGAAAAACAAAAAACAAAAAACAAAAACAAAAACAAAAAAAAGGGGGCAGCTAGGTGGCGTAGTGGATAAAGCACCGGCCTTGGATTCAGAAGTACCTGAGTTCAAATCTGGCCTCAGACACTTGACACTTACTAGCTGTATGACCCTGGGCAAGTCACTTAACCCCCATTGCCCTACCAAAAACAAAAACAAAAACCAAAAATAGCCTGTTGGGGCAGCTAGGTGGTGTAATAAATAGAGCACCAGCCCTGGATTCAGGAGAACCTGAGTTCAAATCCAGCCTCAGACACTTAACAATTATTAGCTGTGTGACCCTGGGCAAGTCACTTTACCCCAATTGCCTCACAAAAACAAAAAAAACCAAAAAAAAACCTGCTTATGTTTTTTGACCAATTGTTAATTGGGGAATGGCTCTTAGTCTTATAAATTTGAATCAGTTCCTTATATATTTTGGAAATTAGATTTTTATCATTGAAATTTGCTACAAAAAATGTTCCCTTGACTTATACCATTTTTTTTAAACTTAATTTTTTCAATTAATAAAAATCCATCTTCTCTCCTTACCACCTTCTCCTTACCCTCAATGAAAAAAGAAAGAAAAATAGGATCCTTGTAATAAATGTGCATAGTCAAGTGAAACAAGTTTCTACATTGGCCATGTCCAAAAAAAAGTTTTCAATTTGCACCCTGAGTCTATTACCTGTCTCTCAGGAGGTGAGTAGTAGTATGTCTCATCTTGAATCCTCTGGAATCATGGTTGGTCATGTTCTTTTCATTATAAAGAAGAATTGGTGAGAAAGGAGTGTACTCAGCACTAGTGCTCTAGGATTGATGCAATCAAATGCAATTCTGCTCCCTGTCCATCTTCTCTTTCTCTCACCAAGAACCCAATCACAGGTTCTAATCCTTTTTTTTTCTTTCCTTTTAAACTCCTCTTCCCATCCATCCTCCATGGTTAGAGTTTGTTTTGCTTAGGATTAATCCCTCCTTCACTTAACCCTCCCTCTTTTTCTCTGATCTCCTTTCTTCCCTTTCCTTCCTATTTCCATGTTAGTAAAATGTATTTATGCACCCAACTGTATTCATATTTTTCCCTCCTTTACAATTCAGATGAAAATGAGGTTCAAGTATTGTCTGCTCCTGACTCCCTCCTTGTTTATATATCTTCTACTTGCACACCCAAATTATGTGAAATAATTTCCCTTTCTTCTTCCCCTTCCCCACCTTAGACTATTCCTTCTCCCCGCTTATTATTTTTCTCCTTTAAAGACCTCCGAGAGCTTCTTTTTGTGCCTTTAAACTTTCTCAGTACTTTTCATACTACACTTAACACTTCTTCTGTCCCACCATAAGCTCTGCTCCACTGGAGCTCCTGACCCCAGAATCCACAACCAAAGGAATCCCCAAATCAACTGTCCAGCAACAAGAGAGATGAAGAGTAAAGAATCCCCCTGTGTTGGGGGCAGGTAGGTGGCAGTGGATAAAGCAATGGCCCTGGATTCAGGAGGACCTGAGTTCGAATCTGACCTCAATACTCGCTATTTAGTAGCTGTGTGACCCTGGGCAAGTCACTTAACCCTCATTGCCCTGAAAAAAAAAAATCCCCCTGTGTGCATAGGAGTTCAGGCTGGGGCAAGTAGGGAGGATTGGCTGTGTAAAAATCACTAATTACGGTCATTTGTATGAGTTGCTTACTCTTTATGGTGAAATTTATAAGTAGCATAATTAATAATTATGCATATCAATAGATGTCAGAATTTTTTGTTGGTTATAATTAAATCCTGTTCATATATGCTTGTCCATCATAGTTTGTTGTTCATGACATGTGATTGTTGTAACTTTAAGAAATTAGAGAGAACATTTCAAGGTGGACCCATTCATGTACTAATCCTTATCCCCTAAAGAGGGATATAGAACAAGAATAACAATTGAAATAGCGGGCATTGCTCCCTCATTTGTGTATAGGCTAAGAAGATACTCTTTTCCCAAGAGTATATTTCTTCTTACATAAACTAAGGGTGGGTGTTAAGACTCTAATGCCTGCCTTTTCAAGTTGTAACAGATCTTTAGGATACATTTCCTGGGAAGTTAAAAGGTGACTGACTGCATGAAAACAATATCCTCAGACTGAACATATGAGAACCGTATGTAGCATATGGTAGAGTAGGAGTCATATCTGCTTTCTTTATTGAAAAACAAACTTCTCCAGCTGTGCATTCTGCAGAGCCAATACAATCGTAGAAGGGCGATTTGCTGTAAAAATAGAAATGTCAGCTAAGTTTCATCTAGAGGCTTGGCTACTGATGCAAAAGGCAGAAATATTAATACTTGTTATCAAATCCCAAGTGAAGTATGGATTAATGGAAATTAGGGGAAAATTACATTTTCCCTTATTACAATAAAACAATATGTAAGCCACAAAGAGAAAGAAGTAGTTTAGTCACTTTTAATTTTTTCCCTATTAAACCCTATACTTGAATTATTCTCAAGATGATTCACTAAGTTTTTAGATTTCTTCATATGAACTGATAAGGAGTTATCATGACTAATAAAAGTACTTACAATTTTTCAAATAGACTTTAAAAAGATGAGGTTATTGACACCATCACTAGTACTTATGTTTTGCATCATTTTTCTACTTGTGGTGAAAGATTTGGACTAAGTTGTCTCTAAAACTATTTTCTAGCAAATAATATGCTCATTGGTAGCAAGAGTTGGTAATTATTACCAATTATATTCACATAGCATTTTATGGCAACATAATGCTTTTATACCAATTATCTCACTGGATGGTTTTTTGCATATATTTGGAGTAATAGCCACCAAATTCTGGAAATGTCTTTAGTTCTCTTCCTGAGGGGCCCTTCTCTATTTGGTGAGTTCTTCCTATAACTTCCATTTTGGTGAAGGACTCCAGACCAGTCATTCCCCCTATTCTGGACCGTCTCATCATGAATCACTCTACTTTTCACTTATTTTATATGTTGTCTTTTCCCATTAGAATGAAGGGACAGGGTTTATATTTCTTTTTGTTGATGTTTGCATCCTCAGCCTTAGCACAGTGCCTGATACACGATGAGCACTTAATAAATGCTTGCTGACTGACTGCAACATTCACTGGACATGGCCAGCTGGCAAGCACATCTATTTTATATGAAATAGTGTTTTCTCCTAGCTGAAATACTATGGTGACCCACTTACTTAGCATTGGCTCCATAAAACTGGCATTTATCAATTGGCAGCTTTAGATCAGTTTCTTCCAGGTGATTTTACACTCCCATTACTCTTTCCTCATGTTCCTTCAAGGCATTTCCAAAGATAATTGAAGTCATACAGGTACACTAACACTCCCAGATAGTTCATATTTCCAACCACTTTCTCCATAAGCAATTTGAACCATAGTTACTGCCCTTTTAATATCTTTATCGTGCTGAGAATAAAGGAAAAGATATCTACTTATCTTCCTCTGCCATGGGAATCACATAGTATCCACTATACAGGTCTAGCATTGAAAACCACTGTCTAACCAGTAAATATCCCAGGGTATCTTGAACATGTAGCATTGTGTAATACTCCACTTTAATTCTCTTGCTCTAAGTCTAGTAGTATACATTTAGATGGTGCATGGGAACTGTGGGACAACATAATAATGATATTGACTAACAGGTCCCTTAGATCATTTCTGAGGTCTTCCAATTCAAACTTTTGAGATCATTATTGAAAATGCCAGTAGTTGTTGAAGTGGATTCTGTGTGTTCTTCAGAGGAACATTGCATATGGCCATTAAGGCGGCTGAAGCAAGTGCTGTGAAATGCTTAGAGCTTGGTCAGACTTCAGGGAGGCCAAGGTCATCCACTGCATCCTGGGCCATGACCAGTCATCTCGACTTTTGTTTTGCCTTTATGATTCAGGAAAAGTGAGGCTGATGACTCTATGCAACTCTGCCTTATTAAATTCAATTCAGGCACAAGTCAAGACATTACCTGTGATGCCATAGGTCCTCTACAAAAATGAAGGACAAACAATATACTGTTTACTGAGAACATTGGGTCTTCTGCAAATAATCTCTCAGACACTCTGGAAGCATTAAAGTCAAACATCTCTCAGCCCACTTTCATGGTGGAATAGTCAGTGTTCTTGTAATACATTCTACTATCACATGCTTCCACTGTCTTGTGTCACACAGAAAGATGGATGGTTAGGTTGTTCAAGTACTAAGTTGCACCTTCCAGTCTATAGAGTTCTAATACCTTGAACAGGCTAGAGACAGTGCCAATCGATGCTGACACACCAGATAGTTCACCAATTATACCACCCAAGATGTTTACCTTCTTGCTGATGTAATTTGAATCCCAAAGCCCTTTAGAATGGGACTCTCTTGTCACTGGTGGAGATCAGTGCCCTGTGATCACAAGAGGGGCTGGACAGAGCTGGTGAGAACAAGAGAGAAAAGAGTTCTGTTTCTGTCTCTTCCAGCTTTACCATCACTTTAGGCACTTTTGGCTTCCAGCTTTGAGAGAGAACATAGACAGTGTCAACCCCATTTCAGGTTAGTGAAGGGAGAATAAAATTCTGGTTAGAAGCCAATATGAGAAGGGCTGGCAGTCACCATCATATCCCTATACCCCAGCTTGCTACACTAGAGACTGACTGGAATTTCCCCTTTGGTGAGATTTGGTACTTTCTCTCTTGTTTAAGCTGTTACCTTACTCCCAATGGGAGAACTCCTTCTAACTGTATTGTCTGGCATATCTCACTGTATACCTTCTCTGATTTCTATTTTGCTGTTCACTTAGATAAATGGGTTTCCTTGCTATTTGTTATGTATTCATTGTGAAACTGGTATTCGGTAGGAAGGAAGTGAAGCCTTGGATATAAAAATTTGGGGACTTCCTTTCCTTGTTAATGAATAGAAATCAGTAGTTTAGCTTTGTAGAGACTATAGATATTATTTAAGAATCTCTAGGGGGCAGCTAGGTAGCACAATGGATAGAGCACTGGCCCTGGAGTCAGGAGGACCCGAGTTCAAATCCGGCCTCAGACACTTGACACTTACTAGCTGTGTGACCCTGGGCAAGTCACTTAACCCTCATTGCCCAACCAAAAAAATAAATAATAAAATAAAAATTAAAAAAAAAATCTGTACAATGTTCTGAGATGTTATGTACTAAGCAAAATGTCATCTAAAACCAGAAGTATCATTTTTTAAAAATTGTAGTAATTTATATTTTGTTATTGTAAAACCAGTGGTTTTATTATTTGCCATTGAATTAGTATGCTCCTATTTACTCAAATGATCCCATGCAACCATAAAAAATAACTTATCCATACCTGCCTATACTTTGTGAACACATTTCATATCTCTCTCTATATATATCTTTATCTCTATATACATGTACATGGTATCCAAAAAGTCTCAGGGATACCCCATATATTTGTGTATACATATATGCACACATATATGTGTGTTATTTATATGTGTATACACACATGCAGATAGACACATTCAAACACACCACAGACATACACATCTTTCTAGTTTAGGAAGAACAGAATGTAAGTGTGAATAAAGATGTATCTATACCTTGTCATGTTTTTATGAAGTGTGAAGTTTTACTTGATTGAGCTGGAAGGGGAAATTGCCTAAGAGAAGTTTGGTCATGCCCTTCATGCCCCTAAAAAAAGCTGAGCTCACCCATTCTAGCCATGCAGTCCAAGCCAGGAACCAAAAGCAGGAAAGAACCTAGTGTTTAAGGGGGAATCACACTTCATATCTTAATGGGGGAAGAGAGGACTTTCTCTCTCCTACCTCTCTCTTCCACCTGCCGGGGTATTTTGAGGCACTGAAGTGTAGTTGCTTAATCAGTAGCACACACTATATCCAGCAAGGAGCAGATACACATACTCTCTATACCAAGGATTTTTAACCTTTTTTGTGTCATGGACCCCTTTGACAGTCTAATGAAGCCTATGGGCTCTTCTCAGAATTGTTGTTTTTAAATGCATAAAATAAAATATATAGGATTACAAAGAAAACCAATTACATTGAAATAGTTATCAACATATTTTTTTTTAAAGTTCACTTATCCTAGGTTAAGAATCCCTGAGAACAGATAAGGATAGGCATTTATTCCAAGAGGAAGCAATTTCAAGGAGTGGAGCTTTTGAGAGTAAAGAAGAGGCTATGGACTCAAGATAGAACCAGCTCTGTCAGCTGAGAGTTGAATTGTAGAAAGGAATAGATGCTAGGTATAAAGACACTACATCCACTGGAGACCAATTCTAGATCTCCATGAGATTAAGGATATTAAGGCTTTGTAGTACAGCAGGTATAAATTGCCTTGGGCACATTTTCCTTTCATGTATGTCTCACTACCCTTGCCTTCAAGAAATTGAAAGTTTAACAGGGTGGTTAGGATTGTTACTTACGTATATTTGATACAAAAGGGCAGTGAGGTGGTTCTGTAGATAGAGTGTTGGGTCTAGAGTCATCTTCCAGAGTTCAAATCTGGCCCTGGATACTTACTAGTTGGGTAACTCTGGGCAAATCACTTAACCTAGTTGCCTCAGGTCTTCGAACTGGAGAAGGAAATGGCAAACATATCTAGTATCTTTGTGAAGAAAAGCCCAAATGGGGTCATAAATAGTCAAACAAAACTGAACAACAGAATTTTTGCAAGACAAGGGAGAAATCCAGACAAAGTGTTCAAAGAAAATGTAAGAAAGAAGAGATCTTTAGCAAGTAGAAAATAAAAGGAAAGCTTCATGGAAGAGGTCATCCTTGAGCTCAGCTTTTTTTTTTTTTTTTTTTTTGCAGGGCAGTGAGGGTTAAGTGACTTGCCCAGGGTCACACAGCTAGTTAAGTGTCTGAGGCTGGATTTGAACTCAGGTCCTCCTGAATCCAAGGATAGTGCTTTATCCACTGCGCCACCTAGCTGCCCTGAGCTAAGCTTTTAAATAATAAAAAGACTAAATTCCATGAGGGTAAGGCCCACATCTTATCTAAACATTATGTTTCCTAGGACCTGGCACAGAACCCTTCAAGCGGCAAGCATGTAATAAGTGCTGGGGTATGTGTTCTAGGTTTCGAATAGAGGTATACTTGCAAAATTTTAACACTTAGCACCCCAGGGGAAAATGTGTACACCACATACTTTAAACTTGAATTATTCACAATGAACATTTAATAATTAGCCTAGAGACCATTAGAGATGTTCCATTGTATTCCTGGCTCATGGCCCTTGTGAATACAAGAAAATAAGAGTGCAGGTAAATATTAGAGACCACTTAGTAGTCCTTTCTGTCTAGAATGTGGGGGGTGGGGGGAATCTGCTAATACAAAGTAAAATAGACAATTAGCATAATTATTTAATTCAGGCCTACAAAATATTTAGGATCATAGTATTTATAAAGCATTTAAAGATTTACAAAGCTATTTACATATGTTAACTCATTTGAACCCCACAACAACCCTGTAAGGTAGGTACTATTATCATTCCTAATTTATAAAAACTGAGACACCAAAAAGTTAAATGATTTGTTCAAGGTTAATAATAGGTGTATCTGAAGCAGAATTCTGACTCCATTCTCCTCTACATAGCAGAGCATACTTCAGAGCATTTAATCCACTCATTTTCAGTTGAGGAAACTGAAGGCCACAAATATACATTGACATGACCAAGATTACACAGGTTTAGTAAGCATCATTTAGGATGTGAACCCAAATCTTCTACATCCAGAGTCACTGTCCTTTCCATTGTACTAAGTTCTCCAAATAAAGCAGGTACTTGTTTTGTTTTAGTTGAATTATCTCAAACTGCCAACATTTTCCACTTTAACTCCTGGCTTTAGACATTGCCTTGGTAACAGCTAATCATTAATTGACTAATGTGACTGATAAAAAGAATTGGTTGCTTTCTATCCAAAATAAACTTTTGTATTATGATTGCTACATTTTTATGAATCTGAGATGACATCAAAATGCCTACAAAGTAAAATCTCATCATATTTAAACAAATCCTATAACATTAATAAAGGTGTTTAAGCAGGCTCTTCTTGAGTTACACGTTATTTTAAGAAAAAACAAAATGCCATTACCAGTGGCACAGTGGATAGTATACTGGGCTTGAAGTTAGGCAAAAATGAATTCAAATTTGATCTCTGACATTCACTAGCTTTGTGAGCCAAGGCCAGTGAGTTAACTTCTCTGAATCTCCCTTTTGTATTTGTAAAATGGAAATAATAACATCTACATTAAAGGGGTATTGTGAAGATAAAATGAGATATTTGTAAAGCATTTTTGCAAATCTTAAAGCATCATACAAATGTTAGCTGTTATAAATAGTTACCCTTACCCATGGAAAATTAAATAGCAGATAAGAAATCTGAAAATCAATATTTGATTCTGACCCACTTCAGCATTTTCTTGATATTTATGTTTCTGTTTCTAATTGGGTACTTATTTTACCTGAAAAAACCTTGTATTTTCTTGTACTTTCTATTTCTTCTTGCTACTAGATACTGCCGAAATGATTGCAATACTGTTTATCACTTTAAAGCATTGTTATCAGTATCAAGCCAAATGGGATCATTCCAGAACACAAAAGTTTGCATTTGCTACTTTAAAATCAAGCAAATTAAATTTAGAAAAGACTCAAAAAATCAAAACTATAGCTATAATTTACAATCTCACTTTCTGTTGTTTTTCTCATTTCCAAGAAGAATACGCTTGCTATTAAACTGACAAATAATTTTACAATTTTTAGCAGCCTTGATCGCTTCACGTCTTTTCCAAGCCTGAGATTATACTGCCCCCTAGCGGATGCGATCTCATGAACTGGGTGGGCTACAGTAAAAAGTTTAAATTTACAAGTGGCTTTTTTTTTTAAAGGAAGAAGTCTGGAATACAGTACAAACATACCATAGAATATAAAACATTTTAAAAATGTCTTCCATCTCCCTGTTTTAGAGTTTGTATGCATACATCTCTTAATTAAAAAAAATAATATTATTTAGGACTACAAGACTGTTGGCTTTGTTTGGGTAGCTTCTTCAGGATTGGACTAGGGAAGCAAAAAATAGCCTCCTTAGGGGGTTTTGAGCGTCTATTGAATAATACATCGCAAACGTTTGAAATTATCAAATAAATCTTGCGATTATTCCCAATTCCACAAAAGCATTTCCTTGCATTCACAAGCTTAGCAAAAGGTTTGTGTGAAAGTGCACGGGCCACGGGAACCAAAGAATGGCCTCATTAGTTCTAATGAGGCACTGAAATCCAGAGGCATTCTGGAAAGAATACTGGACACAGTGTCGCAGAGAATCGTATACACACAGCTCCAGAGCTGAAAGGGACTTCAGAAGTCAGAAGTCAGGGAATGGATCTCAGAAAGGTTAAGTAACTTGGCCAAGGATTTACAGGTAAAAAGTAGCACAGGCAGAATTCAAATTGTCCTACTTTCAAATCCAGTTCTTTCTCTACTGTACACAGCTTGATTTTGGCACTTGATACTTAGCCTCTCTGGGTCTCGGTTTCTTTATGTGTAAAACGAAGTTGTTAACACCTTCTAAACTGCCACCCTTATAAGACCCCTTCCAACGACCAGGGAGGGGAGAATTGCGAGAACGAAATGGGAAGGAGCGGGGAAATGAAGAGGTGTTCAGAGCATGTAAAACCTCATTAATTCTCACACCAGGGGACTGGCAGTAGTTCTCATGGTAGAACGATGACGGCCAGGTGATCACGGCAGCCAGATTGTAGGAACTACCAAGGAAAAATACTTCCGTCCGAGGAAGCAAACAGGTCAGAGCACTAAAGCAGGACCACACCCCTCCCAGGAGTTTTCTCCGATGAAAACTGAATCCCTCTGCGCCACCAGCTGCAAACAAGCGGCGGTTTGTTAAACCCAGCCCAAGAGGATGGGCCACGCCTCTCCTGGGTGTTCTCGCCAGTGAACACTGAATCTCTGCGGGTCGTCGTCGGTTAACAGGCGGCAGTTTGTTAAACCCAGCCCAAGAAATTGGGCCACGCCCCTCCCGGAAGTTCTCTCCAAAGGAAACGAAATCCCTGTGTACCAACAATCGGTAATTCGCTAATCCCTGCCCCAAGCAGGACCACGCTCCTCTGGGACGGTCTATCCAATGAAAACTGAATCTTTGTGCGACGGCATCAGAAAGACGTCGGAGTTTGCAAATCCCTTGCTTTGAAAACGGGCCACGCCCCCTCTGAGGCAGTTTCTCGCACGGGAGTTAAGGTAAAGGCTTCTTCCGATTTCTCTTCTCGCGAGAGCGCCTGACGGGGCTCTTAGCAGAGCGACTCGGCGCTATGGCGCCGGCCTCCAGCTCTCACAGCCCGGAAGATGCCCCAGGTTCCCGGCGTCGGCGTCACGGAGGTGGCGGACCATCGTCCGCAGCATCAGGAGGCGGCGGCGGCCACCGAAGCTCTTCTGAGAGCCCTCCCGACGCCAAAGCCATTCGCTCGCCGCGGGGCCGCTCTCGTTCTCGTTCCCGAGAGCGCAACGGCTTCCGGCAGCCGTCATCCTTCACGGAGCCAGGAGGCCCAGGCCGCAGCCGCCGCAGCCCCAGCCGGACCCACGGCCGTGAGCGAGAGCGACTCCCCGATCTGCGCAGCTCCTCGTCTTCATCTTCCGCCCACTACCATCACCACCACCACTACCATCACCATGGGGGCGACCGGCAATGGCCAGATTACTACGAGAAGGAAAAGGAGGAGAGCCTGCGCCAGAGGAGATTAAATGAGCGGGAGAGGATCGGGGAGCTTGGAGCCCCGGAGGTCTGGGGTCTTTCCCCCAAGATCCCTGAGCCTGATTCTGATGAACACACCCCCGTAGAGGAGGAGGATGCGAAGTCTAAGAAAAGTGCTTCAAGTTCCAGTTCTGAGGAAGAAAAGAAGAAGAGGAAGAAGAAGGTGAGCCGCTCCAAAGAAAATGGTCAGAGAAAAAGAAAGAAGAAAACATCCAAAAGAAAACATAAAAAGTATTCCGAGGATAGTGACAGTGACTCTGATTCTGACTCTGATTCTAGCAGTGAGGAAGAGAGAAGGAGGGTAAAGAAAGCCAAGAAGAAAAAGAAGAAGAAGCACAAAGTGAAAAGGTCCAAGAAGAAGAAATATAAAAAAGAATCTACCGAGTCAAGCTCAGATGTCTCTGATGAAGAGTTGCCAGAAGATGATCTCTGGATTGAGAGATCAAAGAATGCAGAAGCTATGGATTTAATTGGACCAGAAGCACCCGTGACACATGCCTCTCAAGATGATAGACCTTTGAACTATGGGCATGCTCTGTTGCCAGGGGAAGGTGCAGCCATGGCTGAGTATGTCAAAGCTGGAAAGCGCATCCCTCGAAGAGGAGAAATTGGCCTGACCAGTGAAGAAATTGCATCATTTGAATGCTCAGGCTATGTAATGAGTGGTAGTAGACACCGAAGAATGGAAGCTGTGCGACTTCGAAAAGAAAACCAGATCTACAGTGCTGATGAGAAGCGAGCTCTAGCATCCTTTAACCAAGAAGAGAGAAGGAAGAGAGAAAACAAGATTCTAGCTAGTTTCCGAGAAATGGTATATAGAAAGACAAAGGGGAAGGATGACAAATAAGGACTTTATTAGTTGTGCAGCCAAAAATGTTTAAAGTGTCTTTACAATCATATCTTTTTTCTATTGAAATATAAACAAAGTTTACAACGCACCTTTGCCTTTTTTTTTAATTCGAAGAATTCCTCCAGGAGAATGTTTATAGAACTAAATTAATTAATTTATCATTTTGAATAGGTGTGATTTGGCCTGCTCAATCCCTGGATTGTTCATGAGTGCTAGTTAATGAAAATTTGTGGGGTGGGGGGAATAGAGGGGATTGGTTATAGAGTGGTTCCTTAAGCCCTTTGCAATTCTGTTTTATTCAGGGTTAGATATTTGGGAGGAGGGGTAAAAGGTAACCATGGTCAACTCCAAAAGGTGGGAAATGTAAATCTTGCCCTGTTAAGGTAGTGACACTTTTTCTTTTTTTTTCTTTTTTTTGTTTTTTTGCTGGGCAGTGAGGGTTAAGTGACTTGCCCAGGGTCACACAGCTAGTAAGTATCAAGTGTCTGGGCAGAATTTGAACTCGGGTCCTCCTGCCTAGTGCCACTTTTTCAAGATAAAACGTAGCATCCTCTGCTCTTAACACACTTGCTGCAGAGGGAAAATAATTAAATTTGGAATTTGACTTGCAATACTTTACAAGCTCTGTTTTGCACCAAGAATACTGAATTATTCTTTCTTCAACCCTTTTGTTAACAAGCTAGTTAAATTGCCAATGACAGAACAAGATTTGGAACCAGGAGATGTGCATTTCTTTTATTAGGTTTATGACCATACATAAGTCACAACCTCTCTGGGCTTCAGTTTCCCACCTGTAAAATGAGGGGTTAGACAAAAAATCTCTAAGGATTCCTTCCATCTCTAAATCTTAGGAACTTAAATGTATTTTTCAAAGTAAGTATTAGGCAGCTTAAAGTTTTTGGGGTTTTTTTAAAAAAGATCACAGGATGTATTTAGTACCTGGCCAGTCAGTAAAATGTTAAGCACCAACTGTGGTAAATGCTGGGAATACAAAAAGAAGCAAAACATCCCTGCCTTCAATTAACTCACAATCTAATGGGGACTACAAGCAAATATATGTAAAACATTAAGGTTGGGGGTGTGGGGAAGAAAATAAAAGAGGGAAGGCACTTGAACTAAGATGGGGTGGGGAAGGCTTTTTCTAGATTCTACAGGAATTCTTGTAGGTTATTAAAAGATGGGATTTAGTCGACACTTGAAACCAGGGAAACCAAAAGACAGATGAAGAGGGAGCATTCCAGGCTCTGGGGCCAGCCAGAGGAAATGCCTTGGAGCAGAGTGTCTTGTAAAGATCACTAGGTGGCTAGTTCACTGGATCAAAGATTGCTTGGGAGTAGGGTGTCAGAAGACTGGAAAACTAGGTTGGAGGGTTTGTGGGTGGGGTGGGGGTGGGGAATGCAAGAAGGGGCTGAGTTAAGGGCTTTTGAACTTGAAAGAAGATTTTGTATTTGATCATGCAAGTGACTGGAAGCCACTGGAGTTTGAGTAGTGGGTGACATGTTCAGACCCTGTGCTAGTTTAATTTAAAGGTCAATGTGATGACAGTCGTTTCAGCTTAAATTGCCTACATAATGGGGTATAAACCTTAATAGGCTTCTAAAAGGTCCAGCAGCATAGAAGTAGGTAAGGATAAATTAAAATATCTCCCAAATGTTTCCCTTTTTGGTAAGGATAAAGCTAAAAACTTCCTATTTACCACACTTATGGAGGTTTATTCCTTATGTGGCTTGGACATTTTGTGAGGAAAAACAACTGTTTTTACTATTACTCATAATTTCTAAATGCCATTGTATAGATTCAGTTTTATTTCTTTTAAAAATTGTTGGCTGTGATAATGACTTATTTTATTTTTTATCTTTTAAAATTGGGGGGGGCGGGGCAATGAGGGTTAAGTGACTAGCCCAGGGTCACATAGCTAGTAAGTGTCAAGTGTCTGAAGCTGGATTTGAACTCAGGTACTCCTGAATTCAGGGCCAGTGCTTTATCCACTGTGCCACCTAGCTGCCTCCATAATGACTTCTTAAGTTAGGAAGAAATAGAAGGTGCTGTTTCTATATACCAGTTCAGTTGTTTTCCTCCCCCACTTTTGCCGTTTTACTAAAGGAATATGAGTGAGGAAGTGGTTTATTTTTATGTGAAATTTAGTGCCAAAAATGGTGATTATCTTTTCCATTGTGAGAGCATCAGATATCAATTCTATGAAGATGAATTCTAATCCATTTTCTTGGACTTCTGATCCCAATTCTAACTACTTGTTGCTTAGCTGTGATGCTGCTCAAGTTCAAAATGCCCAAAGACAAACCTAATGTTTCCCCCTAAATTTTTTCTACCTCTTGACTTTCCTGTTAATATTAATGGTACCAGTATTGGTACAATCATATAAGCCCAGAATTTTATATTGTTTTGAATCATTTCTGTTGCTCTTTCCCCTCAGTTCAAGAAGGTAGGCTGATGCACTGGAAAGATTGAGAACCTGGGTGTGAATCCTGACTTTGCTTTTTACCTGTGAAATGTTAGGCAAGTAAGTCACTTAAGTCTCTGAGGTTTTAGGCTCATGTAAAATGAGGCAAGGTGATCTCTAAGGTACTTTCCAGCTCAAAGATTCCCTGATGCTATGATTAAATTAAGTTCCAAAAAAAATGTTTTAAGCATTTACTGCACTATATGCAAGACACTGGTAAGTATGAGGGATACAAAGATGAAGACAATCCTTACCTTCAAGGAGCTTAAAATATTAACAGAGGAGTTATGATAGGTACACAAGTATGATTGATACGAGGTAGAATTTGAGAAAAGTAGAAAAGATCCATATAGTGTTCAAATGACATTTAAGGTGGGAGAAATCATTAGGTAGAGACAGTAAAGGAAAGCATCATGGAATAAATAGCACTTGCACTGGGTCTTAAAGGAAGTAAAATAAGATCTATGAGGGTAGGGAGGATGTCTTACCTAAATAATTTTCTAGTAGCTAGAACAATTCCCTGCAGCATTGATTGAATAGTCAGAAATAAAGGAGTGTGATCCAGATGAGGCGTGTGACTGGCGTGAATGCAGTAAAGTAGGACAGTATGAGTCAAGATTAGGGAATGCTTTCTAGTTCTGTCTGACTAGATTGTAGCATATACTGAAAACATTAATATGAATTATAACTAGTAAGGTAGGTTGAAGTCAAATTATGGAGGGCCTTGAATGTTAGTTTGAGGCATTTGTATTGATAAGGCCTTTTTGACTCATGATGTGTCAGGTACTGCCCTATATACTAGAATACAATACAGTGACAAACATTTATATAGTGTTTTAAGGTTTATAAAATGCTTTATATGTGTCATCTGATAGGATCTTAACAACAACCCTGTGAGAAAAGCTATTATTATCCCCTTTTTAAGGAAACAGTCTGAGCTAAGTGACTTCCTTAGGATCGTACAACTAGTGCCTGAGACATAATTCAAACTCATCTTCCTGACTATACTATGCCATCTAGCTGTCTAAATATAAACAGGCAAAGCTGCCCTTGCCCTCAAGGGCCTTATAGTCCTAATTTGGAAAGATAGCACATACAGGGAGCTAGAAAGCTGGGAGAGAGGGGAGTTCTTGATCCCTAGCATGCTTTGGACATAGTGGCTAGAATTAACATAGAGGTCAGTTATCCTAGAGGCAGCATGGAGCCACTAAAGATTTCTGAATGGTTCTAACAGGGGAAGGAGGTAGAGGGAAGTGGGTGTGATCAGAGAGGGGAATTTCAGAGTTCTGAATATTGGTGGAAGAGTTTAGGATGAGATATTAGGTGGTACTATCTCCGGATGACTGAAGTAGAATAGAGATAGAAGTGATAAAAGTTGGGATTAATAAAGTGAGAGATCAGAGTAGTAGACCATTGATGAGAATATTAAAATTAAAAAAGATAATACTAGTTATTTGAGTGGAGAGGAAGACTGAACTAGGGCCTAAAGTCAGAGGCAAATGGTAGAATCCTGGACAATGACAAATCTATAGTAGGGTGATTTAACTGGATGACTCAAACTTCAAAGTAGAAGAGCTTGTTGAATGAAATTGACAGCAAGGTTTCTGAGATGGCAGCAAGAATCAGAAGTATTCCAACTGCATGAGAGAAATCTCCTTTACATTCTCTCTGCCACATTAATTCAGGTCCTTATTAAATCTTGTCTAAATTACTGAAATTGTCTTCCTAAGTAGTTTTCCTGACTTCATTCTTTCCCCACTTTAATTCTTCCTATACACTAATCTTACTAGTTCACAACTCAGATCCCATATCCCACACCTCATAGAAACATAATCTCATTTTAAAGATAAGGCAATTGAGGCCCAGGGAGGTTGTCAAAATGACAGAATTATAAAAACTCGGAGTTGAAAGGGACCTCAGGACAAAATGAACATAAGTAAAAATAGCCTCTACAACATACCCAGCAAATGGTTATCCAGTATTTGCTTCAAGTCCTCCACTGAGGGAGAACCCTAAGGTTACCCATTCTACTTTTGGATGGCTATGTGACTGAAGTGGATAGAATGTCAAACCTCCTGAGTTCAAATCCTGCTTCAGACACTTATTAGCTGTACAACTCTCAGCAATTCACTTAAACCTGTTTGCCTCAATTTCCTCATCTGTAAAATGAGTTGGAGAAGGAAATGGCAAACCACAAAACCCCAAATGGGGTCACAAAGAGTCAGACGTGACTAAACAACAATTTCTTTTTATCAATACTAAATTCACCTCTTCAATTTCATCCATTGCTCCCAGTTCTTCCTTTTGGGACCTACACAGTGACTCTATTCCCCATTCTACATGCCAACCCTTCAAGTACTTGAAGACAGTCATTATACCCCAATTCTTTTCTCTAGGCTTTGACTCTCTAGTTTCTTCACTTGTCCATCCTATGTTATGAACATGAGGCTCTGAACTAGTGTGACTTCCGTATGCTCTTTAACTCCACAATGCTCTCCCTAAAATGAGGTACTCACAAATGAATATAGTACTTCTGACTACGGTGGAGGACAGGAAACTAGTCTTGGACACTACATTTAAAGACAGCCTAAGATTCCATCAGTGCTCTTGGCTATTTCATAGCATGTTGACTCATGTTGACTTTTCAGTCTACTAAAATCCTCAAATGAACTGTTTTCTAGTACTCTTGTACTTGTGAGGTTGACTTTTTTAAACCTGTATTGATGTAGGAGGCAAAAAAAGGGGTTAATAAAAAAACCTAAGACCCAAGCTTTAATTCAGATATTAGCTCCAAAAGGGAGCCAGACCCTAGTTAATGGATAACTGACAAATCAAGATCGTACCCTCAGTGATCAGTACTCATAACGGGACCATAAAGGGTCAGGTCATATACAATAAGACACAAGACAAGGGTATAGAAATTCTAATGAAAAATGTGAAGTCATGGGAAACAGAAAGAGACATGCGCAGAAAAGGCCAAATTTGTCCCCAAATTCACCTTATGATGTGTAAACCCCCAAAACACACCTCCACAGAAAAAGGTACCTGCCTTTGGGGTTGGCTTAGGACCCCAGGAACTCCAAATTAGGATAAACCCTCCCCTGTACCTCCCCAAAGTGGAGAATATTATAACGAGTAGAACAGGCCCTCCCCTGTACCTCCCAAAGATGGAGATTAGTCTAATGAGACTGATAATCAATTTATCTAAACTATAAATATAACTATCTTTTCTTTCACTATTCCAGAGATACCTTTCCACTTTTCTGGTTCTCTCCCTGTGGTCACTCACAGTATTGCAATAAAACTTGGGAAACTGAGTCACTGAGTCTTGTAATTCTTTTGGGATGACTCACAATCAATTTGACCCCAAATTCCATCCCACATCAGTATAAGACAACATTTAAACCTATCAAATTTCATCTTAATAGATTCAACCCAAAGTTTGACCACATAAACTTCTTTTAAAATGCTGACTCTTGTTCTCCAGTGAATTAACTGTCCCTCCCAACTCTGTCTCATGTATAAATTTGATGAACATGCCATCTTTGTCTTCCTCTTATCTACTAGGTTATTTTAACTCCATCGTACTTTTACACATTTGCGAAATGAAAGAATAATTCATTTTACAGACAAGGAAAACTGAGGTCCAGAGACATGGTGACTTGCTCAAGGTCGAACTAGTACGGGGGTGTAAGGCACAATTTGCACCCAGATCTTCCTGACTCCAAATCCAGCGAATCCAGGACACTGGAAAACACCGAAAACAAAGCATATGATCTAATGAAAGAGCGAGAGAAAAGGTGAGTGAGGTGAAGTGTAAGAAAGTTTATAAAAATGAAGACGCCAGTTTGCTAGGAGAATAGCAAAGCATATGTTACAGGATCTTAGGACAGAGAGGGCACGAGGGGGCCTCAGGAGAGCTTCAGTTCCACACCCCTCTTCTCCATGCCCTGGCTCCCAAGTGGGCACCGAAGAAAGCTTTCGTTGCGCAGCAGTCTCGCCCAGTCCCCGCCTCTGCGGCAAGATGGGAGGAAGGGGGTGAGGCCGGCGCCACCCTATCGACAGGATTTTTTTTCCCCTTTAATTAACTGGCCAAACAACCCAGTCACACAACAGGTCCGCCTGGGGGTCGCAGACTACCAGGCCCCATCTTTTCTTTGTATCCTTCTACACCCTCCTCACGGCTTACCTAGCCCACTCTCACCCCCCCCCCACACACACACACAGACAGACAGAGTTACTTTTTCTCCCGGGGAAATGACGTACATGCTGCGAGGGAGGCGGGGGCAGGGCCTAGGCCGGAAGTGCCTGGAAGATGGTAAATAAGGTGTGAGAGGAAAAAGAGCCTGGCACCATTTTTACAGCGCCCGGAGCTCCTGCTGTCTCCTGGCCATGGGGGGTGTCCTGGGATTGTGCTCCATGGCGAGCTGGGTATGTCGCCTCCGGCGTTCTCAGCGGGGTGAGGGAGCTGGCTGCGGGAGGGAAAGAAAGGACTCCCGGGAGAGAGGCTCCGGGAGCCGAGCCCTCGCCCTCCCCCCACCCCGGGGTGCCCCGTCTTTTCGGCTCGGCCGCGTCTCGCGTCACGAGCTCTCTGTCTCCCATTTTTCGTTGTCCCAGGGGGTGGGGGTGGCCTCCGACCCTGGATCTGGCGAAGGGAGTGGGGGAGGTGGGAGACGTGCCCGGAATCTTCTGGGCTCTGGGGAGAAAGGGAAGAAAAGGGCCGGCGTCATCCGCCCCTCCTCCGGTCTCTTTTGTGGCCTGGCCGACTCGCCGCCGCCCCGGGCTGCGTCGGTGCCTCGGCCCGGCCCTCAGCGCCTGCCCAGGGCTGCGTGGTCTGTTGCTTTTCTTACTGCGCAGCCATGCCGGATTCGCCTCTGCACCCTCCTGCGGCCCGGAGGCGTCTGATGGGAATCCCGGTGGTTTTCTTGAGGGAAGGGGATCGTGTTAGTATAAGACATTTGAAAATGAGGGGGGTAAAGAGGCGGCTTTGCTGAGCCACTCGCTGCTCGGTGAATTGGGAAGCGCCCTGGAGGTTGAAAGACCTGGGTTCTAGTCCTTAGTGTTAACAGCTGTATGACCTTGGGCAAGTCACCCCTCCTCCCTGAGGCGAAATTTTACTTATCGATAAAAGGGCAACTGATAACACTTATTTTGTCTAGCTCTTGGCAGTGTTAGGAATTTTGTAAATTGCATAAACCCTGAACTGTTGTCAAAATGCCGCTGTTCCTGGTGTTTAAAACAAACAGTCATCATCACCCTAGTGGTGAGAAAGGGGTACTACGCCTCCCAAAATGCGAAGCTTTAACCCAAGGAATAATTTATGTGCCTAGAAGAATCTGGCCAAGAAGCTGTGAATTTTTAGACTTGGAATAAATATCCTTTTGGATAACCCCCTCTTACCTTTGGAAAACCTCTGATCACTTGCAGAATTGTTAAGGGAAAACTTAGGGAGACAGCCTGATAAAAAGAAAAGAAATACTGCATTGGGAGTCACATGGTCTGAGTTCAAAACCCATTCACTGCCACTTGGCATCTGTGAATATCACTTTCATTTTCTTTAATATGAGGGGGTTGGGCTAGATTGTTAAGGTCCCATTTAGCTCCAAATTGCTATCCTACGATGATTTTAAAAAAAGAAGGCTTATTAGGGAAGGCATCATTTGTGTGTGTGTGTGTGTGTGTGTGTGTGTGTGTGTGTGTGTGTGTGTGTGTGTGTACCATATGTGCCTAGGTGGCAGTGTATAGAGCATGGTCCTGGAGTCAAGAGGACCTGGATTCAAATATCACCTCAGACACTAGCTGGGTGACCCTGGGCAAGTCACCTAACTCCAATTGTCTTAAACGTCTGGGGCCATCTCCAGTCTTCCTGTGTGTCTGTGTCTCCTGCCACTGGACCGAGATGGTCTGGTCAGTGACCTTGCACAGCTCTCCCTCACTCAAATCCAAATCACTGTAATATCATGGTCCTCTTCCAGTATGAAGGACAAACAGCCTTGACACCTCAAAATAATTCCAAAGTAAATATTCACTTCTTTCATACTTTATACAGGTATTGGTACTGTCTTTAAATAGTGGAAATAAATCGACCTTGTTAATTGATAATTAATGATATTTTTTAAAGCCCAAAGGGGGTTAAGCCCTCCCAGCCATACCCTTTATAGGATTAGGAGAAGCTTTTTCCTATCTACAAAGAGTAATTTTTAATACATGAGTTTCTTTGTGACACAAATAATTTCCTTGGAATAAAACCTAGTACTTCTTCCAATATTCTTTTGCCTCTTATTTTCTCTATTACTGTTCATTTACTCTCTTCTTCTATGTGTCTTTCTCCTTTTCTGTTTCCTTTCTTTTTGCTTCTTGTCTCCACCCCTTATGATTTTTTCCTACTCCTTTCTGGCAAAATTTAAATTTAAGCATATTTAAAATATTATGTTTAATGACTGATTCATCCTTTTAAAATCATGAATTTAAAATTTAATGTGTGCTTCCACTTTTGATTCCCCCCCCTCCCCCCCCAAATGAGCCCAGCTCTTGGTAGGCATTGTGGTGTAATAGAAAACTTCACTGCCTTTGATCAAAAATACCTTGTTTCATACCTTAAGGATCACAGAACTTAGATTTGGAAATCCAGGTGATTTTTAATTTTTGAGTCATACATTGGTGTTTTTATTTTGTTCAGGGACCCTACCTATTTATATTTTTGTTAGCAGAAATGAAAGAATAATAGAATTGATTAGTAAGATTAATAAAAACTGTAGCACCACAAAATCTCTATAGTATATCACACAAAAATAATTATACCCTTTCTCTAACATCTTTAGTATAATTGAATTATATACTGTATAAAATGGAACCCTTTGGAAGACCATTTATGATTTTATCCCATTCAGATTTTGGCGATCTTTCTCACTTTAGGCACTTCTTTTTATGGGTAATGTAGATTGACTTTCTATATATTAAAGTGTTACTTGTTTCTAACATTTTTCTCTTCACCAGATACCATGTTTATGTGGGAGTGCTCCATGTCTGCTGTGCCGATGCTGTCCCAGTGGAAATAACTCCACAGTAACTCGGCTGATATATGCATTCTTTTTGCTTATTGGTGTGGGTATATCCTGTGTGATGTTGATACCAGGAATGGAAGAACAGTTAAACAAGGTTAGGTTTCATTTTGTTTGTTTGTTATTTGATTTTGTGTTAGGTATGAAATTGCAATATGATTATCAGTGCAGTGATTTATGACTTAGTTGATTTTATTTCATCAGTTTTTTTTCCTAAATAATAGCACCTTGTGCTTAGACTCTGTAAGCTAAAAGAATCAAAAACCTTTTCCCACAAGAACCTAAACAACAGAGTGGGGGGGGGGCGCATACACACATGACATAATTTATTTTCTAAACACTGACAATCTTGGGATCAAAATATTCTAGTATGATAATATCCATGATCTTGGATAAAGAAGTTAGCCTTTTCTGCTCTAAAGCTAATGATAAGGATAAGGTAGGTAATGTCTAGACCTCTTTTCTAACTTTCTCCTATTTTTAAAAAAAGTATTTTGTAGAAAATTAACTAGTAGCACTTCATTTCACAATGGCTCCTTTTTTGCTGAAGCTAGCAAAAGAGAAATTTAACCTGTATTTGAGTTATTAAAACTTGAAATTCTTGGTTGACAGTATTTGTTATTTCCTATTCTTATGTTTTGGAGGGCTATGAATGATCTTTTTTTGATAATACTTCTCAGTAATAACCACATAAAATTATTTTGTGTTAGTTCATCATTCTAATTGCTCATTTCATTTAAAAAGTTATTTTGCTTGAGCAGATTGAAATATAACATGCCTAAACTGTAGATTACATATTCAAAGATGATGATATGCTATTAATATGGGTTGATTTGCCCCAAAAGAGCCATATATTCCAACACTTCTTGGTAACTTTCTTAAATTGTGTTGTTTTGTGGTGGATTTTTTTGTTTTGTTTTTGTTCTTTTGTTTTTTTGACTTGTAACTGTAGAGGCTAGTAGTTTGGCTCTTAGCTATTTGAGGCATAAGTAATAAGTACTTTGTATACCTTAATTTTTCCTTCATTTTTTAGCAAACTGTTTTATTTCTAAAATTAAAGTACATTATTAAATTTTGTAAAATTAAAGTTAGGAATAATTCTGGTGAAAATTAGATTTTAATTCTGTTATATTGGAAGGTTTTTTGGTTGATAAATGAAATGTGTAAGCACAATATCAGTTAAAAATTGACAAGTCATCTCAATCCCTTGAGAATTATCTTCTAGTAAATGGGTTGAAAAATGATTAACTTTGAAAAGGCAACTGTTCTTCAATATTCTCATACATATTGAGTTATAGTGACCTAGATACTGCGAGTTAGGGGGAGTGGCATAGGGAAGACAGGAATGTTTCTATAAAATAAAGTTTTGAAAAATCAGGACAAATCTTTGTGATTAAAAAGTATATCAAGGGGCAGCTAGGTGGCACAATGGATAGAGCACCAGCCCTGGAGTCAGGAGTACCTCAGTTCAAATCTGGCCTCAGACACTTAACGCTAGCTGTGTGACCCTGGGCAAGTCACTTAACCCCAGTTGCCTCACTTAAAAAAAAAAGTATATCAAACTTAGGGTGGGCAGTGGGGATTTGTCTTTTTACAGTTTAGTAAAATTTGGAATATAATAGCTTGATGTAGTAAATCAATATTAAGATTATTTTTTAAGGAATTCTGCATTTTGGGAATTTAGTTATATAGATTTAATTTGTGTAAGTTTTACATCTTTTTCTTATTGGTCATAATGTTGTGTTTACTGTCCTAGATTCCTGGATTTTGTGATAGCGGGACAGGACTTGTGCCTTGTAATGTGTTGGTTGGATACAAAGCTGTATACCGTTTGTGCTTTGGCATGGCCATGTTTTTTCTTTTGTTCTCCTTACTAATGATCAAAGTGAAGAGCAGCAGTGATCCCAGAGCTGCAGTGCACAATGGGTAAGTTTTAACTTTTTTCAAGAAGCTGAAAAAAATGGATAGCAATTCTTAAGCCTCCCTAATGAAAGTGTTAAGAATTCTTTGATAAATATTGAAAATTGACATAATCTTTTAATATACATTTTAAGGTTGAAAAAGTAACTAGAGTTAAGTTTCAGTTATTTAAATTTTGATGAATAGTTTTGGGGAAAATTTCTGGTGATTATAAAATTAGAAATTCTCAGGTTGTATTTATTTCCTACCTAATGGGGGGAAAACATGTTTCATTAGCGCTTATGTCTTCAGTATTCACATTAGGCTATCAGAACTTTGGTAGGAAATTGAATTTTCATTCTGAAAAATTAGAGAAGAAAAAAGTTGCATTGGATAAATAGCTGTGATAGATGTGAAGTAAAGAAACACTGAACTGGAAGTTGAGAAATAAATAAAAATGGAATACAATGGAAAGAGCAGTCATTTACAGTTGAAGGATTTGGGCTTGAATCCTGGCCCTGCTGCTGTTGCCTTGGGCAATTCCTTTTACCAGGATAAGACATGGTTTCCCCACCTGTCAAATTTTGGAGTTGGCAGTAATGGTCTTGATGAACAGATAACGTCCTTCAAAACAGAGAGGCAAGAGTATACTAGGGCAGACTATTTATATGCATAGATAAATCATATCTAGGATTTTTGCTTCCCCCCCCCAAAAAAAAAAAAGAGAGAAAGAGAAGTGGGGAGACTTTCTAGAAATTACTGATATAAATACAAAGGGCAACAATTTTAACTTTAACTTAATTTTAGGTCATGAAAAGTACTAAAGTGGACAACTGTATTTACAGACATCAAAACATAATCATAGGCAGTTATTCACTATGTAAGCATAGTGAGTGGGCAAGAAGCTGAGATTATGAAGTGTTTTAGCTTTTGTGAAAAAAAATATTTGAAAAGAATTTATAAATGTTCAAGTGCTTAAAAGTTAATATTAAACATTAATAAAACCAATTAAATTTGCTCTGCAATTATTTACATTTAAATGCATTTCAGTACTTGGCACATACTGTTACGACAGGATTGACACAGAAAGTACTCAGCCAGGTACTCAAGGTGGGGAGAGAGAGAGAGTTTATTACAGGCAGGCCCAAGGTGGGGTTCAAACCTCACAACAGTGGGCCCCGAGTCTTGTAGCCCACCTGGTTGTGTATAAAAAGAGTAGGCGTGGCATAGTGGTATAGTCATCATTGCAGGACAGCAAGATACATACAAGTGTAAGGATGAGGTCAGTGATTACCTTACAAAGGACAAAGGAGAGACAGGTCTGCAGCTGGAACACAGCAAGGCCAGGCCTGTCTGGGACAGACAAGGTCAGGGGGCAGAGATTACCTTACAAAGGACAAAGGAGAAACAGGCCTGCAGCTGCAGCTGGAACACAGCAAGCAAGGCCAGGGCCTGTCTGAGACAGACAAGGTCAGAGCCTACGTGTGATTTTCCACATCAATACTAGGTGTTTAATAAATGCTTATTCCCTCCCTCTCTTTTATAAAAACCTTTTAATGGATAGCTTTTCCCCCCTTATCCGCTAATAGTCTTAAGGGATATTCCTGACAGTGGAATTATTGGATCAAAGGGCATGATTATTTTTGTAAATTTTACTCAATCTTTTTTTAAATTAAAGTTATTTAATGGTAATTTTGAGATTATTGAGGGACCGATTATCAAAATAGATACGTACAGAGCAGAGGAACTAAGAACTTAAGGGGAAAAAACTCTTTAATTGTGTTATTATAGCTCAAAGGCAGTCAAGAAAAGCAGTGGTTTCTAAGCTATCCATCTACTTTTTTAGCTCTATAAAATCTATGAGAATAATCTAAATGCTAATGAAAGTAAAAAGAAAATAGATATAGCTTCCTCAAATAGTATGGTACATCAGACCATGAATTTGCAGTAATATAATTGAAAGATATAGAGAATTCAAGATTTTATTGAGCTTACTGTTTGTTAACTGGGAAAAAAAAGACATGATTGTGACAGAATAATCCTCCCTTTTAAAATCATTGCAAAAAATACAGCAAAGCATAAAATAGAATTATATATTTTCTAAAGATATTTGACTATCAGGGAAGATGATCAGAAAGGTACAAATGGAAGAGACTCCTTGTACATGGTGAGGGCCTCCAAACGTTCCTGTTTTCAGATGACATTTGGGTCAGGTGCGTCAAGCCTTGAAACATGATGAGACTCCTAAATTAGGTCCCTCAAGAATTCAGCCTAATTAACCATACTGAAAAAATCAATAGAAGAATGAATGTTACTGAGATTGTGATATGTATTTGGATTAACAGCCTCTGGATTGGGGCCATGATTACATTTATTTTAGACACTGATGATTTACAATGAAAAGGATTTAGGTTTGAAAAGGATTGAGAATAGGTTGAGTTGCATTTGGAAACTGTTACACTGACCACAACCTTTTCCCTGAAATAAAGACCTACCTTTTTTAACCTTATAGCTTTCCACTGATTGTGTGTGGCTGTAAACTATTCAAAAGATAGGGTAGAGGTAAATGCATGGTGAGTGGTGAATAGTTAGCAGCATGTACTAGCACAGAAGTAAGCAGGAGAAAGGGTACAGATGACCAGAACAGGTTGGCTAGTGATGGAGTGACTGAGACTCATAGGAAGTATGCTTTTATCCTTTTCTTCCTGAGCATTGTCAAGACCTAAAGAAAGGTTTCCCAGTATGTCAGATGAACTACTTGCAGAGGATTTACTGGAAAATACTGACAAGAATTGCATAAGGATGGGAAAATGTGGATGGGACTCAGTATTCAGCATTGGAAAGAATACCTGCATCACTGAATACAAAAATGTATCAAATTAATCATAGAAATGTGATTTATATATTCTGAGGATATAGATAAATTTTATTTTTAATAACTATGCAGATATTAGGGAATCAAGTCTGCTAGCACACCATAGATTTTTAGTGGGCATTTTATAAACTTGGCATGATACAGAAAACAAATGGACCGTATATATTGAGGTGGCGGGTATAGGGGATAAGCACATGTGTTGCTTAATGATGACTTGTTGCAGAAACCATATTGAAAAAATATTGAAAACATATTGAAAAATCTGTCTGCCTAACTATGATGGTGTCAGCTCATTTCATGTATTAAATGTTTTCACGTGCAGCCGACCATCACTTCATTTCCTGAAGAGAATAGAACAGTAGTTGAAAGTGCTGCATATTAAATAATAATAGATTGTATTATTTGTCATCTGAAGATAAATTTTCTTCGGCAAAGCAATATTTTTTGGCTATATTGAGGAAAAGGACACTCCTAGTTTTTGTATCTAAAAGATTTTTTTTCCTCGGAAAATTAAGACCTAAATAAAGTATGTGTTGGTTTTTTTTTTTAATTCGGTTTTTCATAAGTAATACCTTGCTTTTTTTTTTTTTTTTTGCGGGGCAATGGGGGTTAAGTGACTTGCCCAGGGTCACACAGCTAGTAAATGTCAAGTGTCTGAGGCCGGATTTGAACTCAGGTATTCCTGAATCCAGGACCGGTGCTTTATCCACTGCGTCACCTAGCCGCCCATATCTTGCTTTTTCTCATGGTATGAAAGACAATCTCTTCCTAAGAGTTAGGGACAGTGAGTAACTTTCTTTTACAATGTCCATCGAACCTTTTGTGAATGGGATTTCTTGATTAGGGTCATAGCAAGGGAAACTTAATGATCTGAAGGTACTGGACATGATAACCATGAGTCTGGTTATCTTCATTTGAACTATTTTCTCAGTGTATTTTTAGTTATTTAATACTGTGTTAGGTGAGAAAACTAATGAGATGACATAAAAGAATGGTGTTTACTTTCTGAGTTTTGTCAGCTGCTGTTAGTTTTCCTCTTGATGTAAGATATAATTATATAGCTATAATAGACTCAACATGTATTCCTTTGCCTATTTGACTTTAATTAGCATTTTAACAAAATCCATTTTCTAGTTAGCTTCTCTCCTGTGACACTCACAAAGGATAAATAATCCATTGTTGTACTCACTGATTTTCTTGAATCATCAAGATACTAGGTTAGTGTTCTCTTATTAACTTTTTAGATATGATGATAACCTTAGATTCTGTGTTCATATATTCATAGGGGTTTTTTAATTTGTTTAGTGCTTTATACTTCATAAAAGTACATTCTTATATTGTTGTAATTAGTATAGCAGTTTTATGAAGGTCAGTGATAGTATTTTAACACAATTCTTTTGTCAAAATGCCATCATTTGTGTAGAACCTGGAAAACAGTTTTTCTTATATTTATGAAGAAGTAGATGAAGTTTAGCCTTGTATTCATTTTATAGTAACCCCTCCAAAGTTTTTTCATTACCAGTTGATGTTATTTTTATATGCTCTTAAATTTTTATATATGTGAAATTACATATATTTGAAAATATTAAAATACACTCCCATATTAAATATATTTGAACTTCTAATACCGTAAGAATCTATGGTTTTCTTTTTTAGATTCTGGTTCTTTAAATTTGTAGCAGCAGTGGCAATTACTGTTGGAGCTTTTTTTATCCCAGAAGGACCCTTTACTACTGGTAAGAACACTGAATATTTGTGTGAATATGTGTGTACTCCTTTTTCCACTGGCTACTATGACACTGCATTTGCTTGGTTCTATTGTTAGACCCCTTCTTTTGCTCCTTTTGTTTTGAATATAGGTACTCCCTAAGGCCTTTTCTTTGAACTTGTTTTCTCTTTATAATCCTTCCTTGTTGATCTCATCCTTTTTAACCATTATCTTCAATCTAATGACTTCCAATTCTCTTACCTCCATCCAGAGCCTCTTTTCTGAACTATATGTATGTGTGTATGTGTATATACCAGTACATGTTGACTGTACATAACTATATTATTTCAGTACTTTAATGCGTTCAAAATCAAACTCGAGATCTTCCTCCAGGACTTTAATGAATGTTATCTTTGCTAAGGTGAAATTGGACTAACCTAATGCTACAAACTCCTCTCCAAAGCTATGAGTTATATGGGGTCAATAAATATGTGCTTGTTATCTCTGTGTTATTATATGACCGTAGCTCTATGAAATGAAGTGGTGTAATTGGCAACAAAGTCTCCCAGAGCTAATAGATTATTCCTTCCCAGGGTTATTTTTCCTTCTATATTTTAAATTTTTTATTGTTAATTACCATATCCATCATGGATCATGGACCTTCCCTAATATTTTTCTATTTTATGGACAAGATTTTATCTCCCCTTTATAAAGTATTTTATTGAATCTATAATCCCAGTACTGCACTCAATCAGTAAACGTTTTTAAGCATCTACTATATGTCAAGCACTGTCCTAAGTTTATTTATCTTTATGGGTACTCATTTGATCAAGCGGGTGTTATATAAGATATGTTACAGATTTTACATTTTATTTTTATAATATTGAGCCACAGGTTTATCAAACATTAATCATCTTTATATATTTGAGTCTGTGTAAGGAATTTCTGGTCTATTCCATTGATCTTATTATCTTTTGGTCCGGTATGAGATAATTTTAGTAATTAGGAATAGGGATTACATCTTTATGTTAGTTTATGAAATTTCCTTTACCAATAAGAGTAAGCACTTTTACGGCAATTAATATCTTTGCTAGAACATTAAGAGGTTAAGTGACTTGTCCAGGCTCATACATTTAGCATGTTCAGAGGCAGTACTTATATTTTCTAGATCTTTATATCATTTTATATGTATTGCGTGCATTAGATTTATCATAGTTTTAAGTGTTGATTTCCTCTCACTTTAATAATTTCATATAGTCTGTTTATTTTGCCTTGTGATACTATTAGTTTTTCTATTATAATTTAATTGAATTTTTGTAACATAAATTTAATACTCTCTGATTCTGTTGTTTATTTTTTATGACAAATTCTATCTTAACTCTTAGCCCAACTGCCTTCTCTTGGGGTATGCTGTTTTTTCTCTTTCAGTGTGGTTTTATGTGGGCATGGCAGGGGCCTTTTGTTTCATCCTCATACAACTGGTTTTACTTATTGATTTTGCCCACTCATGGAATGAATCATGGGTCGAAAAAATGGAAGAAGGGAACTCAAGATGTTGGTATGCAGGTAAGACTTTGTACTGCTTCAGGGGTATAAACAAGCATATGATATCTTACAGGCTCGTTTTAAAGCATATTATGTCTCATTTAATAAATGTGCAGATCATAGAATCAAAAATGTAGAGAACTAGAAGAGGCTTAGTTGCATCTAGTATAGTGTTCTCATTTTGAAGATTTGGTAATAGGCCCAGGGATATTTTTAATTGTAAGGTATTTAAATAGTCTATAGCACGCATCCAACAGCCTCAGTTCCCTGGAACATAGTGGAACTAGAAGAAAAGAATGAAAGGTATCTGAAAAGCAAAAATAAGAGACAATGGCTTTGGGTTAAAAACTCTGTCAGTTTGTTCTTAATTAAGGCATTACCAGAGTCTTTTTACTCTTGTCTTAGGCACATAATTCTCTAATAGTACGGTCACCTGGTTTTATAGCTTAGAGGCAAGCACAGTGGCAAGAATGGACACCTGCCTGCATGGAGACAAAAAAACTAAGAAGCTATCGTCTAGTTCTGTTTAACATGCCTATGCATGTTCTGTAATAGTTTTTGAAAACATTATGTCATTATGGCACATAGTTCAATAATTGATGATCGTGTGATACTGAGTCATGAAGAAATGCCTCATTTATGTATCATTTTATTTAAGATAGAAAGAAAATACATAATACCTTTTAAGAAAGATTTCCCTCTGAAATGGTTCATACATTTTTGATACTTTACCTTTCTGGGAAATTCATAGATGTTCAGCTTCATTTTTTTATGAAGGAAGATAAAGAAGAGTGTATTATTATATTTCTATTTAAAGGCTTTCATATTTTATTGGTATTTGAAAGTTTAAAATATTTTGCTTATGAGAAAGCATTGTAGTTTTATGGGCCAAACAGGTTTTTTTTTGGGGGGGGCAAACATTTTGAAAATAATAAAATCAGAAGTTCACTTTCAAATGCTGTTTGTCAAATAACAAACATTAAATGTAAATCGACAAGAAATAAACCTCTGGCAGGCCCTACCAATTTTAAAGGCCTTTGACTTTGGGCCTAGTGAGGGACTACTACCTTTGTTTCCCAAGGATCAGTCTTGCTAAGATTGGAGAGGTTCAACACCTGGTTGACATTTTTTTTTTTTTTGGTCATAGCAGTTTCCCTAAACCATATGCTAAGTTGTTTTTTTTTTTTAGTGAGGCAATTGGGGTTAAGTGACTTGCCCAGGGTCACACAGCTAGTAAGTGTTAAGTGTCTGAGGCCGGATTTGAACTCAGGTACTCCTGACTCAGGGCCGGTGTTCTATCCACTGCGCCATCTAGCTGCCCCCCATATGCTAAGTTTTAGAGGAATTGTGATCTTTTTCAGGGGACGTAAGGATGTAATACCAATATATATGGACAAAATGACAGATTTGTGATGTCTTGGATATGAAGTAAAATTTTTATGTAGTATATTTTGGACAGTAACCCATAGGAGTAAGAATAGATACTAAAACTTGAAAGTTCCTTGAAAACTGTAAGTTCATATGATTCTTTCAGAGCCTATATGAAGCTAACAGTTATATAGTGCCAGGGTTTGTTTTTGGTTTTGGTAATACAACTTATTTGGTAAATATTTTTTCTAATGTAAGCTTATACACATTTCTTAATATTTATGATGAAACTTAACTCTCAAACTGTATCTCTTCACAGCTTTGTTATCGGCTACAGCAATGAATTATCTGCTGTCTTTAGTTGCTATAGTGTTATTCTTTGTCTACTACACTCACCCAGATGGTTGCTCAGAGAATAAAGCCTTCATCAGTGTTAACATGCTTCTGTGCATTGGAGCATCTATAATGTCTATTCTGCCCAAGATCCAAGTATGCTATTTATTTGAAAATTTCTTTTGACAGTCATATTAATTTCCAAATGTTCACAAATACTGAACCATGTCAGATTGTAAGTGTTGTTTTGATTTTTATATTGTTACATAGGAATCACAGCCAAGATCTGGTTTATTGCAGTCTTCAGTAATCACAATCTACACAATGTATTTGACCTGGTCTGCTATGACGAATGAACCAGGTAATGTTATGGAAATTGTCCTAGATTTTTTTTTTCAAATTTACATTCTTTTTTTAAAAATTCAATCATCTGTTTATAAAGTGTTCAATTAGCAAAAATTCTACCTGAAAGGTATTAATTACTCCAACAAGAGACTTCCCATGTGCATGTCAAAATTTTATCAGACTCCTTAAAAGATGTAACAGTAGAGATAATTTTGTTCAACACTATTGGTATCAACTGACCTGTAAAGTAGAATAGGTATGATGCTTTGTAACATTTCAGGGTGGACATTTTACTGAAGGAATTGAATGTCACTCTTTTCATTCATGCTGTAAGTAAATACAAAAGCCAGAAAAGAATAGTAAATGGAAGGCTATCTTGCAGTTTCTCCTTGAATGGATAAATAAAACAAACTATGGAATTGGTTTTATCATACATCCAAAGGCAGCAAAACATTCTTTTCATGGGACACTAGACATGTTTTATTGCTTATGATAGACATTTACCAAAAAGCTGTAATAGAGGCAACTATAGTCTTATGTACCAGAACCTATTGTGGAAGATAAAGAAGTAGAGACTTTTTTGAGAAATTTGATAAGATCAAACATTAAATATTTACTGCATGACTAAAGTGCAAAAATGGACTTGGAGAAAATAAAATGAGAAAAGTCAGAGGTATATATAATATGTAGAAGTATCACATCTATGAAATAAGTACTGAAACAACATAAAAATTGATTATATTGTCAGAGGAAAGATGTTGGAGTCATTTTCTGATAACCATGTAGAATCAACCTATCAGTTTATTAGTGCAAAAACAAAAATCAAAACCAAATCAAAAGAGGAATAGATGGCACAAAATTGATGAAAATCCATCCTGATCTATTATAACAAGCTACCAATGAATAAAAATGCATAAAAGAACATGCAGTGATATAGAGTATTCCAAGTCCCTAAGGGAGTTTCACTGATATTAATTAATTAATCACTATAATGAGAACAAAAGATCCCAGAGACCATAGTAATAAGTAAACACTTGGCTGTTCTTCCAGAACTAGATAATAGCCAAAGGTAACACATTTAAAATGCCAAGTTGTTTATAAAATCTTAGATAGTCGTCTGATAGAAAATTGTACTCAGTCTTTTAACAGACTCCTGTACATGGTAGTAGAGGAGGAAAATATTTACATAAGCCTAGTAAGAGATTCAAGACATATCCAAAAGGGGCTACTTAAAAATAAAATTGGAATATATAGATAAAAAGTGGAAAAATGTCTACAAACATTTCTCATAGCAAATTATTTTTTCTATTAATCAGTGACAGTAGAACTACATATGGAATCTTAACACCAAATCTCTACCCCCACCAATCCAGGTACTACACAAGAAAGTAAAATGGCACAGAGGAACCAAATATGGGGAGAATAACTAGAGTACACTGAGTAATACAGGGAGTATGTGCCGGAGGCAGCTAAATTTTGAAGGCATTAAGGATCAAGACCAAAGATATCAAATGCTTGGGAAAAAGTCACAGCCCCCTTATTACCAAAAAGGGGGAGGGTGGTCAGAAATATTAGTTATTAATTATTTGGTAATTAATAACCCTTGCATTTATTTTCTTATCTTTTAAAAACTTATGAGAATCATCTACACTTATCAGAAACATCTCGATGAAACTTTGAGAAAAGATCAGGCAAATTTTTCAAAAAAGCTATTATCTCCAATAGATTTTTTTAATAGTAGTATAATTGACTAAAAATGGTGCAGACAGTATGAGATCTCACTCTGTTGCTTTGATTTATTTTTTTAAAAAAACATTTCATAGAAGTTGTTAGAATTTACCTCAGTGACCATCTAATCCAATCACTAAATAAAAAATCCCTAGTAGAATGTACCCAACAAGTGGACATTCGACCGTAATTGAAGATCTCCAGGGGGTGGGAATTCATTCCTGTGGCATCTTTTTAGACTTTTTGGATAATTCTAATTGTTAGGGTTTTTTTCCCCCTGGTATCAGAAATAAATTTGCCTCATTGCATCTCCCACCTGTTTTAGTTTTTGCCCAGTTGATTTGGGGGAATATTTCAAACTAAAGGCTTTCCTCAAATAAGCCCTGTCTATATGGGAAGACTTTAATATGCAGTTGATTGGGCAGCCCATAAAACTGGACCATCAGTATTTTGGATATTGATAAGGGAGGTAAAGAGTGAACTTGGCCCACAATTGAAAAAGAAAGCCAGCTAGATTGGTTTGATGCAATTTAAAAGCTCTTCAAAATTTTTTCAAGCTCCTTTCTGAAATACAGGCTAATCTTTTAAATACTAGTATTCTGTTTATTTATACCTTGTGCTGTGGCATGTGATACATTGAATCCATATCATAATTATCTCCAAAGAATCAGTTGTCACCCAAAGGGCAATGGAGAATCATGTGATGGGAATTATTAATAGGCTGCAGCATATTAACAGTGAAGGAGTCCACAAAAGGACTGTGTAAAGGATGTCATCAAGATTTATGGCTGGAAAGAGAAAGCTGGGCTGATCATGTTGTGAGAAGAAAAGATAACTGGTAGAAGTTTGTGCATGCCATTGCTAATCATAAACTGTCAAGGGCAGGTGCCCTAGCACATTGGGTATACTTTGTAGCATCCATGGATAAAAACTTCACGAATAAAGAAGGCATGGATAGGTTGAGAATTATACAGATTTATCACAAATATTTAGTAAATAATCAACATTAATTATCCTTATAGTGTAATGTAAAAAACTGAGAATCAAAACATGAGATGTAGTTCTGATCTACTAGTAACTCACTGTGATCTTTCATCAGTCACTTTTGTCTTAATTTCCGTTCTTTCCTTTAAAAATAGAAATCATGGCAACTTCACACATTATATAGGGTTTAAAAAGATAATAGATAAAATGTTTTGAAAATTTTAGTGCTATATTAACATAATGTTAGTATGTCTTTTGTTTAATAGTTAAATTTACTTCAAGCATAATTTAGCTTTTTTTTTTCTGGTCAGAGTTTCTTAAAAGTTCTGAATTAATAAGCTTTTGTAATGGATAAAATGTAGATTCCTTGGAAAATGTCATATCTGATTTCTTTCTAACTTGATGTTTATTCACTTCACAGACAGACAGTGCAATCCAAGTTTATTGAGCATAATTGGCTATAATGTTACAACAAGCATTCCAAAGCAAGGGGACTCTGTCCAGTGGTGGGATGCTCAAGGAATTGTGGGACTTATGCTGTTTTTGTGTTGTGTGCTTTATTCAAGGTAAGGATTATTCATAAAGTATTTTGTTAAAAAAAACACAGTAGTTTATTGTCAAATAGTACTTTTCTGAAACTAATGGCTTTCTGTCCTTTTCTACCTGCTTCCATAGTATCCGGTCATCTAACAACAGTCAAGTTAATAAACTGACTTTGACCAGTGATGAATCAACACTGATAGAAGATGGTGTGTCCAGACATGATGGATCACTTGATGATGGTGATGATGTTCACAGAGCAATAGACAATGAAAGGGATGGTGTTACTTACAGTTACTCCTTCTTTCATTTCATGCTTTTCTTGGCTTCACTTTATATCATGATGACCCTGACCAACTGGTACAGGTATTTAATGAAATTTTTAACATTTTGTATTTTAAAGGGGCCTAGGATTCTGGCAGCTTTGCATTTGGTATAAATTAAGATAAAATGGCACTAATTCACAAAAATAATACTAGTACTGTTTTAGAAACTTAGTTTGAATCAACACACAAATGAATACTGGAGGAGTATTATTACAGTGGCCTCTTAGGAAATTATAAATTATTTTCTACTTTGTTGTGGGTTCAGATGTTAAATTGTTAACATAAATTGAAACCAAAAAAGTGGCAAATTTTATAAAATAAAGATTTTCTTTGATACTTTTGGAGCCTGTAGAAATGTAAATTTTTGATTGACCTAAAGGGATATATAATAATTTGGATTTTGAGCTCTACTTGATATCTTAATTGCAATATGATTTTTTTCCTCTTACTTATACATGCATTTATAATCTTTTCCACTCCTTTGATCAATGACAGCAATTTTTAAAAATGAAAAGAAAACCCTCAACAAATTTCCATATTGGCCTTGCCTAGAAATGTCACTGCAAGGATGGTAAAAAAAAGGTTCTTCATTACTTCTTGCTACTGGGAAACACATTGGACTTGATGGTTACTTATTAAAGACATTAGTAATTATATATAATGCTTTAAGGTTTTTGATCCTCATACCTGTAGGGTAGGTACTATTATTAACACCATTTTACAAATGAGGAAATTGATAACCAGTACGTTCTCAGGGTCACATTATCAGGCAGGATTTGAATTCAAGTAAGCATTCTATAGTTTTCTTTAAGCTTTGTTCAAGACTATTCAAAAGCTGCCCAGCTGCCTGATGATATACAGATAGATTAAGACCCATTACAGGATTACATTTCCAGCTAAGTTCTATGAAAGGAAGAGAAGTTAGCCTTGCCAAATATTTGAAGAACTGTCAGATTAGAATTGGAGTATAATAACATGCCACTTAATGCGGAGAAAATGTTTGGAATATGGCCATGGCATACTTAAAGTTCAAAAAGTTATCATAAACTCAAAAAACTCAGGGCTTTTTAAATTCTACAAATGAAGAGAAACTTGATACTACATAAAATCAAGAACAATGACTATGTAGTGTGGAAGTAAGAGACAGAACTATATAAAACAGACAGCATGGTACAGGCTATTTAGGGGAATAGCCAAAGCTCACTATACAATTGTGTAGTACCTAGGAGCTTGTTTTGCTTTGTTAAATCATCTTATCAAGCAAGGTTTATATTCAGAAGTAGACTGGAATTGTGGGGGGGAAAGTTCAAATTATGGCATTTCCCACTTAACTATGTCTGTGATCTTAGGCAAGTCACTTAACCTCACTGGGTCTCAGTTTCCCTTTCTGCAAAATAAGATACTAACTGATCTTCCAGGTAGGTTCCTTCAGCTCTGTATCTTTTATCAGTGTATGCTATTTAAGAATGTAGGGGGGCAGCTAGGTGGCACAGTGGATAGAGCACCGGCCCTGGAGTCAGGAATACCTGAGTTTAAATCCAGCCTCAGACACTTAACACTTACTAGCTGTGTGACCCTGGGCAAGTCACTTAACCCCAATTGATTCACTAAAAAAAAAAATGTAGGGAAATGTAGTCTGCTTTAAGAAACACATACATAACAGATAGTTTGAAAGTTTTCACATTAACATTTCAGTTTTCTGAAAAAATTGATACATTATATTCCTTAGGGAATCTGTGCTTTAAGGTTTCTCTCACTTTATTTAGTAGAAACGTCCTGGGAAAGCTACTTAACTTGTATAAATCTTATTTGAAATGTTCATTTAAACCTGTCAGCAAATACTCTTATAAAGCAGAAACAAAATCTTTTATGATATGAATAATACCATCTAACTTAAATAAGTTGAGATTTCTTTTTGTGCAGTTTTCTGGATTTTTTTTAAAGTGCATATGTATTTAACCAACTCTGAAACTCAGAGCTTTAAGGATTAGATATTAATACAATATGTATTTTTTTCTTTCTTCTTGTCTTTCCACCCCTCAAATATTTTAGTTATGAGCCTTCTCATGAGATGACCAGTAAATGGACTTCAGTCTGGGTGAAAATCTCTTCAAGCTGGATTGGCATTGTGCTGTATGTTTGGACACTAGTGGCTCCACTCGTCCTCACAAACCGTGATTTTGACTGAACTGGAATTCTGGCATGAAAGTTCTTTTTGCTTCTTGCTCGTTTCAAATTGACAGTATTCCAGACTTTAATGTAAATATGTGTGTGTGTGTTAACAAGATAGCCTACCTGGTAATAGTCTGCATGATATAGATTGTGTCACTTTCTATTTTACTTGGTATTTTCTTGCCAAGCTCACTGATTTATGTTGGACTTGATAGCAGTGAAGATAATCAGTATTGTGTGAGGTGGTAGGAAAAGTAGATAGATGAGGAATATGGGGGGAAAGTGAAATAGGGGGAAAGCAAAAATGTTAGAAATTTAAATTTTAAAAGCATGGTGGAATTGAAGATGTTATTTTATCAACTATATAAGCAAGTTAGGACTGCCTTTTAATAATACCTGATGACTTGCTTCAAAAAAAATACCCTAAATAAGAAATTTGCTGTTCTAGAATTCTTTAAAACATGTTACATAAACATTTTCTGACAGCTGGTATCTACCCAGTTTTTTCATGATACCAAGAAATGTTATCACCTACAGGAAATGTTTTGGGTTACATAGTATGGAAAATGTAATCAATAGTGCCTGAGTAGTAAATTTGAAATTTCTCACGGTTGGAAGATTTTTATAGGCAGGTACTGTTTTACTACTTTTGTTAGTTATCTTTCTGTAATGTCTAGCACAGAGGATTCTGTAACAGACCTCTCTTCACCCCTCCCCCTCAAACCAGAGAATATCCAATTTAGAAAGAAAACGTATGTTATATGTAGATGAAACTTTTAGTAACTTTTCAAAAAGTAAAATTTTGAATTTTGAAAAGAATAATCATGGCTTAGAGTCAAATTATAGAAAGGATTTTGGAAGTCAGCTAAAGGATAAAATAAAGTAGACTTTTTGACCCAGGGGAGAAATTTTAGAGCTGGAATGAGACGTTAGAGACGTGAGGTGACTTGTCCAAGGTTGGAACCAAGTCTCCTGAAGAGTTAGGTGCATTTGCCATTGTACCGGTGGCACCAAAAATTATTCTACAAAATAATATTGTTCATAGTATGTGTTGTGCCTGATCTATTTTGGGTTACTCCATGTAATTCTTGTGGCTGGTGCCTAGCATGTCTGTAGTTAATGGCAAAATTATCAGTGCTAAAGAATGAACCCTGGCTTAAAGTTTGTTGTGCTGTTTAAAATGTATTATTAAATGCTTTTGTATTTGCTGCTATGTAATTGAAATACATGGGCTTTATTTAAACCTTGTTTGTTCCATCCCAAATTGAACACTGATTATGAATCTAGAAACATACTTAAGCACTTGTTTTTGTATGATGTAACTACAGCTCTTTATCTTTGTGACTTTAAATGGTTATGAATGCAGGTGGAATATAATAAAGAAATAACTGTCATTCTCCAACCTTATATTTGGGGATTCTAAATTTCTCATTATTAAATATTCACATACTTCAGCATCTGTATGTTACTTATTAATAAACATAAATTGATATAAGAGGTTTGGGGTTTGTCAAGTTTTGATCATAGAGCCTTTGGCAACTTAATATACAGTAGTCATATTTTTTTCCCCCTTCTGCTCACTCAACTGAGAAAGAGACCATTTTCCCTCTTGTATCCCAATACCTTGATACCTCATTCTTTTATTACAATCTTATTAAAGGGGGACCCTTCTCACTATGGCCAACTCTTTAGCATGTATCCTTGATACTAGCCTCTCATTTTCTCTAAACAATTGTTCCCATATCATTCTCTCATTAATTTTAACTCTATCCTTTCCTACCAGTTAGTTTCCTCTCCTCATGCTGTTGTCCTATTTGTGTCCTTTCTTTTATAGCCAAACATCTAGAAAAAGCTGTCTACACCTACTGTCTCCTTTTCCTCAATTCCATTGCAATCTAGCCTTGTCACTCTTAGCTGTTCTCTCCATTTATCATTGATCTCTTAATTACTAAATCTGACCATTTTCAAGTCTTCATACTTCTTGACCTCTGCGACATGATCCTGTTGACCACCCTCTTCTGAATATGCTAAAAAAAAATGAGATGGAAGGTGCTTAAAAGATAAGTGTAAAAGCTAGCTATTGTCTTCTTGGGTTTGTGTAACTCATCTCTCATCCTGTTTGACCATTCCAGTGGTCTTTCTTCAGTATCTTTGCCCTTGACTGCTTGCTATATCCTCAAAGCTTTGTCTTGAGCCACATTTTATTCTCTTGCACTCACCTCAAGACCTCATCTCTCGTGGATTTAATTATTGCTTTGCACATGATTCCTAGATCTGTAAATCCAGCCCTAGTCTTTCTTCCCTGTGTTCCATTTGCACATCTCCAACTGTGTATTGGAAATTTAAAACTGGATGTGCAGATTCTCAAACTCGACATGTCTGAAATAGAACTAAAATTTTCCCTCAATTCTACTCCACTTTTAAACTCTAGCATTTTTCTTTAGGGCACTGCCCTCCTTCCAACCACCCAGATTTACAATCTTAGCATTATCTTTTAACTTCACTTTCTCTCATTGTACATACCAAATCAATTGCCAGAGGCTTCCCTCCACTTTTACAGTATCTTTGGGTATCAGTGCTATTTGCTTTTTTTTTCTTTCTTTTTTGCTTGTTCACCTTTTTGTTGGACTATTGAAATAGCCTAATTGATTACCCTGCCTCTCAAGTCCTTCCCCTCTCCATTGCTTTTTGCTTTTTGTTTTTTTGGTGAGGCAACTGGGGTTAAGTGACTTGCCCAGGGTCACACAGCTAGTAATTGTTGTGTCTGAGGTCAAATTTGAACTCGGGTCCTCCTGACTCCAGGGCCAGTGCTCTATCCACTGCACCATCTAGCTGGCCCTCCATTGCTTTCTTTACAGCTGCCAGTATGACTTTGAAATGTTCAGGTATGACCCACATCATGCCCCCATATTCAAGAAAGTTCAATAGCTTGCTATTGCTTCTAAGACTAAATATAAACTCCTGTTTAATTTTTAAAGCCCTTTACAACCTGAAACACCTTTCCAACTTTATTCTATGTTATGCCTCTTTATGCACTCAACCAAACTAACATCTGCTTTCCAGAGGTGTTGTTCCATTTCTGTACCTTTAAGGCTTTCACCTAAGCCTGGAATCATTTCTACCTCACTTTGTGAGGCAGTGCATATAACACTAGACCTGGAGTCAAGAAGACCAGAATTCAAATCCAGCCTCAGACATGTATTAGCTATATATTCACTGCCTTGTCTTTATCTCATTTCCTTAAAATTCTGTTCAAGCAACACCTTCTATGATCTCTGTTCCCTCTAATTTGTTTGCTGCTTATTTTGTTTATAAACACTCTGGCATATGCCAAGTATTTAAAACATGTTGGCTGGAAACACTTGGGTTCTAAATCCAGCTCTACCTTTTGGTTTATGTTGGCTTGGATCTCAATTTTACCGGTAGGGAAGAATTCATTTCTTTAGGATCACAGCCTTAAGAATCTGGGCCATCAAGCATCCTCCTATCATTATAAAAATATTTGTGCCCCTGTATATGGGTAACAGAAAGACGTCCGCTTATAATTTCTTGCTCTGTCCCTGTGCACTGTTCTTTAAAATCAACTTAAAAATCTTTTGTGTAAGTCAAGGTGCTACTACTGTTCCTCTGGGAAATACTTCATGATTTTTAGGGCTTTTATTTATTCAGTAATCTTAACTATTTTGCTCAATGCCCTTAATGGCTAAAAACAAAACCAAAACCATTAAGTGATTGGTCTGCAGTTCACCTAAATCTTTTTGTAGCTACTAGAGCTATTAGCACAATGCTTGGTACAGGTTAGGTGCTTAATTAATTAGTATAATACTACACTATTATTCTGAGGTGAACCAAAGAATGATTTTTTAAAGCTGACTTAATTTAAAATATTGCTTATGTTCAATACTTTTCCAAAAAGAAAAAAAAATTCTACATTAAATATTAATAACCTAAGCATTCACCACATAATTGTCTAAGAATTTCTTCAATATTACAAGCTGGTATCTTTTGATTTATTAGGCAGTATTAACTGTAATATATATATACACATGCACAATTTTTAAAATCCTTTATTTTCACTTTATATTTTTTCTTTAACCAAAGGGGGTAAGAGGAATCTATAAAGCTACAGGAAAATCCCAATTTGTTCAAGAATTAGAGCTGAAAAAACTAAGGTGATAGATTGCTAAATCTCAGGAACAAAAAGAAGTTTTTGTTTTTTAAATTTGGTGAGACCATGACAAAAAAAGCTTAATAAGTTCCCAGCTATCCAGTTTGAAACTGCAATTTTTTTAAAAAGCAGCTAACTACATTAATTACTACCTTGAGGAACTAAATATGAATAGGAAATAGGAAAAAATAAAGCTATTGGATAACAAATGTGGTCAGTGGAATGATGTAGTTAAGAGATACCAAACTATATTATTCAAAAGATCTGAACCTCCCCTCCTCAAACCACTTCCCAATTAAGTCATGTTTCTCCAAGCCTTAGTTTCTTCTGTAATGTTTAGATTTAAGGTCCCATATATTTCTGATATTCTATGATTCTCTACAACACTGAAGATATATACATATACATATATATAAAACACACACACATTTGTGGGGCAATGAGAGTTAATTGACTTGCCCAGGGTCACAACACCTAGTAAGTATCAAGTGTCTAAGGCTGGATCTGAACTTAGGTCCTCCTGAATCCAGGGCTGGTGCCCTATCCACTGTGCCACCTAGTTGCCCCTGAAGATATATTTAGCAGGTAAAAGAATCTTAGCAAAAAATACGTAACAGAAATCTTGCAGAGTTTACTTAAGTGCTACCTAAGGTAGAATGCAAATTAGGAGAAAATGTCTTTTTGGAATCTTTGTTTAAATCAACAACCCAAAAATCCAACAGACCCCACTTGTTTTCTCATTCCCCAATGGCTACTTTAGAAAATTCATAGCAATAAGCAACTTCTGTATATTTCAAAAACAACAGTAGCATTAAAGTAAATTCATTAAGGTAGCATGGTGTAGTGAATGGAGGGGGCCTTAAAGCTAGGAAAGACTCAGGTTCAAGTCCAGTCTCTTAACACAGTCTCTCTGTGCATTAGGCAGCCAAGACTGTAAATTGCAGAGAAGCTACAGACCTGCACTGGTAGAATTTTGCTCAGCTCTAAGTTCTTTGTACAAAGGGAGTCAGGTCCAGTACCTAACCAATTAAAATTGTTTTCTCCCTATTTTCTTAGAAACTGACAAGTCGTTTGGCAAAAACCAGAGGAATCTTAATTTCTTAAGAGGTCTGACATATAGTCTAATATTAGGTCTTTACTAAATGTAAGGAAGGTATTGTGGGAGATATAAAGATAGGTAAAATTGGTTATTTTATTGAGCAAAGGATTTACGAAAGAATAATGTGCCATTTCTGTAACAGTCATGCCCTTCACCTTAGACCTCATCAAAAGTAGGAGCTTCTACTAATGGTGAAATGCATGGGATCCACTGCCCTAGACACTGGCAACCCAAGGTGTGAATGATGGTGTCCCTAAGTGCATTTACCATAGCAATGAGGAATTAGATTACGGCATAAGGCAATATTAAAGCTTGACCAACTGTGGCAAGTACTACACACTTGAGTTGCAGAAAGACCTGGTTGTACTTACCTGAGAAAGCATTTATAAATGCTTAAAGCAGAGTGTGTGAGCTGTTACTAAACCTCATGTAAGCTCCTTGAAGGCTACCACACTGTCTTTTCATGCCTAGACAGAGTACCTCTATACATCTGCATTGTATTATTAACCTTTATAAAACTCTAGCAAAGAAGAAATGGTGAATTGACATATATGTTTGAATATTCAAGAGAAGCTACACACACACACACACACACACACACACACACACGGAATTTAACAACAGAAACATTCTACACATGTAGCCGATGTTATGGTAACCATAACATTAATGAAGATTATTACTTTCCCAATTCTTTGCCTCATTTATATAAGACTAACTTATAAATTAAAACCTCCATGCTACTTACTATATGCTGAAATGCAAAAACAGTAAGGGACAAGGAAAAAGCACATAGTTAAAAAAAAAAAGTTCAAGTAGAATTCTTTAGAATCTACTAGTGTCATGGTTAGCCCCTCCCCCCTTTTTAAGAAACCACACACAAAAAAAGACAGCAAAGCAGAAATGAGACCTAAATATCTACTATATTTATTTTTACTTTAGTATGACTTAAAAAAAGAGAAGAAAAAAACTCAAAACACAAGCAAACTGAAAAACATTTTTATTTGACATTCCAGTCCAACTCAGTGGGCAGAGATGATCTCCACTACCTAAACTAGACTGGGAAGGTTTTAGGGGCAGGAGAAAATCATGCCCAGTTCACTATTCTTGTGTGATGTAGAGGAATACATCTCAGAACCAAGGGAGGCCAATGAAATTCTACTAAATCCAGGCACTTTATGTTCCCAGTTTTGAAAAGCCAAGTGAAAAAATTTTAATAAAAGTTAACTGCAACAGAGAAAGCATTCATAATACCATCTTCAGCACTAGTGTGTTACTTACATTCAACGCAGTCAGATAGCATCAAACAAGTAAAACAAATTACAACAAACAAATGAAGGTTTTAATTAGATCAGGGCGATGGGAAAATACATAAAAACAAAAATCAACGTATTCCACTGCAATTGGGAAAGAATGGCAATTGGAATCCAAATGAAGGATCTGCCAATGGTATTCAGGAAGTCTCATAGAACTACACAGCTGAGTAACATCTGAAAGCATTGCAAGAGTGATCAGTGTGTGGTTACAGACTTGGGGAGGTCACAGGGAAGGTGCTTTAGATTCCACAGTATCTGAAAACACAAAACAAAGCCATTTCCAAAACCAAAGAGTACCAAATGATACTTTCAATAAATAGTTCATCATTTTGATGAATATATACAGAGAGTCCGCCTTCTCAGGGATTCAGTTATCTAAGAGTGGCATGTCACTGTCCAGTGGTGGGGCAGGGGCAAGTTCACATAAATAGAACAGCGTGGCTTCACTAGCTTCCGCTTCCGTCAAGGGTTCCAGTCGAACAAGCTTACTTTGGGTTGGTTCCGGATCCAGGCTAGTATCCAGAAGCTCATCAACCTCTAGGGGTTTGTCTAAAGAAGATGCAGCTTCTGAAGTTGCACTCCCATTTTCTACTGTAGAGGATGGGTTCCCATCAAGAAATGCAAGGAGAGGAAAAGCTGTGTACTGGATGAGCTGCTTATCTAAAAAGAGGGACACAATATTCTCAAGATTAATTTATGCAAAACCAAAGGGAAAACAAAGAAGCTACACAATTAAGAAATAGAATGGGCAGTAGAATCCAGGTCTTTTGCCTATTTTACCACTCTACTTCTCAGTGAGGTTATTGATACAATGATGCCAATCTCTATGGGGAAAAATAATAACAAATCCCTACATAATCCTAGTTTCTACAGACCAATCCAGAGACCATAGAACATTATTCTACCTTTAAGAGGAAAAAGAATCTAAGAAAAGAGGCAGTTTAACTGTCACTTAGAGATTTAACTGCCATGATCAAAGAAACTGTATGAGGTATAGAGAAAGGACTAAAGGGACTTCTTTCCGGAGAGACTTTGAGTTCACCATCCTTGAAAAAGGCTGAAAAGATATTTCCTGAGAAAATGTGATTACCATCCTGAGAAATGATGGGGTTCTTGTTTCAAAGCTAAGAAGTCTGGAGTTCAAATTAATGGGTAGAAGCACCACTGGTTGTTATCTTCCTCACTCTGATATGCTTTTGAAATATTTAAATTTGTTGTTATTCAGTCGTTTCTAACTCTTCATGACTGCATTTGGGGTTTTCTTGGCAAAAGATATTGGAGCTGTTTGCCATTTCCTTCTCCAGCTCACTTAATAGATGAAACTGAGGCAAATATAGTTAGGTGCAGGGTCATACAGATAGTGTCTGAGGACAGATTTGAACTCAAGAAGATGAGTCTTCCAGTTCAGGCCCAAGCCCAACATTCTATCCTTTATGGCATAGTTAAATATCTTTGCATTATTTGTTACACTATTAATAAACCACACAGCCATTAGCATTTATATTTCTTTAAAAGCAGAGCATCTTAAACTCATCATGTCCAAAATGAATTCATTATGTCCTCCCTACCCACCAAATCCTCCCCTTTTCCTAACTTGCTCATTACTGTTCAGTATACCACCATTCATCCAGTCAACTTGGCTCTCTACCTAGGTGTCATCCTCAACTCCTCACTCACCCTCCATATCCAATCAGTTGACAAGTCCCAGAATTTCTATCTTTGTAACATCTCTTGTATGTTCTTCTTTCTCTCCTTTGATACAGCAACCACCTCATCACTTCATGCTTGGACTATTGTAACAGTTTTCTGGTTGGTCTACCTGCCTTAAGTCTCTCTCCCCACTCCAGTCTATCTTCCATCCAACTGTCAAAATACTCCTAAAACAAAAGGCTGACCCTATCACACCTCCCTCCCCTCCATTCAATAAATTCTGGCAGCTCCCTACTACTCTAGGAACAAAGTTAAGATCCTCTGTTTGGCTTTTGAAGCCCTTTGTAACCTCGCCCCTTCCTACCTTTCTAGTTTTCTTGCACTTTAACTCTACCAACCTCCTCTATGTATTTTGCCACCCCATGACAATAGCCTCCCTGAAGTTCGTGGAACAAGAGACTCCATCTCCAGATGTCATACATTTTCTCTATGCCTGGAATTCTCTCCCTCATCTCTGCTCCTAGATACCTTGGCTTCCTTCTCGGAAGCAAGTCCCACCTTCTGCAAAGAAGCCTTTCCTGATCTCTCTGAATGCTAATGTCCTCCTTCTGTCCAGTATCTCTAATTTATCCTGTATATATCTTTTTAAAAATTTTTACTATTAAAAACATTTTTATTTAAAGTTTTGAATTCCAAATTCTATCCCTTCTTCCTGAAGCACTAAGCAATCAGATAGATGGTGCAGACACGTGCATTCAAACATATCCATATTAGTCATTTTGTGTAAGACTCGAATAAAAGAAAAAAATGAAAGTGAAAAATAGCATGCTTCTGTCTGTATTGAATTAATATCAGCTTTCTCTGGAGGTGTATAGTCTAGTTCATCATTAGTCCTTTAGGATTGTCTTGGATCATTGTATTGCTGAGAATAGCTAAGTCATTCACAGTTCTTCACTGAATATTGTTGTTACTATGTACAACGTTCTCCTGGTTCTGTGCACTTCACTATGCATCAGTTCATGGAAGTCCTTGCAGGTTTTTCTGAATCATCCTGCTTGTCATTTCTAATAGCCCAATAATATTCTATCACAATCACATCCTATGCTGTGTTCAGCCATTCCCCAACTGATGGACATCTCCTTGATTTCCAATTCTTAGCCACTACAAAAAGAGCTGCTATAAATATTTTGTACAAATATATCCTATATTTAAGTTGTTTGCACATAGTTGTTTGCATGTTGTCTTCCTCATCAGTCTGTTAAGCTCCTTAAGAGCAGGAATGGTCTTTTGCTTTTCTTTATATCCTTATCACTTAGCAAAGTGCCTGGTACACAGTGGGTGTTTAAAAACTCCTCTCAAATGTTAAGGGCTAAAATTCTAGCTAGTCTGTCTAAAATATCTAATGAGTGGTCGCCAATAAATTATAAGCTTTAGCAAGAGTTAGACTTTTAAGCATTTATTAAGGAAAAGAAGAATTTGGTAAAGAGAGAGAGAAAGGCCTAGATTCCTATCTATTAAAGGGAGAGCACATTTCTAGCTCCGCTCTCCACCAGAGTCCAAAGGAAAGAGCGTGAGAGCGAGTGCCAGTCTCTTCCTTCCTCCTCCCACTAGCCCGCGTCACTTCCTGACGCCGGGTCTTGCCCTCAAAGACCTTCGCTTCATGGGCAGAACAGAACAGTAAGTATCCAGCAGGTGGCGTCATTCCAATCGTTACACAAAGTAATCTAAATTCTATGTAAATGTCATACTATGTTCCATGTTTGGAATACCCTCCCTCAGCCCCCTAGCTTGATTTCCTGAAATCCTAACCATCCTTTAGCAGAGGTATCAAAATGGGCTCACTACACTTGGACTGCTGCCTGAACCAGATTAAAATGTAATTAGGAAATATTTAACAAGATAAGTAAAAATAAAATAGAATACAGATAATATTAATACATGTTTTTTTAAGTCAGTATGTGGTCAGAGAACCTTATGTACAGTTTAGTGGTTCCCATTTCTATTTGAGTTTGATACCACAACTTTAAGACCACCTGGAGAGGCAGTGTGGTAAAGGGAAAAGAGTGCTGGGTTTCTTGTTGGAAAGCCTGAAGACATTCTGCCTTTGCCACTTGTAAGGGGGCAGCTAGGTGGCACAGAGGAAAGAGCACTGGCCTTAAAGTTGAGAGGACCCAAGTTCAAATCTCACCTCAGCTACTTATTAGCTGTGTGAACTGGGGCAAGTCACCTAACCCCAATTGTCTTAAACATCTGGGGCTATCTCCCATCATCTTGATAACATATCTTGCTAGTGGACCCATATGACTCCTGAGGAGAAAGTAAGGCTGGTGACTTTGCATTGTCCTTCCTCACTTAAATCCAATTCAGAGTAAGTCATGACAGGTGTCATGGTCCTCTTTGAGAACAAAGGACAAATAACAATAACAAGCCACTTGTTACCTGTGTGACCCTATGAAAGTCATGTCAACTTTCTGGCCCTCAGTTTCATCATTTATAAAACCAGGGGTCTGAAGTCCCTTATAGTTCTAGAGCTTCAATTCCTCCCCACTCCAGTGAATGAAACCTTTTCTAAGCTTTGGACTCTTTATAAAGCTCTGATGTACCTCTCTCAATTCACTTACCTTTGTCTTGTATTTTACATCTCTCATATGATATAAAAGTGCTAGAGAATGCTAATATCTGACATGGCATACGACTTATTTTTCTGTGTAGTGTTCTCAAGAAAAGTATCTATTAATGCTGCTTATGGCTGTCACTGTTAGTTGATTTTGCATAATTAAGGGAAGATTGGCCAGGAAAGAGGGTAGAGCTTATCAATGTGAGGATTACTGAGAATTGACTGTGGTACAAAAAAAACTCCAAACCCTAACAGTAGCAACTAAAGCTAAAAAATACCTCAATGTTGTATCTTACATACATACCTGATTTAGACTTAGAATTTTTTATATCTTCTGAAGTTGGCTGAACTTCATTATTCTTATTCGTTTCTGAGCCTTTATTTTCCATCTGGGGAAAAAATCCAACATAGTCAAATATTACACAAGTATCTTTTTCAGTTCTTAAAAACTTACCTATACATCAAGTGTTGATACAGAACATTGCAAATATCAATCATGGAATGTTAAGTGCTGGAAGGGACCTGACAGCTAACAAAGGTCTCAACTCTTCATTGTACATACAGGTGAGGAATATGAAGATGGAGATATAGTTCCTGCCTCAATTGAGCTTACAATCTAGTCAGAGAGGGAAGAGACATGCCAGTAACATTAACACACAGTATACTGTAAGGCCAAAAAGGAAGATCAAAAGAAGGGGCTACCTAAAGGAAGGAAACATCATTTCTAGATGGGAAGGGAGGTAAGGAGGAAAAACTAGGAAAAGCTTCAAAAGAGCTAACAATGAACTGGACCTAAAGGGTAGACAGGAGTTTAATGAAATATAGATTTAGTGGAGGGGCCATCTTAGGATGTAGGAAAATAATTATTAATGACCAATATCATGGGGAACTCCAGCTCCCCTTTTGTATTAAATGCTGCCAGCCAGACTTGCAGTTCTCCTCAAGACCACACCCAGATAGAAGTAAGCATTCTGGCTCAGTATATCTCACAGATATTTTATATAAAATATATGCTACATATTTTATAACATGCTATATTTATAATGCATAAATATATTATATATTATAAATTTATAATATATTTTCTATATATGTGTATACATGTATGTTTGAGTATGTATATGCATATATAAGAGAATGAACTAGTTTCTTGGTATTCAACTTTGACAAAGAGGCAATAGTAGGTGGTTCTGTGAAGACCCAGACAGCCAATAAATTGTACACATACATGCCAACACTCAAAAATAATACACAATAAGAATTACTTTAGTATGCTTGCCCCTCATCCCATGACCATTAAGTGCTAGAATAAAAATAAATAAAAACCAAAATAAAATAAACAAATAAGTTGGAATACATATAAATTTTCAGAGGGTGGATTTGTTTATTTTAAAACTTAAAAGCATATGTCCTAAAACAAATTAAGAGTATAAAAACCAAGATGAGGGGAATTTTTGCCTACCTGATAGCATGGTGCAAAACCCATCAAATTTGGAATTTAAAGATATGAATTCAAATATGGCTGCATTACTTATGACTCCTGTGACATTTGGGAAGTCTGTTTTTCTCTCTGGGCCCCAATTTCCTCATGTGCACAATGAGCAGCTTACTAGATGGTATTTCTTAGGTCCCTTATGCTCTAAAATCCTATGAACCTTAGAGTATTATCTGAGACTAGCTTTCTCTATTTTACCTAGGCTGGAAGCAGAGAGGCCCACTCATGGGCCTGACCCCAATGTTAATTGGCATGGGGACTTTAATCTTCTCCATTCTGTTTCCTCACCCCGTTTCCAGGGATTCATTATATTGGTGCTAGACTTAGTGAGTACAACCAATTAACTTTAGTCCTACTGCAGCACAGAACTCCTAAATTAAAGCAATCCACCAGTCTCTGCCTCCTTCAGTTGTAGGAACTTACAGGCATATGCCATCACACCAGAATTCTTATGACTATATGATAATTACAAATCATCCTTATCTGGTCATTAAAGCAGGTCACTCAAAAACTTCTATTTGATAATACTTTGTCAGCTCAAAAGGAGTTACTGTATTAAAAAGTTAATTTCTTTGAATAGTCTACAATTCTGATTTCATTAATTTAAACTTGCTACACCTCCCTATTAGTCCAAATTATTGACATTTTCACATGTACTATTAGGAAATTTAGCATAGCAATAAAATAAATTATCATGGGAACACAGTTTTCAGAAAAATTACAGTAAAACTATATTACTTATCAGCCACACTTACATCGTGCTATAAGATTACAAAGCACTTTCCTACCAACAACTCTGTGAAATAGTGTGAGTATTATCAGTTTACAGATGAGTAAACTGAGGATCAGAGATAATAAGTTTCTTGTCAACAGTCACTCAGATATCAGGTGCTGGAGCCAAGTCGTCTGACTCATTACCTCTCTACCAACTTGTTTAGAAATATGGAAGGCAAAGATTTACATCTATAGTAGTATACTTGTCATTATTATTTCAATGATCCTCTTTCAAAGTCCCAACTCTAATTAGGAGACTGTCCAATATCCAACTACATTTTTACACTAATTATTTATCACATAAATTCCAAGAAACAATCATCACTAAAACTTTTAACTTCAATACCTCCATTAGATCTATTATATTTTATTAGAAAAAAAAAAGCTTTTGTTTAGTGATAGGAAAAGTCTTAGTGCTTTCTAGTTATCAGGATATTATTTCAGATTTTTTTTTTTAACAGCTATTGGTCCTGAGGGGGGGGGGAAATATATATATATATATATATATATATATATATATATATATATATATATATATATATATATATATATATATATATATATATATATATTTTGCTGGGCAATGGGGGTTAAGTGACTTGCCCAGGGTCACACAGCTATTAAGTGTCTAGTGTCTGAGGCTGAATTTGAACTCAGGTCCTCCTGAATCCAGGGCCGGTGCTTTATCCACTGCGCCACCTAGCTGCCCCGGTCCTGAGCAATATTAACTAAAACTTACTTTTGTATTACTGATGTAATCTGTGGGGTTCATCTGCACAGAGCTAGTGAAAAGCTGAAAGACCAAATGAGACATTGTAAGTTTAATAAAGTATTCAAAAATATTATGTTTACTATTTTCAAAAAGTCACAATAGGCAGAGGTCTTGTCAGATAAAGAGATGTGACCCTACACCAGAAGTGCACAGGCAGAAATATCATCTGGAGAAAATTTTGAGATGAGAAGGAAAAAAGAGAAAAAGGTAAAACAAAGAAAGCCATACACCAGATGGAACTTCTTTGCTATATGTCTTATGAATTTTGCTTCCTATTGTTTCATAATTCTCTTCAGGTTCTACGGGCACAGGGAGGCAATCTGGGGGGCACCTAAGACAAATAATGCTGATGTTCCATCACTCTTAAACTTATTCCTTTCTCTTCTACCCTCCAACTTAACTTCTATTCTCGCTCTGGATTTTTCTCTCCTTATTTAAATGACATTAACCTGTCCCCCTAGGTTGCAATCAGGACTAAAATAGTACTGTTTGGAGCACTTAGTAGCTCCAAAGAGGTTTTGACTGGAGAGGCTGAAAACCTCTGCTCCAAGAAAATGGTACGAAGACTATAGTGAAAAAGTAACATTTGATTCCAATCACAAATATACTGACAAGATTTATTCATTTCACAAAGCATTTGATATTAAAACAATTAAAGAAGAAAAAAAGCTGCACATGTGAGAGTCCTAGGCATACAAGACAGAGCAAGATTCATGTGGGAGGGAACAGGAAGAGAGGAAAGTCAGTTTGGATTTGAACAGGGACAGAATTATGAAAACAGACAAAGGGATAGAAATGGAAATGACAGGTTTTAGGGATAGCAAGGAGACCAGTTAGTTGAACCAGAAGGTTTGAGTTGATAAATACTGACTGGTTAAAAAAAAAAAAGGGGGACCAGAACTTTATTTTTGTATGGCCATAGGAAAGTTCTGTGCACAGCGCAAGCTCAGGAAAAGGGTCAGATCATGTCCCCTTGAGTGACCAAGGGAAAATTACATTATTTCCTCTACAACTATATCCTGGAAGCAATATGGAGTTAATAGAAGTATCAGAGTAGACAAATTCAGAGTAAAAATTGGTGCTTTAGGAAGAAGAATACTGTAATGGTCAATCAATCAATAAACAATTATTAAGTACCTAATATGTGACAGGTACTATACTGAGTGACAGGGATACAGAGAAAGGCAAAAGATTTACAAGGAGCTCACAGTGTAACAAGGAAGACAACATGCAAACAACTGCACAAGAAAAGCGATATAGAGGCTACACTGGAAATAACAGAAGAAAGGAACTGGAATTATAGAAGATTGGGAAAGGTTTTCAGTAGAAAGAGTGTTTTAACTAGGACCTGAAGGAAACTAGGAAGTGAAGAAGTAGAACTGGGAGGTGGGAGTGAGGGTGAAGAAAAGAATTCTAGGCATGAAGATAGTAAGCGAGAATGCTGGATTTGGGAGATGGAGTGTTTTGTGCAAGCAACAGCAGGAAGGCCAATGTCATTGGATCAGAGAGAGAGACAGAGACAGAGTGTGAGTGTGTGTGTGCGTGCGTGTGTGTGTGTGTGTGTGTGTGTGTGTGTGTGTAGTGGACCAAGAATAGTAGGGGTGGGACTAAAGAGGTATAAGAAGACTTGAAAGCAGGACAGGAAAGTTAAGTTATGAAGGTTTTTAAACTCCAAACAGAAGATTTTATATGTGATCTTGGAGGTGCTAGGGAATCAGTGGAGGTTATCAAGCAAGAGAGAAGCTGGTGCGGGGGGAGAAGGGGATGGAAATATGCTTAGACCCAGACTTTAGAAAGGTCACTCCGACAGCTGAGTAGAGGACAGACTGCAGAGGGGAGGAGATACATGAGGCAGGAAGACCGAGCAGTAAGCTATTACAAATAGCTTGTATGAGGTGATGAGGGCCTGTGCTAAGATGGTGGGAGTGTCAGAGAAGAGAAGGGGGGGGGGGGGTGTATGTGAGAGATGTTACAAAGGCAAATGGACAAGCTTGGCAACAAGTTAAATATGGGACATAGGGGAGGTGTAAGAGAGTGAGAAGAACTGAGGATGACCTAAGCTGCCAACTTGGGTAACTGCAAAGATGATGGTACCCTCAACAGCAATAAGGAAGCCAGAGAAAGGGAAGGTTTTGTGGGGGAAAGATAAATTCTGTTTGGGACATGTTGAGTTTAAGCCGTCCATGGAACATTGAATTGGAGATGCCCAACAGGTACAAGACTGGAGGTCGGCAAGGAGATTAGCAAGTAGAGAATCATGAGCAAAGAAAAGACAACTGAATTATGGGTGCTTATGACATCACCAAGTGAAATACTCTAGAGGGAGAAGAGAAGAGAGTCACACTGTCCTGTGGGATACCTGTGGTTAGTAGGTATGAACTGGATGAAGATTCAACAAAGGAGACTGAAAAGGAACAATCATATATGTGGCAGAAGAACAGGAGAAGGTAGTATCTTGAAAATCTAGAGAGAAGAGAGTATCAAAGAGAAGATGGTGATCAATAATGGCTCTAGTGAGGTTAAGAAGGACAAGGAGTGGGAGAGGACTATTAGAGCAATTTCATTGTAATGATGATGTTCAGAAGTGAGATTTCACAGAGTTAAGATGAAAGTGAGGAAAAGAAATGGAGACCCCTACTGGAAATGGCTTTTTCAAGGATGTAGCCAGAGAGAGAGAAAGAGATGGGATGGATATGTCAGGTGAGGTTTTCTGAGGATGGAAGAAAGCAGGAGCATGTTTGTAGGTAGCAGAAAAACATTCAGAAGACAGGGAAAGATTCAGGTGAGAGTTGGTATAATAGGGGAATGCAGATTAAAAACCATTAACATTTAGTTTTATAATCCACTATTTTCCTCACAATAATACAATGAAGTATGTAATGCAAGTATTATTAGCCCACTGGACAGGTGAAAACAGGCTCAAGGATACTAAAAGATTTTCCCTGTGGTAGTAACTTAATCAACTGTCAGAGTCAGGTCTTGAACCCAAATCTGATTCTAAACTTATTGTCCCTCCCCCCACCACTACAACAGGCAGTAGTAATAAGAATCTTCAATAAAGTGATGGCAGTGGGAAAAGAAAAAAAATGATTCGTTACATTTTTAAAGATAATCCACAAGAGTTGGTGACTCATTGACTAAAGATGATGAAGGATGAAGTCAAAGACAACATCAAAACAGTAAGAAGTCAGGGGAACTTTGCTTAAGCTCCCTCAGTGATTCAGAAATTATATCCAGCCCTCTTCCCTGCCCTATCAAAAAGAAAATAATTAGAAATATAAAAATAAACATCACCAGGAAAAAAGGATACATTTTTTATAGAGCTATTATTGACTATTGAAAAATACTGACTTGCTACCCCAGAGTCTCAGGACCTATACTTACTACTGACATTTCTCATCCAAGTGAACTATCTCACCCACAAGATCCCAGACTGGGGGGCAGGGAAAGGGAATTTTATTATCTCCCATCTCCCTACTAATTTGAAGTTAAAGGGCCCTTGTAGGCCAACTAGATCCAGAGCCATCTTAAGGGATGTCACTTAGCATGAAGGTCCCATAGAGTTAAGAGAAGTCTCCTCGCCAATCTAAGTCCATGAAGTCACTCCTGTTCCCCACTCTCAATACCAGACCTGAGTTGAAAGAAGTCCCCATCCTTTGCTCAATATTCCCCTCAGATAATCTTGAAAAAAATGATCCCTAAATGCTTTTAAAATTGTCATACTGCCTTCATCCCAAATTAATTCTGTGTGGATCTGGCAAAGTCCAGTTGATCTTCTTCTACGTTCAGCTTACGTGCCATTTCCACTTTCCATATAATCTATATAGTTCAATTACTAACGATGAAGCCAGAACTCTGTAGAATACACTGGCAAATATGTTCCTTTCACATCTATTTGTCATTCTCCTAGAATCACAAATAAATGCTCTTACAATGATCTGGATTAGTTTCTTCACACACCAAGTTTTCAACAGCCTCATTTCCCCCTTTCTACTTTTCATCATTTCATTAGGCGATACTGCTTATAGTCTTCCATCATCATAATTCCATCAGGTACCTAACGTTTTGCAAATGAGTTTGTGCCAGTGGTGTGCTGGAACCAGCTCGTACCAGCTTGTAAGAGTTGATTGTTAAATTTTCAGTGTGAACTTATCCACCTGAGAAATCAACAAATACTAAAAAATCAGGACTCAAGTTACTGCTTTGTTATCTAATCTAAAGAAAGTGATGGAGAAAACGCTCTTAATGCAAATTAAACATAATGCATGTGTATATACACAGAGAGAGAGAGAGAGAGAGAGAGAGAGAAGGAGGGAGGGAGGGGGAGGGGGAGAGAGAGAATGAGAGCCAGAGAGCTCCCCATGCCACTCCACTGAGTCAACTAGAGAAGATGTCAATCTGCACCGGTAAAAGAAGTTTCCTCAATGAAAGTTTTCTCTACCAATTAAGTAACAGGTCCGGACCAATAACAACAACTAATATCTAAAGTATATAGAAAAGTGACATAAATGAAGACCAAAAGCTGTCAAAGGATATGAACAGTTTTCAAAATGAGAATTGAAAACTATTAATAACTACATGTAACAATGTTCAAAACTTCTAATGAGAAGAATACAAATGAAAACAACTCAGGCTTCATCTTACACCAATATTGCAAATATGACAAAAGATGGATATCATCAATTTTGGAAAGGCTGTGGGAAGAGAGACATCCTAGTACACTGCGGGTATAACTGCAAAACTGTTCCAAACTTTCCGTAAAACAATTTGAAGTTTTGTAAGAAAAGTTAGCAAATGGTTCATAACGTCTAACTCAGCAACACCACTACTGGGCATGCATTCTAAAGAAGTCAATGACAGAAAAGACCCATATATGCCAAAATATTCTTAAGAACACTTTCTGTAGTAGTAGCCAGAAGCTGAAAAGAACATGAGTACTTACTGATTAAGAAAACCTAAACTGTGGTATATCAATGTAACAGAATATTCTTGCATAAAAGAAATTATGAAAATGAGGAATTCAGAGTAACATGGAAGATTTTGTATGTGTGAAAGGGAGAATAACAGGGAAATGATTGGTTATGGTATAAACAACAAAAAGCATCACTAATTTTTAAAGGAGAAGCAGGTTACATAAGAGTGGGTGCCCATTTGAAAAAAACCAACACAAAACCCCCTCCAACCTTTTGTGTGTTACATGGGTTGTCATGGCCCAAAGAATTTCTTACCTAATGGTCATCTTCCAGGTGATAAGCATTACTATACTTAGCTAGGCTGTTGCTTGGAATTCAGATAGTTTCTTAGTAGATTCATACTCAAGTTTTGGGGTTATTTATCGTCTTTTTTCCAGATTAAAAAAAAAAAGTAAAAGGTCAGAGTTTGAGTTCCACTAGCATAGCCTCCACCCAGGATTAGCTCCAAACAACAAAGGGGCCTCAGATTAAAAGTTATACATATGAAAGAAAAAAAAAGTTATACACATGGCTAGGAAGATGATGCAGCCCAAAAAGCTACACGAGGCTACATAAATAAAAGCAGTCCTTACAGAATGAGGAAAGAACACATCTTGAAAACTGTGTTCAGTTCTAGGCATCGTATCTTAAGAAGTACACAGAACTTATTTGTACAAAAATATTTAAGCACCTCTTTTTGTGGTGGTTAAGAATTGGAAATCAAAGGAATGCCCATCAGTTAGGAAATGGCTGAACAAGCTGTCGTATATGATGGTTATGGGATATTATTGTGCTATAAGAAATGACCAACAGGATGATTTCAGAAAGGCCTGAAAAGACTTGTATGAACTGATGTATAGTGAAGAGAACAGAACCAAGAGAACACTGTGCAGAAACAGCAATAATGTTTGATGAATTGTGAAAGACTTAATTGTTCTGAACAATTAAAAATAAAAAAAGTTTGTGTTAGGGGCCAACGAAGTCCCCCTTTCACTGTTCGAGCAAAGCTCATAGACAGGCCTCCCCCTTCCAGAAAATATGCACTGATTCTTAGTTAGCCCTTGATAAGAGGGCTGTAAACCACAATGATCCTTTCTAGATGCAGATGCATTTGCTGGGCACCAAGGATGATGCATTTGCATAGGCACCAAGGAAACTTCAAAGGACAGAAATATGCTCTTCACCATAGAGAAGGCCAACATGGCCCAAGGTCTACGTGACCTACTGTGGAACATTAACGAACCAATCCCCTCATCCTATTCTTTTGGCGCAAACTTCACACAAAGACCTTCCTTTTGCTTACCTCAAGTATAAATATGTCAATACTGTCCAAATAAACTTTGCCTTTTGCCTCCACCTGAGTGCATGGGGCCCTTCCAATCCCATCCTATATCTCTGTGTCTTTTTTCCTTAACATCTTACCTGTAGCAGCGCTGAACCTCTTCTGGCAGCCCCCCGGATCCGAAACTGTCAAGTTTGTAAACTTAAAAATAAAAAAGTAGTACACTGAAAAACTGGGGCACATCCAGAGGAGAAAAGAACTAGATAAGGAAGAGAAAATTCAAAACCATACCATCATGGCTTTTTGGCCTGGCAAAATGGCTTATGAGAGATATAATAACTGTGTTCATCCAAAAGGCTGTCAAATATAATAGGAATTAGGATTTCTGCTTAGCCCCATCAAACAGAATTAGAAGCACTACGCTAAAAGGTACAGAAATTTTCTAACAACTAAAACTATCCAAAAATGGAATGTGCTACCTTTATGAATGTGTCCATTTTATAAAACTAAAGTTTATAAAGTAGAGGTTGGATGATCACTTGTCACGGATACCACCAACTAGGGATTCTTTTGCTGGTATGGACAAAAATCTAGATGACCTTTGCTGTGCTACAGAGTATCATAGGGAGCTAGAAAAAAAAACAAAAAGATCATCTAGTTCAATCCTCTCATTTTACAAATGAGGAAATTGAGGTCCTAGGAGGTTAAGTGACTTGTCCAAGATCAAACAGATAGAAAACAGAGATAGAGATATGAACTCAGCTCCTCTGATTCCAGAGTCAGCACTCTTTCCCCTATATACAGTATCTCCCATGTATAGTTTGAATCATTATCATAGAGGTTAATACCATATTGGTGGAAATACAGGCTGCACCCTTAAAATGAAATCTTTACCCTGTTATGTAGATGTGCCTCTAACACATACAGGCTGTATTCAGGTTATATTTTAATCTTGATTTGGGAAAATGTACAACTTTCACTTGAATTAATATCATAGGTTAAAGCTGTGACAGAAAAATGCAGTTCACTAAGGAAGAAAATGTAGAGAACTAGGAAAATGACTGTTCCTAGGAAATATTAACTGTCAGCTAGAGTGTAAGAGAACAAAAAACCAGCAAAGGCAGCAATAAAGTGGTTAAGTAAGAGAAAAATCAGGAAAGAACAGTATCACAAAAGCCAACAAGGCCAAATGATTCAGAAATCAAGTTAGAAATGAGACAAAGCCAATGGATATGATAAGAAAACTATGAGAAAAGCAGGCTAGAGGGAGATTAAACCATACTACATACAATTATGGAGGGAATAATAATTAGTCTATAGACCAAAGACTTATGAAATTCTTTCTGCAAAGAAAGAAAAAAATTAGAACAGTAGCTAAATAATGTAATAAAACGGATTTCTCTTTTTCCAAAATAATGGAGATCCATGCATGTCCAAAGATATACAGAAAAGTAGCAGTATAGAAATATTAAGAGGGAAAGATGTAGGAGTAAGATTCTTCAGGATTGTGAAAGATGGAGACCTTGGGGAAAGAATAAGATGTAGGAATACTCTACTGGCTACCTGAGCTCTGATTTTTTATTGAAGTTAACAATTGTTCCCTTGGTGTAGATATTAGTATGCATACCTTATATATATCTTTGATCTTAGGTCAATTCACTTTGGCAGGTAAGGCTAAGAATTAACTTCTATATAGAACTGAACTAATAATATGGAAATATAGTATCTGCCTGGTTAATACTCAACAGCTGTACAGTTTAGTTCTATAAAGCATCAGATCTGTACAGGGTATCTAAAGATCAGATTTTCAGCATCTAAAAGAGCTGACTTGAAGAATTTCTCTGCTAAGACTGGCAAGAGTTTATTAAATGTGTGTTACATCTTGCCACTACCCTAGCAGGAAGACACACTGAATTCAAGCCTAAGGAACCAGTTTATTTGTTGCTGTTTTTCTTTTCTTAACTCACTGTTTTCCCCATAATGTCATGAGGCTAAATTACTCAACCCTGAGTTACAAAAACTTCTGTATTTACATCCTGTACATTTGTACATCTAGTTAATTTATGTTAGATTTTTGTATGCTGCCTTAATGTTCTCACATGACAGTGGAATACCAAAATTTGTAAGTCATCCTAAGATTTGAGAATTGTAATGCTCAACGTATATGTCATTGTGTAAAGAAAAATAAAAGTGCTGCAAGTAAACTGAAAACAAACAAACAAATAAATAAATAAGATGTAAGCCTTAAAGAATCAAACCACAGGCTATTAGTACTAGTAAGAGAATCAATTCTAACCCTCTTATTTCATTTATTAGGAAACTGAGGCTGAGTAAGACTGGTTCCGTTATATAATCAATTAGTAGTAGAGAAACAGGAAGGAGGAGAAAGGGAGAGATGCTGGTAGATGACAATGCTCATGTGAGAAGGCCCTATCTCATTAATGGAAGCAAAATCATCAGCTAAGAATGAAAATGCTTTGTTTTAAGGGGTGAAAACTAGAAAACCACAGTAAAGAATGTACATGGGCATCCACATGAGAACAGAAGTACTGATGATGCAGCATTCTAGGACAAACTTCAGAATTTAGAGCTTCCCAAATATGCAAGTTTTGTTATTCTCCAGTAGCATTCTATTTATTTATTTGTTTGTTTGTTTTTTGGCAGGGCAATGAGGGTTAAGTGACTTGCCCAGAGTCACACAGCTAGTAAGAGTCAAGTGTCTGAGGCTGGATTTGAACTCAGGTCCTCCCGAATCCAAGGCCAGTGCTTTATTCACTGCACCACCTAGCTGCCCCCTCCAGTAGCATTCTAGAATGTGGCCATTTGGATAGGAAGCTGATATAAATGGACACACCGATATTTGTATCATCCATAAGGATGCTAAAGCTATGAAGAATGACAAGCAAAGCCTGAAGTAAAGAGAAAAAAAAATCATGTGCAGGTACAGAAGTCACTCAGAACAATAAAAGTGGACCCTTTGACTGACAGCAATGATTCTCTAGAGATGGTGTTCACGTCAAATGTCAAAGACTTTGAAAAGAAGAAGAGGGAAGAAAAGAAGCAGATAAAGAGTGGCAAAATGACTGTCTGGAACTAATACTGGAGCAAAGAACAAGTGGACCTTGCCCTCCCACTGAAGACTAAGGTGTATGGAGAACAGCATTTGATTAGAAAGGCCAGCTGGGAAGGTAGTGTCAAGTTTCATTTGTAGAGAAAGAGTTGAAGAGATGAGAAAAATTATTTAGCATCAAAGACAGATTTGCCCACAGTGGTAGAGAGGGTCAAAGGCGGAAGATCTGAGAGCTTGGATAAAGTGTGCACAAATGGATGTATGGGTAAAAAAGAAAGAAGGAACACAAACAGAACTTAACACAAGGACAGAGTTAAAAATTAAGACTCCTGGTCAAAAAAATGTTAGAAATCAGTCATCTGTGGAGAGGTAGAAAGGGAGGGGGAAGACAACAGGCCTCAAGATGTGCTGAGTAATCACAACAGACTTTTAAAGTCAACTTTTCATTTAAAAAGTAGCATTTACACACACACCCTTTCCTGGTTGGTCAGGGCCCCTAATTATTTTTGTTCTTTTCACATTAAGTTCAGACAAGATCCATATTTAACAGTATTATTAAAGTTCAAATGCTGACACTGAAGGATTAAACTCAGCTGCTATTCCAGGAACACCCTGATCTAAAAGTCCTGAACACACTGATAGAGTCTGTAGGCTTCCTTTTAAAGCCTACCATCAGAATTTTTATGTTTATTTGTTGTTGGTTTTTTTTGGGGGGGGGGAGGGCAGGGCAATGAGGGTTAAGTGACTTGCCCAGGGTCACACAGCTAGTTAAGTGTCAAGTGTCTGAGGCCGGATTTGAACTCAGGTACTCCTGAATCCAGGACTGGTGATTTATCTACTACACCACCTAGCTGCCCCCGATCAGAATTTTTAAAAGAAGGAAAAGCCAATTAGGAAACAATAACAAGGAAAACACACTCACTCCAAACTATTTTAATTTATATTCATAGCTTTGAGAAATCAACAAATATATCTGAAGAGGAAAGAGTATACAAAACACTTACGTCCACCAGCAGATCTGGGTCTATGCTAAACTGTCTTCCCGAAAGCATGGCTTGGAAGTCTTCTAAACTGCAATCAATACTGTCAAGATAATCCAACAGCTCAACCCTGGAGAAAGAATAAGAATGAAATATTTTTATCTTCTGAGATGTGTGTCTATGTGTTTAAAATGATTTTTGACACCCCACAACAACCTGGCTAGGTAAAAGTAGTATTTCCAGCAGCATATCAAACTGTAGATTTCAATAAAAAGAAATTAAAATAGACTGTTTGATTAAATATTAGAATATTAATTTGAAATGCTCTAATTCATCTTTTCTCTTGATTTTTCTTCTTATCTTTTCTGTGAAATGACCACATCAAGTCTTTTCATTTATTTATTTATTTATTTATTTTTTAGTGAGGCAATTGGGGTTAAGTGACTTGCCCAGGGTCACACAGCTAGTAAGTGTTAAGTGTCTGAGACCAGATTTGAACTCAGGTACTCCTGAATCCAGGGCCGGTGCTCTATCCACTGCGCCACCTAGCCGCCCCAATTGTGCTACTTTTAAAACCTTTCCACTGTACTTTTTTTTTTCTTTTTCTTTTTCTTTTTTTTTTGGGGGGGGGAGGTTGGGCAGTGAGGATTAAGTGACTTGCCCAAGGTCACACAGCTAGTGTTAAGTTTCTGAGGCCGGATTTGAACTCAGGTCCTCCTGACTCCAAGGCCAGTGCTCTATCCACAGCGCCACCCAGCTGCCCCTCTCACTGTTCTCTTAAGCATGTTCCATCTTCTGAATGAATAAGGAAACAAAGTTATGATCTTCCAAGAATATGAATTTATTAAGAAATATATGCCAATTGCCTAACAAAGTGTGACCAGAATGCTTCACCTAAGGACTGGACTCAAATACATGGGGAGATAGACTTTTATACATTAAAAATAATCAAATAAGGTGAATTAAAAGGAAACAGTAAAACATTAGATAATCTGATTTCTAACTGAATAAAAGATTAGAAGCTTTCCAAGCTGAGAGGGGGAGATTGAACAGGTGCAATTCCCTGAATTCAGAAATTAAGGTATCCCACTCCCAAAAGCATCTGTAAGCAATCAAAAAAACATGGAAACAATAGCTGTGGAAAATCCACGCCACATCCAAATGAGGAAGGTTGTCAGCTTTATCATAAAAGTTTTGTTTATTCCAGAATTAAATCACCATTCAGAAATCCAAAACCAGAAGGTAACTGAAAAGAATCAAATATATAAATTGTTCTTTAAGTGGAAAAAACCCAAGCTAGTGAAGACCACAAAAGAACATGAAAAGAACAAGATAGAAAACATTATTCAAGAGTCAAGACATATATTTACCTTAACTAAAAAAAAAGAATTGGTGATGTGGGTGAGGGAGGGTTAGTAAACCAGAAATTAGAAACTTTAAGTATTTTTTCAGAAGTTGTAGAAAACTCAAATATGAAAATCACATATGTGTCAGGAGGCAAGAAACAAATCACAAAACTTAGGATGGTGGATTTAGCTACAGAAGATGGTTATCTAGTTGTAACGATTGGAATGATGCCACCTGCTGGAGACTTACTGTAGAAGAGTTCTGCCCATGAAGTGAAGGTCTTTGAGGGCAAGACCAGGAGTCTTTTCTTTGGCATCAGGAAGTGACGCCAGCTAGTGGGAGGAGGAAGGAAGAGACTGGCGCTCAGTCTCGGGCTTTTTCCTTTGGACTCTGGTGGAGAGCAGAGCTAGAAATGTGCTCTCCCTTTAATAGATAGGAATCTAGGCCTTTCTCTCTCTTTACCAAATTCTTATTCTCCTTAATAAATGCTTAAAAGTCTAACTCTTGCTAAAGCTTATAGTTTATTGGCGACCACTCATTAGATATTTTAGAGAGACTAGCTAGAATTTTAGCCCTTAACATAGTGTAATATGCCCATTTTAAATTAGGAAACTGAAGGTGAGAGAGGGTATCTTGCCTGAAGTCACACTAATATTAAGAGTCAAAGCTATGATTTGAACCCTGGTACTCGGACTCCAAGTTTACTATTCTTTCTACCTGTTTTCTGTTGAGGCGCTCTCTCTCTCTCTCTCTCTCACACACACACACACACTGATAAAAAAGAAAATATTTAGCGTTTACAAGCATACCTTCAGAAGAAACCATAATTAAGCAGACCAAAGAAGGATTTAGCAAACTGGACAGAAATATTATTCAGTGAATAAGTCAATTTCCCAGGGATTGAAGAAAAAAAAAAAAACTGAAGGGGTAGAAATGAAATAAGCAGAAATCGACCGGGTAAAAGAGTTAAGTACAAAAACAGAGTAATAATTTCATTCACCAAGCTCAAAATTAGTATTCAAAATTAAATCACTCACTTTCCTAAAAGATTGATGTTTTCATTCAGGATAGAATCCATCATAGAGACAGGATCTTCTGAAGTCAGATTAGATGAGTTGTTTACCTGGACAGCACTAGGCATGAGAGAGCTGCCACTCTCACGAACAGAACTCACATGGTCACTGGCTGGAACACTGGCTGGTTCACTACTTTTGTCCCCACCCTGAATAACAGCAGCATAATCATCCTCATTGTCATCTTCTACAATGACAATATCAGGGTACTGACTACAGCTATGCCATGGATAGGAGAGAAAAGAAAGAAGTAGTTACATTCTTTCCCCTAAAGTTCCTATGCCTAGTTGTAAATTTCTGGATATTTAACATTGCTAGAATACAGACTTTAGATTTAAAAACCACAGAGAACACAGTGATGCAAGATGCTATTAGAAAAAGGGCCTATAGTCTAGAATAAAATTATTAAATCATCCTAACAGTTTTTCTTTCTTATGCCACTGTAAAGACCTGTGAGTTTTTGATGGTTCAGTAATACTCACCACTGATGCATGTATAAAATTATCTACAATTTAGGAGTAGACGACAGCTGCTATAAGCTCAGAAGTTATGAAATTTACTTATAGTCACCAAGCAAGGAAGTGTCAAGACTAGAGTCTAAAACTAGAGTCTGGAGTCTTGTCACCAGAACCCATCAGCTAATCCAAGTGAGTTTTGCTTTAAACTTTTTTTTTAAACGAATATAGATTTCAAATCTTCGCTGAATAGCCCTACAGAGCAGTTACTATGATAAACTAATGAAACTCTATTATCAGCTGATTTGGGTTTAATAGGTATTCCTTGAATAACAAGTCCTATGAAATTGTCCTCTAACACTTATTTTCAGAATCTTCTTACTTTGAAGTGTCAGATGTAGCATCCTCATTGGTTTCAGGAGTAACTGGAGCATTTTCTTCATCTATATTATCATCAGTGACATCATAAATAATGATGTCCTCTGAAATCTGCTCCCTTGGTTTTAAACCCTCTGTCCTACTATGTGGAACCTATGAAATTGGAAAAGAAAATATGTCTAAGAGCAAGGTTCCAATTTCTAAATCAACTACTGCACCAATAATTAGAAATCAAAAGTTCCATTACTGTGCAGTAAGAAATGACAACTGTGAGAAAATTCAGAGAAACATGGGAAGATGTATATAAGCTCATGTATAGTGAAGTAAGCAGAACTAAGATGACAGTATACACGACGACAATAAGGTAATTACAATTTAAATAAAAAGATCACTATAAAAATGAAGCGATATTCTGAGTAACTAAAAAACCAATTATGGTCCCCAGAGAACAGTAAATTAAACATATCTCCTTCCCTCATCTCTACCTATCCCTATCTGTACCAAGAGGTAGAGAGGTGGTTAAATTTTATATACTTTAACAGATAAATCATTGTAAAATGTATTTTTGCTTAATTGTTTTTATTATGAGATGATTCAATTTGATGGAAGGGGATTTCCACAAAGGACTGATTTAAAAAACAGAAAGAAGTCAAAAGTTTCATTTATTATGTGTGTTGAGATGGCTGGGAGCTGGGGTGATGGTTACCATTCTATGATCAAATGCAAAATCCATTAAAAAAAATAATCAGGCATAGTCTGCCAGGAGAGGTAAAGTAAATGAATGAGTAAATATCACTAGATGGTGGCATTAGAAATTTCCATTGTAGTTATTTTACTACATATGCCAAAGTAGGGGCTGCATCTAATTAGGTAGAACTATATAAGGACACCTCATTTTGATGTTAGAATTCCTAATATCTAATCTTAACTCACTTCATGCGGTCACTACTAATAAAGAGGAATAATTCTAAATATTCTGCATGTTACATTTTAAGTAGTAATTCCAATTCCAAGGGGTATTTTTAATACACACAATTCAGTATAAAGAGAGTGGAGTTCCTGCCCTCACAGAGCTCATAGTTTCATGATGCTGACTAACTAGTTTAAAAGTGACTGTACTAGAAGATTTAAGGCATAAAAATAAAATAGGTGTTTATTAATAAGCCTTAATTAGAAGAACTAAAAGTAGAACCATTAATACTGCTTTCAACAATATTATATTGTCACAGGATTTAAAAGAAAAGTTACTTTGTGGTGATGGTTATTGGCTGGTTCTTTGACAATGTGCTGAAATCGATTTGTCTTTGGAGATCCATTAGTATTTAAAAGTAGAGGCCTGAAACATCAGAAAAAAAATTCACATATTTAGTTAGACATACAAAAAAGTAAGGGCTGGGTTTCTCTTGTTAAACCGTTTTTCTAATAATCTTGTTTTATGGCACTATAAAAAGATAATATTTTCCAAACAAATTAGTAGTGACTTAGTCAAATGTTTACAAAGCAACTATGAATTAAATTCAGGCAAAATTTTGACTTTTAAAAGAATAATGGCAATGCCTTTCTTCTTCATTTCATCCTTGGTCCTTCTAGCACACTTTTATCCTAAGCCCACCAAAAGCAGCCAGTGGGAGTCATGGCTATCACCTAGTCTACTCTTGGCAACCAAGGTAAAAGAGAATATAAATATCAGTGTTATGCATAAATAGTACAAGTAATAGAGACTGTTCTGTTATCTCCAGCATAAGTTCTTCTAGAACTCCACGAATTCTGACCTTCTGCTCCTATATTAATTTTGGAGAAAATGGATTTTTCCTTTGTTGCTTTCCCCATTTGGGGGATGGGGCGAGGAAAGGAATTTGCATTAAAGCTGCAATATGTCCCAACTCTAAGACAAATACCAGAGAGTTATAGCAATAGGAAGACACTATAATTAGTCTGGTAGTAGAAAACTGGTTCTCTAGGTGTGGTGCAGGGGGGCCCCCAAGGTCAAAACTATTTTCATAATAATACTAATGTGTTTTAATCTCTAATATGGTAATAGATGCAATACACATAAAAGCTCTATGGAGGGAGGAGGTCCCCAATAAATTTTAAGAGTGTAGACTAGGGGCAGCTAGGTGGCACAGTGGATAGAGCACCAGCCCTGGATTCGGGAGGACCTGAGTTCAAATCCAGCCTCAGACAATTAACACTTACTAGTTGTGACCCTAGGCAAGTCACTTAACCCCAATTTCCTCATGAAAAAAAAAAGTGTAGACTAAAAAAGTTCAAGAGCCTGTGATGTAAAAGATAGAAGGGTAGTAGTGATTCACTTGTTTCTAAGACACCTCAGCTCCCCACTCAGCAGTTTATGGGTAAACTCCCTTATTTATAGTTAGTTACCTGTTTCCTTGCAGGATTTTATTATAAACAAATAAACTTACCTTTTGCGTTTTAAACTCACGAGCTGGTTATTCTGAACCAACGTTACAATAAACTGGACAATCTAAAAAGGGGAATATGGGTAGATGGAAGAAAAAATAAAAAACATATATTCTTGGAATTATGATGTCAATGAAATATTCTGCATCATTGTACAGGCAAATATTCATAACGACTGAAAGTACTAAGCAGACTAAAGACTGAAAACATTCTATAAAATACCTGCCATATTAAAATTGGGAAATACATTAATTCTATTCTTGTTATTCAGGTCCTTTTTGATGAGCAATTCACCTTCTGCTCCAGGCAACTTTTTTCCCTTCTTAGAATCAATCAATGAATTATCTTAAACCTTTTCTGAATAAAATTTATCTTAAGTATTACAACATAACCTATTCTTCTTGTCCTGTTTTCTTCATCCTTTTTCAATCTTAAAATTCTTACATTATCAATAAATGTTTACAAAATTTCTTCATTGAAGAATATTTTCATTAAAATATTAAGAGGGATTGTTGTGAAACCCATGGCAGCAAAGAGTGATCTCTTTAAGATAAATGGCTTCACCATGAAAAAAAAATACCAAAAGAATGCGAAATAGCCACCTCTATAAGATATGTGCTTAAATTTTCATAAAGATGAAACACTGAAAATTTATTTTGACTCTATATTCAAAGTTGCAACTCTTATGTGCCACATGTTTACTCCCACTGTGACCCAATTCATGCCTTTAGTAAAGCACAGCCACAAACTTATTTTTTAGCTTGAAGGGCTCAAGAGTGAGACCAGGATGGTCCCAGCATATAAAAGGGTCCACTGACTAAAGGTCCAATCCATTTTGTTCTTGAACAAAATAGAATTAACCTACTAGAATTGTTTTACTTGGACTTTAATGGCAAGACATTAAATATGATACCATGTATACTCCTGAGTGTCACCACCATTTTCAGGTAAAATGAAAGATTAGCCACCATATCCACTGTTATTACAAAGATTTAAAAGCTTAACCTGATTGAGTAAAATGACTTAACCTATACCTATCAACAAATTATAGCCAACTGATTATAAAACTCAGTCAGTTCTCTAAGATGAATAATTGTAGCCAAACTTTAATCAAATGGATGAGAGACCCTTTGAAAACTACTATGACAATCTATGTGATTAGAATGGCCAGTTACAGCTATGATGAAGTGTTCTCTATTTAGTGAAGAGGTATTTAATCCTTGTCTTCATTTCCCCATCATATACCAACTGTACAAGGTGGAAATCAATATAGGACTAAGTGTAGCTAATTATAAACATGCACTAAACAATGGTTGTTTATAGCCATGAGAAAAACACATTACCTTTCGGATTACTTGCTGCTGTTGTGTTTGTTTTGCCCGTAATTCTGCCACTTCCCGCCAAAGGGATTCATTTTCTCTGTTATTTAAAATAAAGGGACAATAAAAAATAAATGCCATTAGTTAAAAATATGACTATATTACAGAAATTATTCATACTTTAACGTAAGCTTTTTAAGAGACTGGGCAGCCCTTAGCCAGGATAGTAATAGTAATAGTAATGGTATAGTATAGTAATGGCAGCTGTCTTGGAACAAACTCACTATTACACTTGATAGCTTCACGCATTGATAGAATCTGCTACCAATGGTAACAGGTATACAAACATACACTTGAAGCTCAGATCTGAATCCCTAGAGTCTTGTGTAATGATCCTTTTTCCCCCCAACAACTTGGCATATTGCAACATGACTAAAATTTTACTTTGGCCACTGGATAACTGGGTAAATAGGGGAAAAAAAAGAACCATAGTTCCTAAGAGAATAAACACGCATAGACCAAAGTCACAGAGACCTCATCTCTCTATCTCTCCCAGATGGACAGGCAATGACCATTAATGGGCCTGAACCTACACTGCTCTTTGTAGAAGCTTTAACCTGCTCCATTTCCAACATGGGCTGGTTCACTCCCATGATTCACTACTTATAGAATGCAAGAGCCTTTAGGTTCCTGATTACTTAAAGACCAAAATACTTTAAAGAGGCACATTCAGAGATACAACCATCCTAAAACTTAGCTACCAACAAACATTTTCTTTCTGTACCAATTCCTTACTGACATTGTACTGCATCCTTCTTCTCAGTGACAGCAGTGACAAAGTTGATAGGGTATCAAAGATAACTCATCTATTAAATGCTTCAATTTCAACTTTCTTTTAACTTGACTCAAGGCAATTTTTTTTTTAACACAGACTTAACATAGACTCTTAACATATATGGGAACTGGGGGAAAATGAAAGCATAATTTTTGTAGCATCTTTGATTTCCATTAACCAACAGACCTCTAGGTGCCATAATTAGTATATCCATGTTGTATTAGCCAATAAAGTAGTTAAGAATTATTTTCAAGACTTATGTGTTGGAAACTGTGATACTTGACATTAATGAACCGTGAAAGCAAAGGTTGAGGTCAAGAGATACCTGGGTCACTATATTCAACATAGTAAATATTACTGAATATGGGAAATAAAAGGAACTTGGAGAAATATATGTTTAAAGAGAAAACAGAATCAGATGGGTGATGGACTGTAGGTATAGAATGAGGTATATATTTCAGACATGTCCAGTGTACTGATTTGTTTTGTTTGACTACATTTCTTTTAGAAGGGAAGGGTCACTGACAAATAACAGATATTTTTTAAAAAAAGAAAATAGTATCAATAAAGCACTTTAAAAGAAAGAAGATGAATTTAATTACCCTCTAAAAATACAGAACAGGAACAGGCATAAGCCAGGCTAGGAATAACAAATCACTGCCCCACCCCCTTTTTCCTTTGGAGACCTTGTCTCTTTTGCTCAAGTTGGAAGGGCAGCAGCCACTAGAGGGCTTGAACCCCCACTGATCGGTATGAAAGCTTTGACCAGCTCTATTTCCAACTTGAGCTGGTTCACCCTCAACGAATTACAATTTACACAGTACAGTGCAGGGGCCTTTAGTTTCCTGTCTACTTAGATGAAGCTTTAGTCATTTATCAGTAAAAGACAAAGTATACATTTTTATATAGGCTGAATTTTATTTCCACATACAAATTATCTGTGAGATATGGGGAACACTGAAAGCATCAGGTATTGTGGGAAGTTAATTTTTAAAATGGTACTTAAAGAGTTTGAGTAACATACATCTTTCCAAGCTAACATAAAAATAAATATGAAGTAGGACAGTTCTCTTGGGAGTGAGTTCTATTTCATTCTAGGTGACAAAGTTGCATTATTAAGTTTTAGGAAATCTTCAATCCTTCACAACATCAGAAACAAATGGTACCTTACATAGGACGTCTACACATTTGAAAAAGAGATTGTAATTACCATGTAAAGACTAATCACATCAATTTTCTTAATATGTTAATTCTCTTATACTAATATGACAGCAGGACACTTACTTTTGTTTCTCCCAAAGCAGTAAAAGATTTATACCAATTCATCTATCGGTTCATATCTCTTTCATGAACACTACCATGAAAATTCAAAGCTAAGAATACAGTCTTTTAAGCCCACATATTCACATGAAAAGTATCTTTAGAAACTTTATCTTACCTTTTCAAGGTAGACAGTCTGGACTCAATGGTTTCTTGTTTGATTTGAACTTTCTGAGCACTACTTATGATTTTGGATAAGTCTTCTTGGCGAATTTTAGTTTCTTCTGGTTTTGAAGAAGAAACCTGCCCAAACAAAACAGCAAGGAAAACAGATGTAAGTTCCAAGGACCAGAATTTCAAGTCTTAGCATTTCTAATTTTTTAAAAAATAAGGACACACATCTTAAGGTAATAAGGAGGACATGCAAGGTTGAATTGATTGTGAAAGAACATGCTAAATGTTTGATTCCCCAAGAGAAGAATAGGACAGAGCTTCAAGGAAAAAATAATTTTCATTTGTTAAAGCAAAAAACCCTCCGAATTTATCTTATGATTCAAGGCAGGGGTTCTTAACCATTTTTATATCATGGATCCCTTTGACAATTTGGTGATGCCCATGGACCCCTATTCTGAATGCTATTTTAATGCATAAAATAATTACAAAAGAAACAAATTATTGATTGATATTGCAATAGTTATAAAAATATTTTACAAAGTAGTTCGCAGGCCCTCTTTAACAAGGGCTATGGATAGCCTCTCTGGAAGAAACATCTCAATGATTCCCTTTTCACCATTTTTTATGGCTTTATTCCCAAATATTCTCCTGACCTCTCTATTTATTTAGTAAATCTATACTGTAATAATTACTCAACTGCATACTATGCAATTTGTCTTCAGGGCATGGTACACTAACCTGTTTTTGTTTTTTTAATTGCTGAGTAAAAATACCTGTCATTTTAAAATATGCAAAAGTTTCAGTAAACTAAATGAGATGCTGATAGCAAAATCTGTACAGACATTTATTTTTGTCCAGTATTACTTCTGTGACAGACAAAAACCTGTTCTACTTCAGGATTTTAAGGAAGAGTGTTTTTCTCAAGCTTCCACATGATCTTCAATTGCTCAAAAAGGGCAGATGTTACAACCATGACATTTGCCTTTTATATGGAAAGATGATGGTAGTGGTTGCATAAAAATACTTTTAGGCTCCTAAAAGGGGAGGGAACAGATCACTGTGTACAATGCCTAGCATAGTACTATGTGTAATCAGATACTTAATATAAGCTTTATCATACCATCGAAGTATTAGGCTTAAACTGCTAAGAAAACAAAACCTAGAACCAAGTCATAATATGATCTATTACAATACAAATTAAGCTAAGGAAATTTGCAGTATCAAATTCTAAAAGGACACCATTCCAAACATGTTGGTTTGCATATCAGTGATGTGGAATGTTTTCCTGTAGAAACAATGTTATAAAGAAACAGTAGTTAGATTTCCAAGTCTGGCTCACAAAAACCTATTTAGTTCACAATATATTTCAAATACAATACATTTTCAATTTTTAAAAAAGAGAGACAGAAACAATACTAGTATGATACAAGTAATTTAACAATTTTTAAATTTCCTTTTATTATCCTAAATGCCAGGAATTGATAAAGTGAACTATATTCCTATTTATATTTGAAAACCATCCAGTGGATTAAGCATACTACATTATTCAGTCACTAAAATAAATTATATTAAGAAAACAAAACAAACAAAAACTGAACAGTAACTTACCTTTCTTTTGATGTTCTCTAACAAGTCATCCTGGCCCTGTTTAAAGTATGGGTGCTGAAATTCAACTGGGCCATCTCGTTCTTGCTTTACAATACCAGAGTCAACATGAACTACTTTACGGAAGCCATCTGAAACAGTATTACACAATCAAGAATGTCAGTAAAATCAAAATTCAGTTCTTCATTCAAAGGGTTTTCTTTTCCTTTACCAACCCCAGTGAAAAATACAAAAACAATCTACATTTCCCACCCCAAATCAAAAACTTTCTACACTTACACATATTTAGTTGCCTCACAAAGCTTGCCATGTTGTTGTGCTTGAAGTACTTGGGAAGAATTTCTTTTGCAAACCTCTGTTCATCCAAAACCAGAAAGCTCTGGCCATTCTAAAATGAAGAATACAGATGTCTATTAAGGAAGATTCCTTGCCTTATGTGTCCACACACAGTAGGTCAGACCATGCAGAGTTCACCCAGTATAGAATAACTGAATGTGTGGGTTGCAAAAAATTTGGCAGTACATGCTTGATTTGTATACCTATTTTATATACCCAGGGTCATGTAAAAATTTCTCTGGTGAAAAGGGGTGGGAAAAAGGTTAAGAAGCCTTGGACCAGATGACCTCCAAAGTCCCTTCCATCTCTACATCTTGGATTCTATGAACCCCTTGAGCATTTTACATTCCCATCATTGGATTTTTAGTAATTTATTGCATTTTTTGAGGAGGAACTAGTAGAAGTACACAACCGGTTTAACATGTAAAGGATGATGTTTTGTTTTGTTTCCAATACCCAAACATTTTGTTGACCTTGTCACTTCTGGGCACTTGGCCAATGGATTTGAAATGGATTCTGATTTTGTAGAGCAATAAGTATTTAGCAAAGGAAGGAGTCTAATTTTAAGGATAGTATATGTAGATGATTTTCCCTTAAATTCATTAACTGAACTTGTAGCCAATCAAGTTTATAGCTACTTCCCCTCTGCACAGCTTCTCAAGATTTTCCTATAATTTATGTCTACTGTCTTTGCATTTCAGTATCAAGAAGAGCCTACTGTTAGCTACAAATTTAAGAGATTTTACCATAATTCCTTCTAACTATTAAAAGTTCATTAACAGGGGCAGGTAGGTGGTACAGTGGATAGAGCACCAGCCCTGGAGTCAGGAGGACCTGAGTTCAAGTCATACACTTGCCAACTTACTACTAGCTGTGTGACCCTGGGCAAGTCGCTTAACCCCAATTGCCTCACTAAAAACCCTCCCCCAAAACAAACAAAACAAAAAAAAAATCATTAATAGTAAGTCATACTACAAGATTAATTTGGTCATAGCACTAATCCAACATAGTAGATCTCTCCACTATTTATACTTGCTCATTCAAGAGTAATAATGTTTTTACCTTTTTTGTGTGTTTTTAAACTAGTTTCTATAGGCTGACAAAACAGTCTATCCAATCCCAAGTTTACCCACTGGCAAAGAACAAAGACTTTGAAAATCTAAATGGAATATGCCCATCCCTTAGCTCCAATTTATTCAAAGCATGTTTACCCAAAGAACTTGAACATGCTTAAAGCAATTGTGAGATCTAGGCTCTAGGCTCATCTTAATTTGTATGAATTATGGCAGAGGACTGTGGGTAACTTAGATGCAAAGAGATTTTCTTTCCCATGGGAAACTGCTATCTCTAGGCAGAACAATGAAAAAACCACTACCTCAATCAACTGTAATAATCAATTATCAGTTAATAATTTCCTTCTCTCAGAATATTAAAAAATCTTCCACCTGGCCACCTAACCTGATTCTTTTACCTTTAATCTCCTAAATTTATGTCACTCATTTGATTGGGTGGGGAGAAGAAGAGAGATTTTCAAAAGTTTATATGGGGCAGCTAGGTGGTGCAGTGGATAGAGCACCAGCCCTGGAGACAGGAGTACCAGAGTTCAAATCCAGCCTCAGACACTTAACACTTACTAGCTGTGTGACCCTGGGCAAGTCACTTAACCCCAATTGCCTCACTTAAAAAAAAAAAAGTTTATGTAAGTTTGTTCAGCTATCCTCAGCTCAGATGAAGAATTTAGGTATGACACCCAGTTACTGTTTTGGTTTTTCTACTTACTCGGGAATTTAAAATGCCTTGATTAAGCAATACTCTTGAATTAATTCAACCCTGTTCCTGTCTTCTTACACTTCACTCCCCTCCATACTCTACAGGATCTAGGGATACTTGCCTTCCTGTTGTTCCTCCAACCCTTCACTCCAACTCCTTTTCAGTAGCTATCCTCCATGTTTGGAATGTCCTCCCCTTCATCACCTTTGCTTCTTGGTTTCCTTCAAGACAACTCAAATCTTACCTTCTCCAAGAGACCTATAGTCTTTCTCATTGCTAATGTCTTTGCTTTGAGATTAACTCCCACTTATACTGTGTATATCTTCTATGAACATAATTGTTTGCACTTTTTCTCTCCCATTAGAATGTGAGCTCCTTGAGGACAGGGATTGTGTTTTTGTTTTCTTTATATTCCTAGCACTTAACACAGTGCCTGGCAAATAGTAAACAATAATGCTTGTTGAAGATAATGATAACCACCAGTCCCCTGAAGGTAATGTTCAGTCTCTTCTGGCCCACCTGATTTATTTTATTTTGGGGGGGGGGGGGGGTGAGGCAATTGGGGTTAAGTGACTTGCCCAGAGTCACACAGCTAGTGAGTGTTAAGTGTCTGAGGCCAGATTTGAACTCAGATCCTCCTGACTCCAGGGCCGGTGCTCTATCCACTGCGCCACCTAGCTAGCCCTCACCTGATTTATACTATAGCTTACTTTAACCTCCCACAAGTGGCTGCTTTTCTTTCCTTGGGTCATAAAAAGCCTAAAAAGACTGGTAGCTTAAGGACTTTCTCTGTCCTACTACAAACGAAATTGTACAACTAATGTGGAAAACAAGAACGATGTATAGTGCACTACTAATGGAATATGACACCAGATCTCAAATTGTTAAGGCTGGCATGATTTGAAAGCATAGGATATACTCACCTCTGTGTGATCTTTCTAGCTGACCAAGGAGCAGCTAGGTGGCACTGTGGATAGAACACTGGCTCTGGAGTCAGGAGGATATGAGTTCAAATCTGTAACTTGACCATTACTAGCTTTGTGGCCCTGGGCAAGTCACTTAACCCTGATTGCCTCAAATATCCAGGGCAATCACCAGTAGTTTTGACCTTTGTCTTGGCATTCTTCAGTGACTCAAGGAGAGAGTGAGAATGACAAGTTTGGGGTGTTCTGCCCTACTCATCTCTAATTCACTCACAAATCACAAGACATCACCCTCATGATATCATTGGTCCTCTTTGAGAATGAAGGATGAATAACAACAAGCCTGACCATGAAGAAATGAAGAAGACATATTTACTCATTACAACTAAAAACTTACCATTTACAACTTGACAGCACAGAACAAATGCTTTTCACATTTCCCTATGCAAACCACTCGCCCCCATTTCCCAGCCCCCTTTCACCTAAATGGTCTGAGAGAAGGAGGGAGCAAGGAGTAAGGAGAGTTGTGCTAGAAGACTGGGTGAAGTAAGTGTTCTATCAAGGCATTTGCCCCCACTAAAGTGAACGGAAGAAAGAACTAGGGTGGTGGCTATGCAACTGTGGAGATGGGAACTCACACAAGAGAAAAGATGTAAAGAGAGAAAGGCAAGATATGGTTAAGTGATTAGATGACCTCTAACATGAAAGAATGGTTGTGCTTTCAAACAAGGGAAGTTTGGAAGAAGGGGAGGTTTCAGAGGGAATGGTAATGAGTTCAGTTTGGGACATGCTGAACTTGAGATGTCTCTAGTAAGTGGTTGCCTACATAGGAATCAGACCGTCTAGGTTCCATATACCTACTCCATTAAGACACTGAAATCTGTACCAGATCAAAAAATAACCAAGAAATCTAATGAGAATCTACATTAAGTGACTCTTTCCACCACTGAACTACACAAAAAATCTTCCAGAAGCTCGAGGGTAATAGGAAAGAGGGAAACTTGCAAAGCCAGTACTAAGACCAAAGACTAGTAAGACAGCTCTGTATCTGGAGGTAGAAAGAATAGAGGGATTCCCTGAGAAAGCCCCAGGATGGTTAGATAATTCCAGGGTGGGGTACTTGAAAGTGCCAAGTAGTGGCAGTGGGCATAACATACCCGTACAGTACTACAGTTCTCAAACCAGGACAATTCAGAATCAGACAATTCTAAGGTCTCTAACATTATGGTCTGAGACATCTCTTTAGATCTAGTGTTTTGAACCTCAAAGAACCATGGGAGCCCAACAGGGCCACTCACAGCCCCAAATACACACACACTAGGCAAAGCCTGGCCCTGGCCCAAAGCCCCAATTCAGGAACCATAGCCAGAGACATGAGTAAATAAAACAATGACCAAAAGTTATGCAGATCTAGAGATCTCCCAAAAGGAGAATAACTCTGTAACAACTGCAAGCAGAGACCCAAAGGGGAAAAAATACTTTCCTCAAAACCTACGTGAATACCTAAAAGAAAACCACAAGGAAAAAAAAAAGTAAATAAAAACTCCAAAAGACAGTATTTTGGGGAACTTATAAGTGCTAAACTTTACCCAAGTAACAGATTCCCAGAAAATTAAAATAAACCAAACTTAAACTGATGACTCCATGAGACTGCAATAAATATTAGAACAGAATGAAAAAATGGGGAAAAAAATCTAGAAAATGTGATAGTTGGTATTAAAAACAACCAACCTGGAAAACAGGTCAAAGAAAGATAAGAATTACTGGATTCCTGGAAAACCACGATCAAGTTTAAAAAAAAAAAGTTGGACATTTTATTTCAAAAATTCGTAAATGAAAACTTCCCAAATCCATTAAATGACAAAGAGAAAAGACAGAACTCATCAATTACTTCAATAAAAAACAAACAACACCAAAGGAAAAGCCTACAACAATGTCATAGCCTAAATCCCTCATACCCATATTGATGAAAAAATCTTTACGTATCCACAAAGAAGCAGTTCAAGTAGCAAAGAACCACTACCACACAGATGTGGTGGCTTTTTCTATAAATGAGAAACTCTTTCTATTTTCCTCTTGGATAGTGTGTGTAAGGGAAAAAAAAGGTATCATAACCACACCTGTAAACTATTTGTACCCTTCACTCTATATAAACTAACCCTGTGATTCCCTGGTAAAATCTTCTCTGCCTCATTTAGGTAATGAGAATGAGGTTTGGGAGAAAATGTTCAATATTTTTTATCCTCCCCCTTCCTACCCCAATTCCCCATTAAAAAAAAAAATCACTCGGGGGCAGCTAGATGGCACAGTGGATAAAGTACCAGCCCTGGATTTAGGAGTACCTTAGTTCAAGTCCGGCCTCAGACACTTGACACTAGCTGTGTGACCCTGGGCAAGTCACTTAACCCTCATCGCCCCACCAAAAAAAAAAAAATCACTCATTTTGGTTACGGATGTAAAAATGTACTGTGGGTAATGGCTTGATCCTAAAATTATCATGCTGGTATAGAAATGTGTAGGCCAGCACCAGCCCTGGAGTCAGGAGTACCTGAGTTCAAACCCGGCCTCAGACACTTAACACTTACTAGCTGTGTGACCTTGGGCAAATCACTTAACCCCAATTGCCTCACTAAAAAAAGGAAAAAAAAAAAAGAAAGAAATGTGTAGGCCAGGAAAAACCTAAAGAGCAAATATGTAAGGTGAAACTGAGGGGGAAGTAGTTAGACAAAGCATCTGAAAGGTAAAAGAAGGATATGCCAGCATCATGATGAGGACCACTCTACAATCTATGTTCCATGTAGATCAACAAAGTTTAATTCTGCTTGCCTTCTAAACTGTCATCCCCGCCACACATGCTAAAATATCAAACTACTAGCCAAAGTATTAAAAATGATTTCTATTTGAATGATAGTTTTATTATTCTTTTCTTTAGAAAGCAATCAGGGTTAAGTGACTTACATAGGGTCACACAGCTACTAAGTGTCTGAAACCAGATTTGAATTCAGGTCCTCCTGACTCCAGGGCCAGTGCTCTATACATATCGACAACCTGCTGCCCTGACTTATTATTGGTACTAAAGCCAAGGACTGAGTTTTAACAGCTCTGCCATTAATTCTACCTGCACAATGAACATCTTTGCACAAAAATAGCTGATTTCTATCATACTTTTCTTCAACAGAATGGTTGGAAGGAAAAATGTTCAAGTCACTTTGTAATCCTAAACCCTTATAATAGTAAGGGAAGATAACCATAACAATCAAATAGATATTCACAATAGCAAGTGAAACTGGCATAAAAAAATTTAAATACTTATTTGATATATAAATAAATGTTGAGTAAGGTTAAGCATTGTTATACTAAATGAAATCAAACCAAGAATGGTTTCTTTTTTCTTCCTTTTTTGGTGAGGAAATTGGGGTTAAGTGACTTGCCCAGGGTCACACAGCTAGTGTCAATTGTCTGAGACCGGATTTGAATTCAGGTCCTCCTGACTCCAGGGTCTGTGCTCTATCCACTGCGCCACCTAGCTGCCCCCCAAGAATGGTTTCTTAAAGTTTCCTTTAGAATAAGACAAATACTTAGGAGAGAGAAAGTGCTTTTTAAAATTATCATTTAAATATGTATTTCTTTGAGCACAAACCTTATCATTACTAGGTTAAAGATTTGGTCATCATCAAGGAATCGGGCCCAGGCTGACCTCCTCCTCCCCACCTCTTTATCCCAAAGCTATTTTTGCTCAAGAAACTTATCTTGGAAACTGGTTAGCTACAAGTTTTCAGACACAGCTCTAGGAAGGTAGGAATTAGCCAGCTTTCAAACAGTTCTCTACTACAAAATCCATCCTGTTTGTTTCCTTAAGTACTAAGAAAAGCCATCCTATTATTTGTAACAGAGTAGAAGAAACAGACAAAAGGTATGATTAGATTTCCAATTAATGTTTAGGATGGATAAAAGACATTTTTCACAAGTAGAAGAGCTTTTTGAATGAATGATTATCTGATTCCAAAAACAGCTGCTATTTCTAAAAAGGTCTTAATAAGATTTTCACTCAGCATTTATTGCTGAGCTGCCTCAACACTAAACAGAGCAAACAAGCATGAAGGGAACCAGAAACACAGCACAAGCAACAGCATCCTCAAATGGCAATTTAAAAAATATGGTAGTGTCTTGTTTTTGCTTTTCTAGCCATCATTAGCTAACTAAAATTTTTGCACTAAGTGCTAACAATGCTAACACAATGTTCTAGTTAGCATATGGAGGAATGGGAATTTACAGCAATGGGAATTAAGCATGGCTGAGTTTGTATTTTCACTCCTTCAGGAGCCTTTCACAAGTTTCAACACATCTTGTTTTCCTATTTGAAAATAAGGATTACCATGAATGATCATTATTCTCCCATAACTATACTAGTTTAAACAGTACAGTTACACTTTTTATGACTATAGTCTTAAGTATCCAGTTGGTGTTACCTGACACAGAATTCTATATATAACAATGCCACGGTATGAAACTGAACTTTTCCCCCATTTAAAGGGATATTCTAAACTGAAGTTTCCATGTCCATTTCCCAATTTCTATCATAAGACTATTATTGCCTTAATGGCACATAATATTAACAATCAAGGGTATCATTATGGGGTGTCTCATTTTAGATAAACTCATCAAGGCATAAGCACATTTCCTTGCTTTATTCAATTCAGGCAAAAATCTTTAAAAGTTAAACGTCAATAAAATGTTCATGTTGGTTAATGTTTGCAAGTTCAAAATTTTAAAAAGATAATTAAATCAATGCCCTTACTGTTGGAATAAACATCAAGTGCTTAAGATGGCTGATATCCAACAGAAAAATTATTACTATTCCTTTGCTCTCAAAATGTCATATCAGTACTGTTCCCTACCCAGCAAACCACACTTCAATGAAACTCTCCCAATTTGGTATTAAGTGTTTACCAACAGTTAGCCTAAACCTAGAGCTGTTTGTCCTAAGAAACTCGTTAGAAACACCTCCAATGAACAGTCACTTTGCTTTCTGAGTCCTAAAAATTTATGTTAAAGGCAGCTAGAGCTTGCTAGAGGAAGCTGGATGGCACAGTGGATAAAAGTCCTGGACTTAAGAGTCAGGAAGACCTAAGTTCAAATACAGTCTCAGAAACTTACTAGCTGTGTGACCCTGGGTGAGTCACTTGACTTCTGTTTGCCTCCATTTTTCCTCACCTGTAAAATGAAGATAATAACAGCACCTACTTTGCAAGGTTGTATTGAAGAGCAAATGAGATCTCTACAATGCTTGGCACATAGCAGGCAACATATACATGCTTATTCCTTTCCTCTAAAGAAGTACCTAAACTACTATAATAGTTTTCTATTTGGTTTCCTGCCTCTAGTCTCCCTTCTCCAATCCAAACTGGGGTTGCCTGATTTATCTTTTCTATTTTTAGCACATTACTCTCTCTTGTTCATAAAGTGCCCATCCAGAAATTATCTTGTGTATACACTACTTACCGATGTACATATTGTCTCCCTCACAGAATAAGCAGCTCCTTGAGAACACGGTTGTTAATATATGCAGGTTGATTATTTTGTTTGCTCCAAGTCTTTAATGACTCTACTACCTAGAGATTACAAAATAAATTCTAACCTAGCCAGGCATTCGGGAGTTCTCCAAACTAGCCCCAAATCATCCCTTCATATTTTGTCAGGTTAGAGGGTTTACTTATTTGCTACCCAGATTTTTGCTTCTGGGACTCCACCCCCACATGCCCTCCCTCATGTAGTCATGGTTTAAGAACAATCAAAATAATGTGGCCTAACTACCAAAGTTTTTCCATCTTCTCAATTTAAATTGGTTCTTTGAGAGCAAAGGTGTCTAAATTCTTTGTATTCTACCAGTCTTTGCAAACAATTCTAATATGAGTTGGAAGGGCCCTCCAAGGCAATTTATTCCAACTCCTATTTTTCTGAATTTCATCTACAACACCCTGCACATACAGTAAGTTCATCAGGATTTGAAGACCTCCAGTGACTGAGAACTCACTATGACTCCTGAAGCAGTCTTTATTCCTTCAATATTTGAAGTTTTTACTCAGAGTGAGCAGAAAAGATGTTAGTTTAAGGTGTATATGTATTTTTAATTTTGTTGTTGTTCAGTCATGTCATTTGTGACTCCATTTGGCAAAGATATTGGAGTGGTCCTTCTCCTGATCATTTTACAAATAAGGAACTGAGAAAAACAAGGTTAGGTGACTTGCCCAGGGTCACACAAACAGTGTTTGAGGTCATATTTGAACTCAAGATGACTCTTCCTGACTTCTGGCACTCTATCCACCTTACCACTTAGTGCATTGTCAATACCTTGTAATTCTATCAAAGTGCCTACCAAAAGCACACAATGAAATTTTAAAGACAGAAGATATCTTTGGAAAAGAGACTGTCTGTATTCCAAGAAAAAAATTAAATATGGGTTCTATAAGATTCTGATGCTAGCAACATCTTCTATTTAAAATATTAAATATATCATCATTAAAATACTTATAAGGAAATTTTTCCAATATAACAAAAGTTTTATTTCCTCTATTTTGGCTCAACTAGCTTTTTTTAGACTGGCTGATCTAAGTCTAAAATGTAATTCCAAGAACTGTTGTTGCCAAGTGAATTGGGTGTTCTTTTGTTGTTGTTATCCGGGTTCATTTTAATTTTTATATTCTGAGCTTAAATACCAAATAAAATGATAGAACAGAAAATGAGTATACATAAAACTAAGAATCTCTATTACATACAGTTTGCCTTTCAAATACATTAAGAAGTTCAACATTTAACTTTCAAAGCAGTTCTGAAATTGTATTTCTGGCCTTCATTCTTTTTTTCTTTTGTGCATTATAAAAAATGCTCACATGATTCTCTTTTCTTTTTGTGGGGTGGGCACAGCGGGACAGAGAGGGAAACAAAACGGTCAGTCCTCTTTTCCCTCACTCCCCCTTCCCCATTATAAACAAAAACTCTAAACACTTATATACTCCAATATCTTCTTGCACAGATAAGGTCCGGTGTGGAAAGTAACTTGCTACAAGACAAGGTCAGTAGCAAAGCTAGAGTCTAATTGGAGTTTTCTGATTCTCAGCGAAGTATTCTATTATATTCAACGTCTCAACAACAACAAAATCTACAAATAATAAATAACAACATAATCATCAGAGGAAACCTAGTGGCCTAGTCCAATAGACAGCAGACCTTAAGTCTTTAAGAGACCTTGAGATTTTGATTCAATAAACAGCTCCTGGGCAAAATAATATATGAAAGCATTTTAAATTTTAATATATTTTCAGAAAAAAAATACTGCCGCTAATCTCATAGATGAAACAATAAATTTAAATGTTAAATTTTCTCATTTGATATTTGGGTAATCATTCAGCATAAAGAGTAAACAGACTGCCAAAATAGTTTTCCAAATGGAGATAAAGAGCAATAGATAGCCACCTATGATAAATTATTTTCTTGTTACTACTACATATTAAGGATTGTAAAAACACTTCTTTTTCTAGTTTTAATACCACATAACCATGGGAGATTCACCTAACCTCTTGGTTTCCTCATCTTTAAAAAGCAAAGGGTATGGGGCAGCTAGGTGATACAGTGGATAGAGCACCGGCCATGGAGTTAGGAGGACCTGAGTTCAAATCTGGCCTCAGACACTTGACACTAGCTGTGTGACCCTGGGCAAGTCACTTAACCCTGATTGCCTCACCAAAAAACAAACAACAAAAAAAAACCCCAAAGGGCATAATATGATTTGCTGCTATAAAGAATTCTGTGCTCCTAAGAGGACAAACATCCCAGTATCCATTTTGTCATCAAAAAAAGGTGGACAGGAAGAATAAATAGTATGCTTTTTACAAGCATTTATCAATAATGGCCCACTTTGTGCTACCACTGGGGATAAAAAGATAAGAAGAAGAAAAAAGAAAACAACTCAAATGCTTGCCTTTGAGGAGCTTACTTTCCACAAGAGGAAAGAAAAGTAACCCAAGTAAATCCCCAAGGTAATTAGTGTGCAAAGGAGAGTCATAGAATAGGATTCACATAGACTAGGTGACACCTGAAGTGAGCTTTGAAAAAGCTAAGGATTCTAAGAGTCAGGAGGGAAGGGAGTATATTCTAGGCAGTGACAGCCTAAGGTAGGGAAGATAGTAAAGGTAAAGACCTATATTGGGCTGTAGAATGTGTGAAGAGGAGTAACATACAAATAAGCCTGGAAAACAGGGCTGGTGCCATATTAAGCATTAATAAAAGCCAAACAGAAAAATCTGTATTTTATTGTAGAGGCAGTAAGAAGCCACAAGTGTTTCTGGAACAGCAGAGTGCCACAGTCATGGAATCACAAATTTAAGAGCTAGAACAATCTATAAGGATGACCTAGTCCTCCAGCCTCCTCATTTTACAGAAGAAGCCCATCAAAGTAAAACCATTTGCAGAAAAATCACGCAGGTAGTAAGAAAGCTAGTATTTGAAACCATGTCCCCTGACTCCAAATCCAATATTATTTCCATGTACCACACTGCCTCCCAAACTATCACTCTGGCAGCTACTGACAGATGGACTGGAGAGGGGGAAAACTAGAGGCTGGGAAACTTTGTCTAGCTGAGATACCTGAACCAGTGTGGTGGTCTTAAAGGATTGGAAAGAAGGGAATGGATTCAAGAGATGGCAGAGGTAGACCTAACCAGACCTGGCAAATGATTGGCTATGTGGGGGAAAGTTAAGTGAAGAGTTTGGGATAACTCCTACAAACATGAGTGACTAGAAGTATTAATGTCCTGAACAGAGGTTAGTAAAAAGGGACGTTTTGAGAAAAAAAGGAAAGAAACATGCATTTATAAAGCACTGATTGTGTGCAGGCTCTATGCTAAGGGCTTTACAAACATTAATTTAATAATGAATTATACTTTGGACAATTTGAATTTGAGATGATGACAAGTCATAGTGTGGGCAACATCCAATAGGCAAGGAGAAAATGTCCTAAGGTCACTGAGAAAGAGGTATAGAAAGAGAGAAAGCAAGGGACAGAACCTTCCTCTGAGTACACCTATACTTAAGGGGTGAAAAAACAGGAGTGGTGATCGAACAAAGGATAATAAAAAACCATAGAGGCAGAACCAAGAGAGCAGTCTAATAAAAACCCAGAAGTGAATCAAGGATTTTGTAGAATACCAAAGAGAGGTCAAAGAAATGGCCATTAGATTTTTTTCCTGTCCCAAGGTCACTTAGTCATCATTTACTAAACAAATACTCACTGAGTCTATTAAGTGAAAAGCACTATGGTAGGTTTATAGGGGATACAATGATATGACCCTTGTGAAAGCTTAAAAAAAAAATTCAGTCTGGAATCTAGTTCCCTTCGTGGCTCAGCTTAAGAGCCACCTTCTACAAGTCTTCTTTTCCAGTTTCCCCAGTTGTGAATTCTCCTCCTCCCCCCAACCCCCAAATTACTGTGTATAAATTTTGTGTTTACTTATTTATGTATCTGTTGTTCTCCACAAAATGAAAGCACTTTGGAAGTGGGACAGTTTCATTTTTGTTCTCATACCTCCAGTGTCTGGCCTACAGTAAGCCCTTAATAAATGTTTACTGGATTGAATTGAATTCTGGATCTCTGTCCAACTATTAGCACATACTGTTCCCTTTTCTTGGTCTTGGCTACCATTCTTCCAAAGGACAGCATCAATTCGAGACTAGTTGTGAAGTGATAGATCAATGCCAGCTCAATACTGGTAGCTTGAATGAATGGTATTAAACTTGCACCTGGTATGGTATAATAGAAAAGGCACTATAGTAAACACAGAGACCTGGATTCTAGTTCCATCTATGCCTAACCCTGTAACATGGGGGCAAGTGGTATTTTGGTAGCAAAATGATTAGATGTGGAATTATAGGACCTAGATTAAAATCTGTGCTCTCCTATTTAATGACTGGAATTGTGGGCAAGTCACTAAACTGACTAACTTATTTTGGCCTTAAATTCCTAGTTGTAAAATAACTAGTTGACCTCTAAAATTCCTTCCAGTTCTACATCATATGACCTTAAGTTACTCAACGTTTTAGGGATTCAGTTTACCCACCTGCAAAATAAACAAGGTGGACCATAAGATCTTTAAGGTTCATTTCTAGCTTCAAAATTCGATTTCATCATTCTCCACTCCAATTTAAATTGCCTGTTCCCTTCATTAGAAAATAATCACATGACTTAATGTACTAACATAAAATGATGGCTCTTAAAGGATGCTTATTTAGAATTCTATGATGACCTTTAAGGACTATAATCTATTCAACAATACAACAAATATTTAAGCACATTTTTTTTTTTGGGTGCTGGGTGAAAATACAAAGAAGTCAGTCTCTGACCTTAAATATCTTACACTCTAATAAGATACGGAGACAAATAACTACAACCCAAAAAGAGAACCTAAGTGTATAGAAGAAATAAGAACAAAGTGCCAAGGGGCTATCAAGGCATTTTCTGCAGTCAAAAGCCCCGGATTGGAATTCTGCTTCTGCCACTTATTTCCTATGTGACTTTGAGCAAGATATTTAAATTAGGCTTCAGGCCTATTAAAAATGTAAGACCACGTGGGGAATGACCGGGTAACTTCTAAGGCTTCTTCCATCTTTAAATCTATTATCTCTATGAAAGGAAACATTTTTTTATTAGGGTAAACAGATACATCAGAACAGGGACTTATTTATCCCTTTCACTGAGTGACTACATCTAATAAAAAGGATGAATGTGTAGTTTCACTATATGTTGAAAATGACATGGAACTAATTCCCCTTTCATAATTTAGCAATGGCCCACGTGTTGGCATGTGGTTGGTGCAGGATTAATGAGCTATACTATTTGTATAGGTATAAGGTTTGCAAAAGTACATTACATATATTAATTCACTGGATGCAGCTAAGTGATGCAATGGATAGTGCTGGCCTGGAGTCAAAAGATTTCAATCTAAATCACAAGTCAGACACTAGCTATGTGACCCTGGACAAGTCACTTAATCTGTTTGCCTCAGTTTCCTCCACCATAAAATAGGGATAACAGCAACTAAATCCTTGAAAGTTGTGAGGAGCAAAGAAAATATACGTAAAGCTCTTAGCACAGTCCCTTCTCTCCTTCATTTAAGTCTTACAACGACTCTATGAGATAAGAGCCGTAGGTAATGTGATTCCATTTTATAAAATCAGAAAACCAAGGCTTGGAGAGGGCTAAATGAGTTTGTTCATGGTCACTCAAAACTAGTGGTATCAGCAACCGATTTCAAACGTCCTGTTCCTCCTTTCCATTACACAAAGCTTCAATCAAACTGGAAGGGATCCCAGAGATCAGCTAGTCGAAAACTTCCATTTCCCTGATGAGAAAAGTGAGGCCACAGGCGGCTAAGTGATTGGCCTAAAGTAATTGAACCAATTAAAAGACAGGCAAGGGAAAGAGCGCTACAGTTAGAGAAGGGTTCAAATCCAATACTTAATACTTGTGTGACCTTGGGGAAATCTAGGTCTTTCAATTCTCGGCCCACGGTGGCTCCTTCCATTACATCACGCTGCTGGGTCACTGATTTATGAAATTCCCTCATCTGTTCTAGCCCATTGCTTAATTACTGTCTACCACGATGAAGCTAAGAATCATTAAGACTCACACACAACCTGTTAAGTGGCCCCAATCTCGAGTTCATTTTTCTTTTTCTGTTCAATGATTTGATTTTTACAGTCAATTCTCATGAAGCGATAAGGATCTGCACACTTCCCTACCTACTCTCCAAACCGCTCCCTCCCTCACCCCGATCTTTATAACCATTCCGGATTCAAGGGATTTTTTTTTTTAAATAATGAGAAAGGGGCGTGTAGAGATGGGCTTCTTTGGAAAGATGGCAGAGTAGATCTCAGCTGGAGGAAAACCGCAGAATCTCAGGATCTGGGCCCGCCCCTGCACCCCCCAAACGGGAGGATGAAGGAGTAAGGCAGTAGGGAGCGCGCCGCTCTAGACACCGGCCTTCCCTCGAGGGGGGGTGGGGGAAGGGTGATCTGTGTGCGCCACCCCCCCCCCAGACACCCAATCGCCCACCCCTCCCCCCCCCAAGGCTAGCCAGAGAGGGCCGGTGCAGCCCTCGCAGCTGACCGGCCGGGCCGGCAGCAGGTGCGAGGCCAGCTCCGGGAGCCGCGACCCCCTCCTCGCCTCCCACCCTGGGTTGGCAGGCAGAGAAGGCCGCGCGCTGAACCGGTAGTCCGGAGCAGCGCCCGGGGCTCCTGACTCACGTTCTCCCAGGGCCGCCAGGGAGAACAATACCGGGGGGACCATGGAGATGGAGGGGGTCCCGTCTCCGGGGGAGCGCCCGGAAGGATACGGGGGGGGGGAGATGCGGTGTTTTTCACCTCCCCCCCCCCTTCCCCCCAGTCTCTGCAGCGGACGGGGGCGGGGGAAGGCGGTGCATTAGGGGAAGGAAATCTGAGGAAGTCGGAGGCCGCCGGCCGTGGTACCTGGCTCCAGGTGATGAACTCGTTGGTGTGGGCCTCCTCCACCAGCGTCCAGAGCTTACTGAGGAAAGCCGGCACGTTCGAACTCTGCTTCATTGTTTACAACTCCGGGGGATTCTGAAATCTACTCTCGAATGCGGTGGCTGTAGCGGCAGCGACAGAGGACGAGGAGGAGGAGGAGGAGGAGGAGGAGGAGGAGGCAGCAGCTACCCCTCCAGAGCACCCACAACGCAGGCGCGCCACCAGCACTGCCAGCGCCCCCGCCCCCCCTCCGGGCCTCTCCTTCCTACCCCAAACTCGCGAGTAGCTCGGAAGGGCACTGCGACTACGCAGGACCGCCGGGGAAGGCCACACGTGATGGACGGGCTCCCGGCCCCGCCCTCGCATGTCATTCCTACTCTTAGCCAATCGGTTATCGAGGACTCTTTGTTTGGGGGGAAAGGATTGGACACTGGGAATGAAGAAGGCGGTCCTTTCTCCCCCTCTTTATATAACCGCCTCTCCCAAACGAAACCCTTTTTCTTCAGCCTTGGACACGTGCTGATTTTTTTACATTGTAACAACAGAGAATCCGTGGAGCTTTAGCCGGGATCCTGTAGTTTAGGAAAGCTACAGTTGGGGTGGCTGGCGGAAAAAACAAAACAATGAAAAAGAGTGGTCTTCACCAATCTAGATTCCAAGTGGCAGGGGGAAAGATTAGCTTCCCAGGCTCCTGCAGTGAATTAAGTGCCACACTGAAATTAAGTTACTTAACTCTGAAGACCTTTAAACGTCCAGGATCCTAGAAGCTGATATTTAAGACGAAATAGACCCTAGAGGAAATAGGGAATTCGTCCTTCTATTGACATCTGTAATTGTATGGGATAGCTAGGTGGTGCAGTGGATAAAGCACCGGCCCTGGATTCAGGAGGACCCGAGTTCAAATTCGATCTCAGTTTTGACACGTACTAGTTGTGTGACCTTGGGCAAGTCACAACCCTCATTGCACCTCAAAAATGAAAAGGAAAAAAAAAGACATCTGTGCATGAAGAGTTTGAAAAAATAGAAAGCTCCTGGCTTCCATTAAATCCCAACTAAAACCCCATCCATTACAGGAAGCTTTCCCCAACCCTTCTTATTTCCAGTTCCTTACCTCTTAATCATTTTCGAGTTGGCATATATATGTATACCTTGTTGCATTCCCCCTCCCCCATTCCCCCAGGCCATAGGTTTTAAACTCCTTGAGGGAGGGGCTGCCTAGTCTCTTTGCATTACCAGAGCTTAATTAGCTGGGTGCCTGGAGTTTAGAAGGCACTTAATAATTGTTTTTTGAATTGAATAAAAAGCCTTGGCCATTTAAACAGTTTTTGCAGAATCATAAATAAGAACCTGACTAACCCCCTTCATTTTGCAGGATTTGTTCTTGGACGTTGGAGGGGGTGGGTAGTGTGTATCTTCTCAAAAGGGGCAGCCGAACTGTTCTAATTCTCTATCTAGAGTGTGACTTGTTTCTTAACCCATTCTGCAAAGTGTGGCTAATAATAGCTGCTTGACCTAATTAGACTGGGTGTGGTGTAAAGAGACTGTTGTGAAACTTTTCATTCATAAGATCATAGAGCTAAAGTTGGAAGGTACGTCAGAGTCATTACAATTCTACCCATCTTTTTTCCAGATGAGGAAACCGAGGTACAAGGAGAGTAAGTGATGTGCCCAAGGATACACATTAGGATGAGGTAGGATTTCAATGCAGGTCCTCTGACTCCAGAACAAGCATTTACTGATCACCTTGGGGGGGGGGGAGGCAACTGGGAAAACAAGGATTTAATTTAATATTTTTTAAAAAAATTTTGGCGGGGCAGTGAGGGTTTTTCTTTTCTTTTCTTTTTTTTTTTTGGTGGGGTAATGAAGGTTTAGTGACTTGCCCACACAGTGTCTGAGGTCGAATTTGAACTCAGGTCCCCCTGAATCCAAGGCTAGTGCTTTATCCACTGCACCACCTAGTTGCTTCCCAAGGATTTAATTTTAAAGGAATCCAGGCATTCTGAGTTGCAGATGAACTAGAACTGCATTTTAGATATGGGGGGTGGTGTATATTTGTGCAAAAAAGTAGGGATATGGGAGATGTAACATTGCATAACAAACAGCACTGCTTTGACTAATTGAGCAACAAGGACTACATAAATCCCAGGTCTTAAAATAGTGTTATATGTAATTGCACATAGCGTTCAAAGTTTGGGGGTTTTGTTGTTGTTTTTAGCAGTCAGTATAGGTTCTCTTAGTCGAAGTATATTACAGGGACCCAGGTAGGAGAGTATGGGGATTGGAGCTTCTTCACATATGGGCTAGTATGGTATGACTAGATGGAGGATAGAATTTTCAGATATTTTTGATTCCTCCCCCCAAGATGTCCAGGTCAAGTGGCAATCAAAATTCAGTGCAAGAAACATTAGAAATTATATAGGGGATAGGGGAGTGATTGAATTATTTTTCTACCTTTCTCCTTCCCCCTTTTTCTATCAGGCTGATAATTGCTCTACTTTGCACTTATTTTCCTCTAACCTTTTCCTTCTCCCTCTTTTCTTTATCTTCCTATCTGTCTTCTTTATTCCCCACTTTCCTCTTCCTTTTACCCCTTTCATCTTTCTCTTTTTGTTGCAGTTGTCAGCCTAATGGGATCCTTCCAGGGAAGCATCCTATTAGAATGTGAGCCGCTTGAATGCAGACTGTTTTTGCCTTTCTTTGTATCCACACCTGGCACATTCTAAACTTTATCATACTTGTTGATTGACTGCCATAGTCTTGAACGAGATGGTAGTTCCTTTTAACATACAAATAAATGTAAAACATACAAATCAGTTATACTGAGATAGTTTTGTTTAGACATTAAAAATCTGATATAATAGAAAGAGCACCAAATGATGATTGTCAAATTCCTTTTCTATAACTAAATTAATGAGGTAACCCCTGAGCATCTCACTTGGTTTTGCTGGGCCATAGGTTTCATAATCCATAAAATTAAAATAATGATAACCAGTTCTTATGTCACAGGGGTGTTGGCATGATTAAAAATGATAATAGATAGGAAAAGTACAGATATAAAATGTTAAGCTACCTAATATGTAAAAAATATGGGTTTTCAATACAAAGGCAATTAGAGGGTGATTTTTTTAAAAAGTAGCAAAGGGGGGCAGCTGGGTGACAAAGTGGATAAAGGACCGGCCCTGGTCAGAAGGACCTGAGTTCAAATCCAGCCATAGACACTTAACACTTACTAGCTGTGTGACCCTGGGAAAGCCACTTAACCCTCATTGCCCCCCCCCCAAAAAAAAACAAAAAACAAACAACAAAAAAAGTAGCAAAGGATTTCCACTTAAAATTATTTAGGTTACAAAAATTTGATTTACACAGCTCTTCCGGAATATTCCATTCCTAAAATGAGGTATGAGTTGTTTAAATTTTTTCTTCTTCTAAGGTTAATAACCACAAAAACATTCTAACAAAATAAAAATAAAATCACAAATAAACACAAATTCCAAGCTCTGATTTATGAAAAAATATTGCATATTAACCTTAACACAACTAATAACATATCATTAATATGACATAGTAATATAATATTGACTATCCTACTTGTTTCTCAGTCTAAGGTTTTATGTTTTTGTTTTTTTTTTGTTGTTGTTGTTTTGTTTTGTTTTTGTTTTTTAGTGAGGCAATTGGGGTTAAGTGACTTGCCCAGGGTCACACAGCTAGTAAGTGTCAAGTGTCTGAGGCCAGATTTGAACTCAGGTCCTCCTGACTCCAGGGCCGGTGCTCTATCCACTGCGCCACCTAGCTGCCCCTGTTTTTGTTTTTTTGATGTTATCAGATTTTGTTGATTTTTTTTATTCCCATCAATTGGGGAATGGCTAAACAAACTTGTATGTGAATGTAATGGAATATAATTGTGCTGTAAGAAATGATGTGTGTGATGAGTACAGAGAATCATGGAAAGGTGTATATGAACTAATGCAGAGTAAGGATTCTGAACTATGTATTCTGAAATAAGCAGAACCAAGAAAACGATATACACAGTGACTTGTTGTTCAGTCCAATTCTTCATGACCCCGTGGCCCATATTATACCAGATCTTCTATCCTCCACTACCTCTGAAAGTCTGTCCAAGTTTATGTTTGTTGTTTCTATCCATCTCAACCTCTGCTCTCCCCTTTTCCTTTTGCCTTCAATCTTTCACAACATCAGGATTTTTTCCAATGAGTCCTATCTTCTTATTATATGGGCATAGTATTTAAGCCTCAGCTTCAGTATTTGACCTTCCAGAAAATAGCCTGAATTAATTTCTTTAACTATTGACTGTTTAGACTTCCTTGCTGTCCAAGGGTCTCTCAAAAGTCTTCTCTAGCACCACAATTTAAAAGCTTCAATTACCAGCATTCCTGATGGTCCAACTCTCACAGCCTTACATTGCTACTGAAAAACCATAGTTTTAACTTTATGGACCTCTTTTGGCAAGGCGATGTCTCTCTGTTTTTTCGTATGTTGTCCAGATTTGACATAGCTTTCCTTCCAAGGAGCAAGTATTTTTTAATTTCATGGCTGCAATTACAATCTGCAGGGACCTTTGAGCCCAAGAATATGAAATCTGACACTGCTTCCATTTTTTCTCCTTCTCTTTGCCAGGAAAGGATGGGACCAGTTGCCATGATCTTAGAGGTTTTGTTGTTGTCTTTTAATGTTAAGCTTCAAGCCTGCTTTTACACTCTCCTCCTTCACCCTCATCAAGAGGCTTCTTAATTCCTCTTGTGAGAACTGAGAAAGCATGAGGTAGCCTTTCTGAGGTTTCAAAGGTCAGATTGGTGTCCGGAAGTTACCTCTATTCATAGACCGCCTTTAAGTCATGTCAATCAATGGACTTGAATTCGACCAGCCAATTAGCTTGGAGCTGTGTATGAAATATATTCTGGGTCTCTACAAATCAAGTTTAGTTCTCAGCTCAGATTTCAAAGGATTTATAATTATATTATTCAAAGTAATCTTTATAGAAGGTCTACAACAGTAAAATTATTAATTTGTATAAGTATTATGTAGATGAAATGCAAATATACTAATTTAAAGTACTTAGTACACCTGCAGGTTTCTAATACTTTGGATTTTTTGTGTCCCTATTATATTGTTCTTCATAAAAATACATTTTGAATGTTGTCAACATCAAGCCATTATCAAGCAGGACAGGCTTCATTACGTTGACATTAAAAAGTAATACAGGACTTCTGGTGCCAAGATGGTGGAGTGAGGAAGGAACCCTCTGGAGTTCTCCCAAATTTTCTCTCCAAACCTATAGAAAACTGCCTCTGAATTGTTTCAGGAGCAGGGAAGCAGCTTACCAGCCCAGCAAGAAAGGTCTACCTTACCTGGGTGGGAGGGAAGTAAGGTCCAAGAGCAGCAGCAATAGCAGTTTCTGGGCTTACAGCAGGAAACCCGAAGCAGGGCTCTGAGCCTGGTGTAAATCACCAGTGAGGCTCCAACCTCCTGCAAACCAGCAGCTCCCTGAGCAAGTGAACAGTCTGGGAACCACAGTAGGGACCTTCACCAGGCACCCCACAGCTAGCACAGACCACCAGGGAGGTTTTGACCCTACTGCTGACCAGTAATGAAGCCCCATCCAAAACTGGTCAACAGCTAGTTCCCACCCATGGAACCTCCCCAGCACAGAGACTTTGGGGCAAACCAGCAGCAGGCCTTCCAACCCTCAGCAGATATAAAAAAAAAATTACCCTTCCAGGACCTGCTAGCAGAGGGACTCAGTTATAGCAACCCAACAGCAGGATCCCAACACTTGGGCAGATTGGCAACAAAATTACTCCTTCAAGACCTGATAAAACAAAGGCCCTGCCAATAGAGCAACCCAGCAGCAGGGAACCACCGCTGGGGCAGACTAACAATGAGATTACTCCTCCAGGGCTAGCCACTAGAAAGACTTTAACTTTGCAACCCAGCACAAGGACACCACCTCTGGAGAGGGCCAGCCCAGACTGAGAGGAGTTCAAAAGGGAGGACTAACCCCCAATACCAATCAGAAGGGAAGCTTACCCTACAGAAAAAGCAAGCAGCTAAGTCGTGAAGCCCAGTGAAAGCCACCAATAAGACCAAAGCCTCAGCACAAAAACCTGGGACCATGCAGGAATAGATCCCAACTCTCTCAAAAAAACATCAAAGCATAAAAAAGGCACAAAAATGAGCAAACTCCTTCTCACCCCCACCCCCACCCCCACTAGCCTATTGACAGTTACTATGGTGATAGGGAAAAATCAAGGCATAAACATAGAGAAAGAACAATAGTAGCAAAATGACTACTGGTAAAGCTTCAAAGAAAAATGTAAATTGGCCTCAGACCCTCCCAAAAAATCCCTGGAAGAGCTTAAAAAGGACTTTAAAAAGCAAATTAGAGGGGGCAGCTAGGTGACACAGTGGATAAAGCACTGGCCCTGGATTCAGAAGGACCTGAATTCAAATCTGGCCTCAGACACTTGATACTTACTAGCTGTGTGACCCTGGACAAGTCACGTAACACTCATTGCCCTGCAAAAAAAAAAAAAAAAAAGCAAATTAGAGTAGAAGAAAAATTGGAGAAAGAAAGAAAAGTAATGCAAGAGAACCATGAAAACAACACAAAATTTTACAGAGGAAAATAACTCCCTAAAAAACAGATTAAGCCAAATGGAAAAGGAAGTACAAAAGACATAGAAGAAAATAATTCTTTAAAAATTAGAGTTGAGTAAATGGAAGCTAATGACTGTATGAAACATCAAGATACAATAAAACAAAATCAAAAAGTAAAAAAAAAAAATCAAAATAGAAGAAAATGTGAAATTTCTCATTGGATAAACAACTGACCTAGAAAATAAATCCAGGAGAGATACCATAAGAATTATTGGACTACCTGAAAGCCATGATTTAAAAAAAAAAAAAAAAGCCTGGACAATATCTTTCAAGAAATTATCAAGGAAAACTCCCCTGATATATTAGAACCAGAGGGCAAAATAGAAGTCAAAAGAGTCCACCTATCACCACCTGAAAGATATCCCAAAATGAAAACTTCCCAAAACATCATAGCCAAATTTCAAAGCTCACAGATCAAGGAGAAAGTATTGTAAGCAGCCAAAGAGAAACAATTCAAATACTGTGCAGCTACAGTCAGAATTACACAGGATTTGGCAACTTCCACATTAAAGAATCACAGTGCTGGGGCAGCTAGATGGTGCAGTGGTTAAAGCACCGGCCCTGAATTCAGGAGTACCTGAGTTCAAATCTGGCCTCAGACACTTGACACTTACTAGATGTGTGACCCTGGGCAAGTCACTTAACCCCCATTGCCTGCAAAAACAAAACAAAACAAAGAATCACAGTGCTTGAAATATAATATACTAGGAAGGCAAAGGAGTTAGGTTTACAACCAAGAATCACCTAGCCAGCAAAATTGAATATACCCTTTCAGGGGAAAATGGACGTTTAATGAAATAGAGGAGTTTCAAGCATTTCTTATTAAAAGGCCAGAATTGAATTAAAAAATTGACCTCCAAAATACAAGACTCAAGAGAAAAATGAAAAGGTAAAAAAGAAAAAAGAAAAACTGTAAGAAATTCAATAAGGTTAAATTGTTTATATTTCTATATGATAAGATAATATTTATAAGTCTTAACTTTATTATGAGAACAATTAAAAGTAATATGTGTAGAGAGAGGATGTGGCCATAAAGTGATATTGAAGGGATTATAATATTTGTAAGTCTTAACTTTATTATCAGAATAATTAGAAGGAGTGTATATAGACAGAGGGTATGGTTATAGGTGATATTGATGGGACAACACCCCAAAAAACAAAATAAAGGGATAAGCAGGATACAAACTAAACCCACATAAATCACCAGCATTTCTATATATTACCAACAAAGTCCAGCAACAACAGATAGAAAAAGAAATTCCATTTAAAATATCTGTGGCCAATATAAAATACTCGGGAGCCTACCTGCCAAGACAAACGCAAGAACTATATGACAACTATAAAACACTTTTCACGCAGATAAAGTCAGATCTAAACAATTGGAAAAATATTAATTGCTCATAGGTAGACCAAGACAATATAATAAAAATTACAATCCTACCTAAGTTAATTAATTTATTTAGTGCTATGCCAATCAAAATATCAAAAATATTTAATACATCTAGAAAAAATAATAACAAAATTTATCTGGAAAAACAAAGGCTCATAGAAATAATGGGAATCAATGAAAAAATATGAAAGAAAGTGGTCTACCAGTACCAGATCTCAACCTGTGTTATAAAGAAGTAATTATCAAAACAATCTGGTCTGGCTAAGAAGCAGAGAGGTAAATCAGTGGAATAGAATAGGTACAAATTACACTATATTAAATGACTGTAGTAATCTATATGATAAACCTAAAGATTCAAGCTTTTGGAACAAAAACTCATTATTTGACAAAAACTGCTGGGAAAACAAAAAACAGTAAGGCAGAAACTAGGTATAGACCAACATCTCACAGCATATACTAAAATAACGTCAAAATGATTTATACAGAAAAGATGATACCATAAGCAAATTAAGAGAGCATGGAGGGGCAGCTAGATGGCTCAGTGGATAGAGCACCAGCCCTGGATTCAGGAGTACCTGAGTTCAAATCTGATCTCAGACACTTAACACCTACTAGCTATGTGACCCTGGGCAAGTCACTTAACCCCCAATTGCCTCACCCAAAAAACAAACAAAAAAAGAGCGCATGGAATCAATTATCTGTCAGATTTATGGGCAGAGGAAGAATTTAGGACTGAAGAAGATATAGAAAGTAAAAAAAAATAGAAAGTTAAAAAAATGTAAAATGGATCATTTTGATTATATAAAATTAAAAAAGTTTTTGTAAAAACAAAACTAATGTAACCACGATTACAAGAGAAGCAGAAAACTGGGAAAGAATTTTTGAAACAATTATCTCTGATAAAGATATAATTTCTCAATTATATAAAGAGCTGAGTCAAATTTATAAAAATACAAGTCATTTCCCAATTGATAAATGATCAAAGGATATGAACAGGAAGTTTTCAGACAGAGAAATCAAAGCTATCTATAATCATATGAAAAAATGCTCTAGATCATTATTGATCAGAGAAATGCAAATTGAAACAAATCTGAGGTATCACCTTGTAAGGGCCAAATTTAGTATGGGGAGAGTTAATTGGGTGGCTCACCCAATTAATATTGGGGTAAGAAAGAAGATTAATAGCCTCTTTTTCACAAACAAATCAGGTATTATTAATGGGAACAAATCTACTACTCAGGTGAAGTTAATAGAGCCAGGGACAATGAGAAAGGGGATAGAGAAAGGGAAAAATATGTCCCACTTCCCAGATAGTTAGAATCTAAATCTCTAGGGTAAAAAGGCCCCAGGCACCCCAAACCTGCCTCTAGCCAAGCTAGCCTAGCTTCAACAAGACAAACTTACCACCACCTGGAATCTGTGGTTGCAAGGAGAATCAGATGCACAGTGGGCCCTGGCTTGGTCTGAAGGTCCACCACACCAGCATCTCTACCTCTCTCCCTGGTGCAAGAGTAAGCCCTCTCCTCCCTAGCTTCCTCCTGAAGGCCCCTGCAAAACCAGAAACAGGGCCATGCACACACACAGCCCCAAGCTAATTGGCTGGCAACTTTGATTGACAAGCCCCATTAGCAAACATCACTTCCTGATGCCAAAGCCACATGGTTTTCAAAAATACATCTTTTTAGTCTGACCATAATGAAACAAAGATGTGGTCATGGAAACCCCAAATCACAATTAATTCCTTACAACCTCATACCTATTAGAGTGGCAAATATAACAAAAATGGAAAATGTTGGATGTTGGAAGGGATGTGGGAAAGCTGGAATGCTAATCTGCTGTTGGTGGAATTGTGAAAAGATTCAGTCATTCTGGAGAACAATTTGGAACTATGTCAAAAGGGCTACAGAAGTGTGCATACCGTTTGATCCAGCAACACCACTGCGGGGTTTATATCCCAAAGACATCCCCCAAAAGAGAAAAAGATGCATTTGTACAAAAATATTTCTAGCAGCTCTTTTTGTGGTGGCTAAGAATTGGAAATCAAAAGAATGCCCATCAATTGGGGAATGGCTAAACAAGCTGTGGTATATGATGGGGATGGAATATTATTGTGCTATAAGAAATGACAAGCAGGATGTTTTCAGAAATGCCTGGAAAGACTTGTATGAACTGATATATAGTGAAGTGAGCAGAACCAAGAGAGCATTGTGCACAGCAATATTGTTGGATGAAGAACTGTGAATAACTATTCTCAGCAACACCATGATTCAAGACAATCCCAAAGGACTACTGATGACACATACTGTCCACCTCCAAAGAAAGAACTGATATTGATGGAACACAGGCTGAAGTATGCTATGTTTCACTTTTTTTCATTTTTTTTCTTTTATTCAAGTTTTCTTGTACAAAATTACTAATATGGTAATGTTTTACATAATTGCACATGTATAACCCATATCTAATTGATTTCTGCCTCAGGGAGGGAAAGGAGGAGGGGGAGGATGGATAAAAATTGGAACTTAAAACTATAAATAAACATGTTTATTACTAAAAAAAAGAGTAAGATATACTGGAAGAAGGTTTCCTCTAGAGTGTCACAGGGTTTGTGTCTTTTTTCCTATTTTTTTCAACATTTTTATCAATAACTTTGACCCCAGACTAAAAGCATCTCATTTAAGTAATTAAATGCTATGCCATGTAGTACCTATATATTAATTGGCATTTTTGCATTGGACATAGTATCTTTAAGCATAATAAGGGTTCCCTGATTATCTCTTTTAACCATTTCCATTTTTACTGTTGCCTTGCCAAGATAATATTTTATACTCCTGGGTTTTGTTTTGTTTTGTTTTGTTTTTGTCACCTGCAGAATAATAAATTCTATTCCAGCTCATTTTATTTCTGTTAAAATTTAAGTTTTAAGTATGGATCTAGGGGGCAGCTAGGTGGTGCAGTGGATAAAGTACTATCCCTGGATTCAAGAGGACCTGAGTTCAAATCTGGCCTCAGACACTTGACACTTACTAGCTGTGTGACCCTGGGCACGTCACTTAATCCTCATTGCCTTGCAAAAAAAAAACCCCAACAAAATAAAACAAAACAAAGAAACAAACAAAAAGTATGGATCTAGTAAACAATGCATGATTGGATTTTACTTTATAACCTATTTTTCACTGCTCTTCCTTTTTACATGAGTTCATTCCATTTATGTTCATTCTTTGTATATTTCACTCCATGATACCTAGTAATACTTGTTCATCTCTACTCCCTGAGGTGATAAAAATGAAGGAATGTGATCAATACAAGTTATCTGTAACTGAAATGATCTGTTTCCACACCACTGCCTCTCCTCTCTTCTTATCTAGACTCTAAGCAGTGTTTCTTATGCCTTCTTTCTTCCCTTTTAATATCTTTTTTTCTTTTTTCTTTTTTTTTCAGGGCAATGCGGGTTAAGTGACTTGCCCAGGGTCACACAGTTAGTAAGTGTCAAGTGTCTGAGGCTGGATTTGAACTCAGGTCCTCCTGAATCCAGAGCCAGTGCTTTATCCACTGCACCATCTAGCTGCCCCTTAATATTTCTTTTATAATCCACTCTTGGGAATTGAAGTTTGTTTTAATTGTGATTATTCTTTCATTGCTTTTGCCCTTACTTAACCTAACCTGTTGAGTTTATTGTGTTAATATACCAAACTTCTTTGTGTTGTGTTTATGTGTATATATGTGTGTGTGTGTATTTAATCTTTCTTTGTTAGGTTTAGATAAGAGTGACATTCATATGTTACCCATTCTACCCTTCCCTTCCTTCATGTTTTTATATATTTTTTCCTTTATATCCTAATTTTAAAAATAGCAAGTTCCATGCTCTTCTTTTTCATTTCTTTCCTAGTGTATTCCTTTCCCCTCCCTTTTGTTTCATCTCTTAAGACCAATAAAACAGGATAAAACCATTTCATGTTTCTTTGTTTATCTTATTTAATCCCCTCTAACTCTGGAAACTGTTAGGATTCTGAAGGGATACTTGTTTCTTCTTCTATTAGAATATAAATATTTCATCATCATTTAGCCTTTTCCATTTGCTCAAATGTAATTACTTTTTTTAGTGTTTTGGGGTGGGTTTTTTTTTTTTTGGTTTTGCTTTTTATTCCTTTGTTTGCATTTCATGGTTCTACTTAGGTCTGTTTTGTACCAAAATTCTTTAAAGTTCTATATTTTTTTAAAGATTCATTTTCTTCCCCATAGGATTATAGTCAGTTCTACCATGTAAATTATTCTTAGTTGTAAACTATTATCTTTTGCATTTTGGAATATTGTTTTCCAAGATTTTCTCTTCCGTGTAGTTTTATCAATCAGGTCTTCTGTGATCCTGACTGTGATGCTTTGGTACTTTAACTCTTTCTTTTGGGCTACTTGTAGTATTTTTTCATTGACCTGGAAGCTCTGGATTTCATCATTGACATCCCTGGAAGTTTTAATTTGGGGGTTACTTTGCCCTGCATCAGGCAGTCGGTTAATAGACATTTTTTAAGCTCCTACTGTGTCAGGCACTATGCTAAGTGTTTTGGATAAAAAGAATGGCAAACATCATCCCCTGCTCTCAAGAAGCTCACAGTCTAATGGGTGAGACAACATATAAACAACTGTGCTAGGTAAATTGGAAATCATCAACAGAGGGAAAGAAAGGCTTCCTGTCAAACATGGGATTTTGGCTGGGACTTTAAGAAGCCAGGAGGTGCAGCTGAGGAGAAAGGATATTCCAGGCATGGGAGACAGCCAGTGAAAATGAAAGGACTCAGGAGATGGAGTTTCCTTTTTGAGGAACAATAAAGAGGCCATTGTTGATGATCACAGGAATTTTTTTTTTTGGTGGGGTAGAGTTGTGTAAGGTGCAAGAAGACTGGAAAGTGAGGGGAAGGCAAATTATAAAGGCCTTTCGATGCCAAACAGAGAATTTTAGATTTGATTCCAGACCTCTGGGGAGCCACTGGAATTTATTAAGTAGAGAGGTCAGACTTACCTGGTCAGACCTGTGCTTTCAGAAAAACACTGATAGCTGAATAGAAGATGGAGTGGGGAGAGACTTGTGGTAAGGAAACCAATCAGCAGCCTATATTGTAATAGTCCAATTATGAAGTGATGAGGAGCCTATATCAGGATGGTTGCCATTTCAGAGAGAAGGGGGACATATGAGAGTGATATAACAAAGTTAAAATTGATAGACCTTGGCCACAGATTGGTTGTGGGGAGTAAAAGAGAATGAGGAGTTGTGGATGACACCTAGATTGTGAGCCTGGGTAATTAGGAGGATGGTGATACGTTAGTAGTAATAGGGAAGTTAGGAAAAGGGTTTGGGAAGGAAAGTTCTGTTTTGTATATATTGAGCTTAAGATGTCTATTGGATATCCAGTTCAAGATGTTTAGTTGAAGATGGGAGACTAGAGATTGACTGAAAGTTTAGATCTGGATAAGTAGATTTGAGAATCATCAGCATAGAGATGATAATTGAACCATGGGAGCTAATGAGATCACCAAATGGAACAGGTTAAAGGGAAAAGAAAAGAGACCCCAAGATAGAGCCCTATGTAATACCCACAGTTACAGAGCATTAGTTTTAATTCACGAGTTCTTGAAATATAGTAGCCAGGCCTCTTTTGTGTAGTTTGTGTGTCTTTTCTTGACTAATTTTCTAGGTCAGTTTTTTTTTAATTTAGAATTTTATTTTTCCAAATTACATATAGAAACAAATTTTGACATTAATTTTTAAAAACTTTGTGTTTCAACTTCTCTTCGTCCCTCCCTCTCCACCTACCCCCCCCCACAAGAACTCAAGCAATTCAATATAAGTTATACATGAGTAGTCATGTAAAACATCTCCATATTAGCCATATTGTAAAAGAAAACAGACAAAAACAAAACTTCAGATTAAGGAACTAACAACAAAAAAATGATGTTTCAATTTGTATTCAAGTACCATCAGTTCTTTCTCTGTAGATAGATTGCATTTTTCATAAGATATTCAGAGTTGTCTTGGATCATTGCATTGCTGAAAATAACCGAGTCATCACAGCAGATCATTTCAAAATATTACTGTTATTTTGTATATAGTACATTTCACTTTGTATCAGCTCATGTAGGTCCCTCTAGGTCTTTCTGACAGTATCCTGCTCATCTTTTTTTTTTATAGTAAACTACATTTATACAGTACTTTAAAGAGAGATTTCCTTACAATAAACCCATGAGTTTGATTATTGCAAAAACAGTAATAGATAACATTTATATAGTACCTTAAACTTGACAAATAATTTTCTTCACAATAGCCCAGCAAAGTAAGTACCATACATTTTGCCATCATCAATAAATCATCAATCATCATCCATCAGTCCTCATCATTGCCAATCCTCATCTTCATTCAATCCTCATCATCAGTCCTCATCTTCCTCCAATCATCATCAATCCATCAATCAATCCATCATCATCATCTTACACTATTCTTGCCTCTGCTTCAAAATTTTTTTCACAATTACTATTGTTAACTCTTTCCATCTATCCTATTCCCTTCCCATGATATTCACTCTATTTTCTATCTTCTTTTACCCTATCCCTCCTCAAAAGTGTTTTGCTTCTGACTGCCCCCTCCCCCTCTCTGACCTCTCTTCTTTCACCCCTCCCTCCTTATTCCCTTCCCCTCCTACTTTCCTGCAGGGTTAGATAGATTACTCCACCCAATTGAGTGTATATATTATTCCCTCCTTGAGCCAATTCTGATGAGATTAAGGTCTTTGAGCTAATTCTGATGAGTGTAAGATTCATTCACTTCCCCACTTCTCCCCAATCTCTCCCCCCACTTCATAAGCCCTTTCTCGATTTGGTGCTGCAGCTTGTTTGGAAGCTTGGGGGTAAATTTCTCTGTCTGCACAACCCGGGGTTGGTCTCCATTCCCAGCACAGCACAGCAGCCCCCTCCTGCTGAACTTCTAAGCTGTCTTTGGCTGGAAAATGGGCTCAGCCCATACTTTTGTGGGTTCTGCTGCTCCAGGAGTTGTCTTATAGCTGTGTTTGGAGTTTTTTGGAGTAATTGTGTAAGGAGCTTGAGAGTTTACTGCCTTTCCTCAGGTCAGTTGTTTTTTTATAGTATATACCTAACATTTTCTTCTGTTTTTAATCTTTAAATTTTGTTCTAATATTTATTGCTGTCTAATGGAGTAGTTGAGTTCTATTTGCTTCATTATAGTTTTCAGGGAGTCTACTGCTTGGATAAGGTTCTAATTTATTCTTCCAATTCTTTCCTACAGTGTTTATATGTCACTTAAAATTCCATTTTTTATCTCTTCCTTAATTTCCTTCAATTATTCTTATATTCCCTATTTTTTTCTCTGATGTTCTGGTTGTAGTTGTTTAATTAAACTATTAAAGAAAGTAAACTCTTTCTCTTGGTTTATTTCTTGAGCATTTCTTCACTTATAGTGTTTATACAAGGAGTTCTCAAAGTCTTAGTGCCTTAAAAGTCTTAGTTTAAAGTCTTAAGCTCTAATATCTTATGGGATCCTCGGTTTTGACTTTTCTTGTCCAAGCAGTTGGCACTTTCCCTGAACACCACTATCCTATATATGTTGTCTTCTCTTATTAGAATTTAAGTCTGGTGCAGGGACTATCTTGTTTGCTTGTTTGCTCATGTCCCCAATGCTTAGCCTAATGCCTAGCACATAGGAAGAGGTTGATAAATGATTTTTCATTCAGTGTCTTCTATATACTCATATCTCCAGTCTCAGTTCTTGTTTTGGGAATTTGTTCAAAGTCTAGGTTCTGCAACTCTTCCAAATTCTTAAATGGGGTGGTCAAACTCCGTTTGGTGCTGACCTCTATTTCATATGTTCTCACTTCTGGCTTCTACCTTCCTTCATGTGTCTGTGCTCTGAACATTGGCAGGTTTCCACGTCCTTGGTTAGAGCTACATAGTTTTTTCTGCTTCACCTACAATGTCCCTGGTCAGGGTATAAGTGATTTGAAAAATTCCAGGACAATGGACCCCTTTTTCCACCTCTAAAATAACCAGAAATGGATGCTAGATTACTGATATCAAATAGATTCCCTTTCACCTATAATTTATTTATAAGCTGCTCACATACACATATATACAAAAACACATATAAAAGTAGTATGATCATTATTTTTAAATAGGTTCATTACATTCTGGCATAATTAACTGTATACTTCTAAGCAATAAAATATATAAGGATAGTCAGAAACTTCATGGCAAGGTAAGATAAGAGATACATTTGATGATCATTTATAGATTGCCATATTCTAAATGGGCTCCAAATTTACTGATATATGTGCAAAAGACTTTTCATGTTTGTTTTAAGGTAATATTATTCAAAGAGAGTCTTGAGACAACAATGTTAAGATGACAGGGAGAGACTTTATGAGGGATTAAACCAACTTTTAGTTTATCAACCAATAAACAAGCATTTACTAAGTGCTCACTGTTTGCCAGGCACTGTGCTTGGTGCTGAGGATTCACAAATGAAAATAAAACTCAAGGAACTTACATTCTACTGGGTAAAAACAACACGTATGCAGAAAAGTGCATGTGAAATATAAACAAAATAAATATAGGTTGTGGAAATTAAGGGGAGGGGAGGGGAATGACCCTAACAATTGGGAAAATCAGGATAAATCATCATGGAGGGTAGGAGGTAGCACTCAAGTTTTGAAAGAAACTAAAGTGTCTAAGAGGCAGAGGAAGGGAGTTCATTCAATCCATGGAAGACAGACCAAACAAAAGTACTCATAGATTTGAAGCTGGAAATAACAGTAGACTTAGAATAGGATGTGATAGTAGTTTTAGAGCTGGAAAAAGACCTTAGAAGTCATTCAGTCTAACCCCCTCATTTTATAGAAGAGGAAACTATGGAGATTTTCTTAAAGTCATCCGAGTGATAAAATAGCAAAATAAGGATTCAAACATAAATCTTCTGACTCCAAAAATAGTTCTCTTTACACTATTTCATACTGCTTCCAAATTTATTTAATTATCCCCTCATAGGACCACAAGCCTAATACTTGTTCATAAATTGCAGAATGAATTGCAATGACTAATAGCTTCCTTTCTGGGGTTGTATCAAAATAAGAGCTATAAGTGGTTGTTCTTAAAACAGTTGGCCAAGCCAGTGATCATACACATGGACTGATTCAAAATCCCAAAACTGTCAGACTTAAGTAAGCTCAAACAATTAGAGAAACCATTGTTATTTTCTATGGGTGCATATTTTCCATATAACTTCCATGTTATAGGAAGTCACTGATTTAGCCTCTCTTCTTCCACCTTCTGACATCTTTACCCCTCCACTCAAGTTTCTAAATTTGTTGTTGTTTTTGTTGATTTAGTTGTGTCTGACTCTTCATGACCCCATTTGTGGTTTTCTTGACACACTGGAGTGGTTTCTGACTCTATCATGATCCCATTTATAGTTTTCTTGATAAAGACACTGGAGTGGTTTTCCATTTCTTTCTATTTTACAGATGAGGAAACTGAAACAAACAGGGTTAAGTGACTTACACAGGGTGACACAGCTAGTAAGTGTCTGAGGCTGGATTTGAACTCAGGTCCTCTTGACTACAGGGCCAGTGCCCCATCCACCGTACCACCTTAGCAGTGTGATATGGAAGCTGAAAAACCCTAATGTGATCTTGGGCTTCATTATACAAGTGAGAGCTTTCAGGAACAGGGAGGTGATATTCTCGTTGTTCTTTGTTCTTCTTAGACCTCATTTGGAGTATGGTGTTCAGTTTTAGGAACCACACCAAAAGAAGAGCACTGGCAAACTATAAATTGTCCAGAGGAGGGCAACCAGGGTAATGAAGAGCCTATTAGTTGGAGGAACTGGGGAAAAGAAAAGAAGACTCAGCCAGGGTGTGGTAGCTCTCTTCAAGTGTTTGAAGACCTGTCACATGGTGAGGGATTAGATTTGTTCCACTTGACCCAAGAGGGCAGAACCAGTAGTAGAGAGTAAAAGTTGCAAAGAGGCAAATTTAGATTGAATTTGGAAAACTTCCTGACAAAAGTAGAAGGGTAGAAGAAGGTAGATTTCAGGACTTTAAGATAAGACAAAGAAAAAAGAAATGGAAGGAAAAGGAGGAATAGCAGATAGAAGGATGCATCCTTAGGTGTGAGACCCTCGTCAGTTCCTACTATTCAGGGGCTGAGGAAGTGAATATGAGGTGGTGGTGGTGATAGTGGTGGTGGTCCTTCTTTATAATCATTTCATTTAATAGGGATGGGGCTGGAACTGTGATTTCACAGGTATAGGGAACTCCCTGATAAAGACACTCCTAAGATTTTAGCTGTACATGGTCTTAGTAATTTGCCTTGGGCAATGAGAGGTTAAGTGACTTTCCCAGTGTATGGGTCAGTGTATGTATAGCCAGTATATGTCAGACTTAAACTGAAGGTGGGACTCCAATCCCGATTCTCTTGATTGCAAGGTCAGATCACTATTCATTATTCTACACTACCTCATTTAACTTAGTAATAGCTATTTTTAAAATAGCCCATATTTATAATATCCTTTTTGGGGGGGGGGCAATGAGGGTTAAGTGACTTGCCCACGGTCACACAGCTAGTTAGTGTCAAGTGTCCGAGGCCAGACTTGAACTCAGGTCCTCCTGAATTCAGGGCCAGAGCTTTATCCACTGCGCCACCTAGCTGCCCCCTCCATATTTATAATATCATAGTTCTAAAACTGGAAAGAACCTTAGAGGTAATCTAGTCTGATCCCCTCATTTTAGAGATGAGGAAACTCAGACCTAGAGAGGTAAGGTTACTTATCTAGGGTCACACAACAGGACTGGGATTTGAATTCTAGGCTGGTAATGTCAGTCCTCAGGATGATTCAGTCTACCCCCTTCCCTCCCCACCCAACACTATGATCATTGCACCGTACTTTCTTTCCAATAAATAATGCATACATGTGTGTGCACATACACTCACACAATATGCACAAATGTTTGTGTGTAGTGCTTTCCTCTAAGCTGTTCCTATGGCATAAGAAAGTAGCATCAGGGCTTGTGTATTTTGAATGGTGGTCTGGAAGACTAGAGTTGGTGTGGCTAGTGTTGCAGGTCATGGAAGAAGTCAGTGTGTTCTTGGGAGTGCCTTTGAGTCTATCTGAGAAGTAAAACAGCTGCAGAAAAAGTGTTTTGAGTAGGGCTATGACTAGATACATACTTCCTCCGTTTCCCTACATAGCTCTTTGTCTCTAAGAAGCTGGAGCATGCAAAGTGGCCACACCCCTAAAACCTTCTCAGCAGATGGGCTTGACCAGGTTGAAGGTAACCAACAGGCCTCAAACTCATAAGCTGTGAGTTAGAGGAATATCCATCGTAAGCATGTAAAGACTTCCTCTAGCAGAATGGGCAGATGAGAACAATTTGCTCCACTGGTCTTCACAAATGTGGTTGAAGTGCTTAAAGCTTGGCCAGACATGGAAGATGCCAAGGTCATCCACAGCATCCTGGGCCATTTCCAGTTATTTTGACTTTTGTCTTGTCCCTTGACTTGGATGATTCCGGAAGACAGAGTGAGGTTGACAGCTTTGTGCAATTCTGCCTCACTTAAATCCAGTTCACCCACAAGTTAAGACATCACCCCATGATATCTTTGATCCTCTTCTAAAACAAAGGATGAAGAACAACATGGCCTCTTACCAATATGGATGGAAATATGATGAAAAGCTTTATTATTATATTCCATCTGGTATTGCATATCTGGCTTATGGATTTCTTGAATTCCCACCTGGGTTCTTTTTCTGATGGAGATTGCCTGGCAGGGGGTAGAGAGGGTGGGCACAGAGTTTATTATGATTAATAAACACAGTAGAAAACTGATGAATGTTCCCTGTCACCCAACTTGAATGCTTTTTAAATTGAATTAAACTGAATGTGTTGTTAAAGGCTGCTAAGGGGATTCCCTGAAATTGTCTTTTTGAGTTGCCATATTTTGCAGAAACACCAGACTTGGAGCATGCAGGAGGCCCTGAATGTACCAAGGACAAAACTCCCCCTGAGCTGACATAATTTATTGTTGCACCCCAAGCTGGACTCCCTGTGTGTCTTTGTGAGGCAAGATGGGCACCAGCTAGTCTGTGCCAGACTGGATAATGCTTGTGCAGCTGGGGTCTTTTGCAGATAAGAGTACCCTCCTATCTTCATAGTTTAGCAATTCTCAAGGGAAAAGAATGTGGCTTTTGCCATCACTCTGTTCCTCCTCCCTGGGGAGTGGTCTTGGTGTCCTGCACCTGCACTATTCTATTCCCCCTCTCATATTACTCCCCTTCCTGCTATCCCTTTCTCCTTTTGTGCTGCTATTATAAAAGTGTAAATTTCTGTAAAATCTTAGAATCTGTTGGGTTCCCATACATGTTCATTTCTCTTGTAATAAACCTGGTTTTCACATAAGTCTCATGACATGATTGCTTGTTGATAAAGTATAGAGCTTAAAGAGTAACTCTTGCTTAAGTGCTTATTGTGCTAAGCTCTCTGCTCAGCAAGATTTCACAATATAGATAATGTTGACAACTCCCCACTTCTACCCCACCTCAATACCAGCTGTGCAACTGCTGGATAAAATAAAAATTTCTTGGCCTGACATTTAACTCCCTCTACAATCTAACTCTAACCTACCTTTCCAGTTTTAACTACTCCCTGTCACATATTCCAACCCTAGGTTGCCTTATGCTCACTTCACCCCCTTTGCCTGGGGCAGTCTGTCTGTCAATTACAACAGGTCATTTGCCCTTGATCTTATTATGCCCTCAGTGTGACTTCAAAATAGCCAGAAATCATATCCCTGTTTGTTTTATAGGGAAGTAGGAGGAGATCCTAGATTTTCTTGGAGCAATGCTATCTAGTCTTTTTTTTTTTTTTTTTAATGAGGCAATTGGGGTTTAGTGACTTGCCCAGGATCACACAGCTGGTAAGTATTAAGTGTCTGAGGCGGGATTTGAACTCAGGTACTCATGACTCCAGGGCCAGTACTCTATCCACTGTGCCACCTAGCTGCCCCAATGCTATCTAGTCTTTAGGACATAGCTCCATAGATTTTTAGCTAGACAAGTGAAGGTAGCCTTTGTGACTGGCAAGTTTTAAGGAACTGCATTTGATAGGCAGTCTAAGAAGTTGGCATTTTATCCAGCAGACAGTGGGTAGTCACTGAAGGTAACATGATTAAATTCATAGAAAGTAAGATTATTTTGTCAACTATATGATAGTAGAAGGGAATTAGTTAAGGCAGGGAAACCTGTAGGAGGCTAGTGTGAGTGTCTGTGTAAGAGATAAATTGACAGTAAATTGAACTGAGAAGACTTAAAAGACATGAAAAACATTTTTGAAGTTGAATATATAGAACTTGACTTTTACTTGAATTTTGGAGGTGAAGGAGGGAGAACTGTCAAGAAACTCCAGGATTTTGAGCCTGAGTGACTGGAATGCAGTGTCATCAAGAAAAAGAAGAAAGTCAGTTAGGGAGGCAGGTTAAGATAATTTTTCAGTTTTAGACATGTTAAATTTGAGGTGTTAGTGAGATATCTCAAATTATCCATTAATTTATCCATCAATCAGTTGGAAATGCAGTTCTAGTACTTGAAGAAAGATCAGGGTGGAGAGGTAAATTAGGGAATTCTATAATAGGAATAATAATTAGAGTCATGGGAATAAATTAATTTACCAAAGCAGAGAATGTAAAGAAAGAAGAGAACAGGACAAAGGCTAGAGCCTTTAAGTACACACATGTTTAGGGAATTAGGTGGAAGATCAACCAGTGATGGAGACAAAGAAGAATAATCAGATAGGAAAGAAGAGAGTCAGAAGAGAACTGTACTGGGAAAACCAATGTAAGAGGAGAATGTCAAGAAGAATGGGGTAGCCAGTGGTGTCATGCTGCCAAAAGTTCAAGGAGGATGATGACTGAAAACAGGCATCTGTGTTTTAAAAAATGTTTTACTGGTATTTTTTTGTTTCTATGTTAGTCATTTCTCAACATAGAATCTAGCCTCCATCATCCCCAAAGTTGATCCTTTCCTTATAACAAAGAAGAGTTAATAAAAAAAAATTATGGTGACAAAGTCTGACATGTGACATAATTTTCTGTTTCCCTAGGTCCATCCTGTTGGCCCAAATCGGTAAGGTATGTTTCATTACTTGCCTTCCAAAACCAAGATCATTCATAGTAATTACTCAACTTTCAGTTTCCTTTCATTTACATTATTGTAATCATTCTGTATATTTTTCCTGGTTCTGTTTACTTTATTAGAGGGAGAGAGATTAAAAATGAAAGGAGGAAATATTGATGACTTCTAATACCTGATCACTTAATTCTTCAAACTTCAATTTTATCTTCCTTCATTAGTCCACTGCAGCTCATTGAAATGATCACACCTTGAGCCTCGTCATTTTGGGGAATTGTATCATCATCAGGATCCTAAACTTTGAAATTTCATTATCTGATACAGTATCTTATACTTCTGCCTCTTCCCTCTCTCATTCATACTAAACTTTTGTACACTTATCATGACCCCATTTCTTTGCCTTCCAGTCTTTTTCACTCTGGCTTCACTTGCCTTCATACCTGTGCCTTACTTATAGTAATTTTACTAGCTATTATACTTGAATTCCTTGATTCCTTAATCTTCTGCCCTTTTTTGACTCATTAAATCTTATCCATGGGGTAACTGCCATCAACTTTCAACTCCTGCCTCAGGGCTGCTGAATATCACTAGAGCTAATCAAAATCACCTTGAGTTGATTTTACCCACTGCAGATTTATGGTGCATGACCTCAACTTGCTTCTTGCTACTGTTTAATAATCTCGTATTCTACTATTTTCAATTACTTATTTCTCTTAATGACTATTATAAATTCTAAATTTCCCAAAGTACCAAGCCCACATCCACACCCACATCTGTGGGAGAAGGATTCTAGGCCTACTATTTTGTTGTGATTATAGATCTAGATTCTTAACATGACTACAAAGGGTCAAAGATTATGTAAGACATTGTTTCCCCAAAGGACTATAGGAAATTTGCTTTCCCATGGGAACCCATGTTGCCTTCAGTAAGTGAATGGAAATATTTGCTTAACTTGCTGGAATCAATTATCTATGAATATTTTCTCAGAATATTTCAGATCTCATTCCCACTGAACCTCCTTGGCCCTGACCCTACTTTTTGTACTTTTTGGTCATTAATCTCCCAAATGTATATAATTTCATTTGTTAGCTTCGTTTGATTTTGTTTTCTCAAAGGATATTCAAAATATCCAGCCTTTCCTAGCTTGGTGAAGATTGTGGCTATGGCACAGTATGTCTGTAGTTTTACTCTTTTTTTTACAGATATAAAAAATAAAGAATGAATGCTTTGAAGAATATGAAAATTCAGAGTACTTTAGTCTGTTCTTCAGTATAGCAGTTTATTTAGTTTTGAACTTCACTGAGAAGACTGAGATAGGCTATTTCTCATGAGTTTCCCCAGTTCTCCTCCTCTGTTCCTCAAACTATTCATCATTCCTCTATTCACCATAACCCATTCTCTACTCTTTCCCTCTAGTCATATAAGTATCCTTGACTTCTCACTAAGGATAATTCTTCTAATTCATGCTTGATTCCATTCCTTTCTCCAGAATCTTGTTGCAAATGTCATCTCCTCTTTCATTCATCTTCATATAGATTCTTTTTCTGTCTTGGCTCCATTTCTGCTGCCTTTATTTTTTTATTTTTTAAATTTTTTTTTGGTGAGGCAATTGAAGTTAAGTGACTTGCCCAGGGGCACACAGCTAGTAAGTGTTAAATGTCTGAGGCCGGATTTGAACTCAGGTCTTCCTGAATCCAGGGCCAGTACTCTATCCACTGCGCCACTTAGCTGCCCCTTCAGCTGCCTTTAAATGTACTCAAGTTTCCATAATCCTAAAAGAAAAACAAAATCTTCTATGCCACCCAGTTACTGTCCCATCTCTACCTTCCCCTTCTCTTAGAAGGTTTTTGAAGAAGTTATTTGTATCTTATATTTGCACTTCCTTACCACCTATTCTTTCTTCAGTCTTTGAAATCTGAGTTTCACCCTAATCCTTTCAGAAATTACCTTCTCAAAGGTCACCAGTTTTACTTTTTAGTCATGAAATCCAATGACCCTTTCCAGTGCCCAATCTCATTGAGTTCTCTGCCGTGTCTGACACTATGGACCATCCTTTCCTCCTGGACATTCTCTCTTTCCTTGGTTTTGGAGGTGCCATTCAGTCATGTTCCTCTTCCTTTTTTGTCCCTCCACCAAAGCATTTGACTAAATCTTTCATACTGTTTTCATGACAAAATGTAGAAACATGGACTTCATGGTAGGACAATTAGGTGGATGCAGAGCTTATCAAATGGCCATACTCAAAGAGTAGTCATTATTGGATCAATTTCTGGTGAGAATCCCTTATGGAATGCCCCTGCCTTGGCCCTTTGATATTCAGCATTCTTATTAGTAACTTGGATGATGCTGTAAAAGGCATTCTTGGTAGGTTTATGTATGATATTGAACTAGGAGCTGACATGAATGAGAGTCAAAATCCAAAACAATCCCAACAACATAGACAGCAAGACCAAATCTAATAAGATGAAATATAACAGAAACAAATGGAAAATTCTATACTTAGGATGAAAAAAAACTGCCCTTACAAATATTGAATGAGGGAGACATGGCTAAATAACAGTTTTTGTTTAAAAGATCCTATAGATTTAGTAGAATGCCAGATCAATATGAGTCAATGGTATCACAGGCAAAATAAACTAATGCAATTCCAGTCTTCATAAAGAACGTCATATTGTCTAGAATGAAGGGGATTATAGAGAGTTCTGTTATATTCTTACCTCTTCAGATTTCTCCTTCGAAACCACGTTTTATTTTGGGCTCCATGTTTCAAGAAGGACAGACAGGCTAGAGAATGTCTAATTAGCTGCAATAAGTATGATGAGAGTGTTTGGGACCATGTCATATGAGGATTGATCTGGAAATATTTAATCTGGAGAAAAGAAGGTTTTAGATGAGGGTGTGGGGATATGGAGATTTGGGGCATGGGGTGGGGTGGGACAAAAAATGATAGCCTCCAAAGATCTGAAGCCTTGCCCTACTTGCTCTGTTTGGCTCCAGAAAAAAAAAAGAACTAAAAACAGTGGATTGAAATCAGAGGCCAATTTCAACATGATGCTAAGAGTACTTCCTAACAATTGGAGCTTTCCAAAAGCAAAATGGTCTTCTTCCAGAGATAATGGCTCCCATCTAACTAACTGAAGCACTCAGGTGGCACAGTGGATAGAACACTGGGTGTAGAGTCAGGAAGCCCTGTGTTCAAATCCTCCTCAGATACTTACTAGCTGTGTGACCCTGGGCAAGTCAATTAACCTCAGATAGTAACAGCACCTACCTCATAGGGTTGTTGTGAGGATCAAATGAGATGATATTTGTAAAGTGCTTAGCATAGTGCCTGGCACAGAGGAGGTATTATATAAATGCTTATTCCCTAACTAGAAGCCTTCAGGCGTGTGCTAGATGGCCAGTTTTCAGGAGTATTGAAAAGGAAAACTCAATCAGGTATGGGTTGGATTTGAGGGTCTCTGAGTCCTCCTAGATTCTGTAATCTTATGAACTTCAACATTTGATGATGTTTGAAGGAACATTGAGTGATACTGGAGAAGTTAGAGGTGACAAAGATTTGAAGGGTTTGTCATATGGAATATGGATTAGATGTGTTCTGTTTGACCCTAGAGAGTCGGACTAGAAACAATAGGTAGAAGAGTCTATTTTTTCACTTAGGGTAGGGAAAATTCCATAACAATTGGAGCTATCCAAAAGTGTAATAGTCATCTGGGTTCTCCCTTCCTGGAGGTCGTCTAGTAGAGGTTGACCACTTGTCAGGGATACTGCAGAGAGGATTCCTGTTCAGGTATAAATTGGACCAGATGACCCCTTTTTTGAAGTTTGAGAATAGCAATAGAGAAGGCAGATGGTGGGAATGACTATAGGTGAGTATAACAGGATGTTGGAACATGTTCAGATCACTTAAAGTGGAGGAACCAGCTTCTGGGAGAAGACATTCTGCATTCCTCTAGGAGAACAATCCTCTTTCAATTGGCTGCATGGTTGGAATGGGCTGCATCTTTAAAATGTTCACACTGGGATAGTCTCCCTTTCTTTCTATTGGCATCCAGAAAAGGTGAAGTTCCAAGTTCACTAACAGTTAAGGGGGCATGAATTGATTGAGTTGGGGAAGACCTACCTTCCTTTCCTCCTCCATTTTTACCTTTTCCCTCTATTTTAATAGCCAAGAGAAACCAGCTTTGTCCTTTTTAGATTTTAGGTGCAAGTGGGTAGAATCCCCACCAGACCCAGGGGTTTGAGCCAAGGACTTTGCAGGCAGGATTCCAGGCCAGGTGTGCAGCCAGCCAGCCCATAAGGAGAGACCTGAGAAGTCAAGGTGCCTGGGACTTATGCCCAAGGGGGCATTTGGACTCAGAATTTGAGACTCAGATATATAAGAATTAAATTGAGCTGAATCCCCTCCTTCTCTCCAGAGTGGGAAGTAATACAGGGGAAACTATGCCCCCAGGTATTGAGGGGATGGTTGTATGTATATACTTGCTATTTATTTAAAGCATATAGCTATATCTATCTATCAGTTGATAGACAGACAGATAGAGGTACCTATATCTATCTGTATATTTGATAAAAGCAGGGGGAAGGTCATTTATCAGAGCCAATGTATCAGAGAGCCCTGGGGGAAAAGGGAAATGTTATACACTGGACCTTCATGCAATGGGGCCAAGATAGTCACTATTATATTAGGAATTATCAGGGCAGGAACAGAAGGATAAGGTGATAGGGAATTTAAAGAACTTGCATTTTTAACAGGGTCAATTATGGTTCAAAGTCTACGAAGTTAAGGAAGTGAATTCAAAATAGGGGTGATGGACTATGAAAACAGGGAAGGATCTAGGGATCAGAGGTCAAAGAACAAGTTTAAGAAGAATTCTATGAATACATTTTCCCTTTCCTTGCACCTGTACCCCAACAATAGCATAGTTAGGGGTCTCCCTTATTTTGTAAGGGGGAAAGTGGTTGATGTGAGAAATGCAAAGGTGAAGGGAATTTTGGTCTTGTGGAAGTAGATAATAGAGTAGGCTAGTGAGACAGTTAGAAATATTTGTTTCCAGGGGCAGCTAGGTGGCACAGTGGATAATGTACTGGCCCTGGATTCAGGAGTACCTGAGTTTGTCTGGCCTTATACACTTGACACTAGCTGTGTGACCCTGGGCAAGTCACTTAATCCTCATTGCCCCACACACAAAAAAAGAAATATCTGTTTGCCATTAATTGTTAATTTTCTGCATCTGCTTAAGGGAAGGTACTTTCTTAAATGAGATAATATTTATAAAAAGTACATAGCACAGTGCTTGGCATATAGTAGGCACACAAGCTTATTCCCTTTCACTCTTCCCCCTTTCATTTGCACAAGAGGAAGTAATTCTCTACTCACCTATTTCTTCTTCCTACTATTGGGAATAGGGTAGGTTGATTATTCTATATGTGGCTTCTTTGATATTGGTACAGATAGATATTAATCTTAGTGATGGACTGTGAATACTATACACAATCTTGTGATATTTCATTTAAATGTTAAAGTTGGACCTGCAATTTAAATAACTCATAGTGATACCCATATTTCTTTTTTAAATAATATTTTATTTTGTCCCCAATTTCATGTAAAACAATTTTTAACATTCATGTGTACAATCACATAAAACATATTAATCATTTTGTGGAAGGAACCTCAAAAAAAAAGAAAGTCAAAATAGTGTACTTCAATTTGCATTTAGACTCTATCAGTTCTTTCTCTGGAGTTAGCATTTTTCATCATAAGACCTTTGCAATTATTTTGGATCACTGTACTGTCGAGATTAGCTAAGTCATTCACAGTTATTGTGATACCTATCTCTCATCACAGTTTGACTATTATTTTTTTAAATGATTCCCTGGAACAAAGGCCCATCTTTTTAATAACAAGAATCTTCCAATGATGCTCTATGGCTGCTTGAATTTTGGTACACCAAAAACTCTGAAGAATTAAAGTTGAAGTTCACCCAAAGGGAGGGAAAAGTATGGCATGGCCTGAACATGCTACAATAATATATCATATGCAAGGAATTATATTTCATTCATGTAAAGCAGAGATATCAAACACAATGTGGTTCACAACAATCCCAATGAGATTAAAATGTAATTGGAAAATATTCAGCAAAATAAATAAAAATACAACGGAATATAGATAATGTTAATGTGTGGTTTTCTAAGTTAATATGTGGCAGCAGGGATCCTTATATATAGTTTAGTGATCCCTATTTCTACTTCAGTTTGACATCACTGGTGTAAAGTACCTAGCATAGTACTTGTCAATCACTCAATCAATTAAACACCTATACATCTATATGCCAGGCAACCTGAGAATAAAAATGTAAAAAAGAAACCATTCTTGTCCTCAAGAACTTTAAATTCTAACTTTCATGGACAGTCTCTCAGATAGGATGTGATTGGGTTGGAATATTGCTGTGGTGTAGGAGATGTAGGTTAACTTGGAGAGGCATGGAAAGACTTCGACTTGTGAAGGAAGATACTATCCACCTTCAGAGAAACAGATGATGAGTGGAAATAAGCATAGTATGGTTTTATATATGTGTGTTTGAGTGTATATGTATATACATATATGTGTATAGATATCCATGTATATGTATGTATGTGTATACATATATATGTATATAGACACACATATACACATGTATATCATATGCATGTGCATATACGTATATATCCATGCTTAATTACAGCCTTCTTTAGGGTGGGAGGGGAGGGAGGGAAATAATAAAGTAAAAAGGACATAGAAGAAAACAAAAGAAAACCAACAAGAAAGAAAAGAAAGGCTGGGCAGATTTGTAGTATTTATTTTATAGGTTTTCTTGAAATGGACATTTATTGTCTTATATTGAATCCTCTCCTATGATCTGCTATTTACACAGAAACATTTTTTTATTCTCATTTTATATTTGTCTAAAATTTTTTAAAAATTAAAAAAATAGAACTTTAAATTCTATCTAGGGAGATAGCATATGCATACTTAAGTGTATATATGTAGGTGGTGATAGTGATGGTGGTGGTGTAGGAGGTTTTAAGGGAGTAGAAATGGAATGGGTCAGCTGTGGTGGGGAATGCAATTGGGGAAGATGAAAAGGATTGCCAAAATCACAAGATTATTTTGGGAGGGAGAAGACACAAGCAGCTGGCCTCATATAGAAAGTGAACTTAGGTTTTACTTTGAAGGAAACTAGGGATTTAGGAGGCAGAAGTGAAGAGGGACTATGTTCTAGACTTCCCAGTGTGAAAGCAGGGAAATGGGAGATAGGATATTATGTGAGAAGCAACAAGAAGACCAATCTGCTCAGTACAGTTTGTGAAGCAGAGTAATATACAGGGTTTTAGTGCAATTTGGGGCTATTAAAGCTTAAAACTACACTAGGATTTTGGGGGCCCCTATATAAGAAGTATTAAAAGTAGTTTGAAGTCAGGTCATGAAGGGCCCCAAGTGCCAAAAAGAGGGGTTCATTTTTTGTCTTAGAGGTAACAGGGAACCACTGGAATTTTTTGAATAGGGGATTGAGGTGGTCAGACCTGTACTTTAGGAAAATTACTTCAGGAGTTGTGTGGAGGATGGATTGGAAAGATGAAAGATGAGGCAGGGAAACCAATTAGAAAGCTATTGCACCTTGTCCAGGTGAGAGGTGAGAAGGGGCATGAACTAGAATGGTGGCCATGTCAATAGAGAGAACAGAACAGATGTAAGAGATGTCATAGAGGAAGAAATAGCAAATGGAGAGTAAAGAGGTGAGGACAGTGTCTAAGTGGCAAACTTTGGTGATTGGAAGGATAGTAATGCCCTTGACAGAAATAGGGAAGTTAGAAATAGATGTTGAGTTCTTCTTTGTACATGTTGAATTTAAGATGCCCCTGAGACATCCAGTTTGAAATGTCCAATAAGTAGTTGCTGATGTGGATTTGGAGTTCAGGACCAGGCTGGCTATCTAGACCTGGGAATCATCTTCATAGAGATGGTCATTGAACCCATGGGAACTCATGGTATCACTGAGGCAAAGAGTTACTATTGTTCTTCATAATCGAAGAGGCTCAAACTGGCATTACGGTGATGGGGTCAAGGTGCAGTGTGTCCACCTGTGGCTGATCAGACCAATACAAGTTCAGAATGCTCTACCAAATGTCAGGCACAAATAGTCCATATGAACATTTGGGAAGGAGATGTCTCTAAATTTTTGCATCTCACATTTCTTTTGAGCTGTTGAAATTCTGCTTTGCTCATAAAGCATAGCACCTTCTTTGATGCAGGCACCCCATGTTGGGTGGTCCTGTGCTATTGTCTCCCATGTCTCACAATTGGTTGGAAAGTCCTTCAGAGAGACCCTGAGATTATCCTTGTACTGCTTCTTCTGACCTCCATGTGAATGCTTGCTTCGTGAGTTCTCTGTAAAATAATCTTTTAGGCAAAAAATGATATTCAAACAATGTGGCCAACCCATTGGAGTTGTGCTTTCTGCAGTAGAATTTGAATGCTTAGCAGGTCAGTTAGAGAAAGGGCCTCATTGTCAGGGACCTTATCTTGCCAGGTGATCTTCAGAATCTTCCCAAGACAATTCAAATGGAAGCAGTTCAGTTTTTTTTGGCATGGCACTGGTAGACTGTCCAGGTTTCATAGGCATACAACAATGAGGTCAGCATAATGGCTCTCTAGACTTTCAGTTTGGTGGGCAGCCTAACACTTCTTCTCTCTCATACTTTCTTTTCTTTCTTTCTTTTTTTTTTTTTTGCAGGGCAGTGAGGGTTAAGTGACTTGCCCAGGGTCACACAGCTAGTAAGTGTCAAGTGTCTGAGTCTGGATTTGAACTCAGATCCTCCTGAATCCAAGGCCGGTGCTTTATCCACTGTGCCACCTAGCAGCCCCTCTCTCATACCTTCTTTCAGAGACTACCAAACACTGAGCCAGCTCTGGGAATGTGTGCATCAACCTCATCATCTTTGTGCATATCCCTGGAAAGTATACTTCCAAGGTAAGTGAACTTATCCACAGCATTCAAAATTTGTCCATTTGCTGTAACCAGTATGGTTGGTGCAATGCTAGATGGTAGAGAATTTTTGTTTTCTTGGTATTGTCAGGCCAAAATTAGCATAAGTGGCAAAGAATTGATTCACACTCTGTTGCAGCTCAGCCTCAGAGGATTAATTGAGTGCACAATCATCTTTGAACAAAAAGCAGCACACCAATTTTCCCTTCACTTTAGTTTCAGCTTGTAGCCTTTTGAAGTTAAATCATTTACCAGCAATGTGGTAGCTGACCTTGATGCCATTTTTTTGTTCTTATTGAAGGTGTCTGACAACATCACTGAAAACATCATGCTAAAAAGCATGGGAGCAAGCACACAGCTCTGTTTCACTCCATTGGTGACTGGACAAGTGCAAGAGCATCATCCATTATCCAGAACCCATGAAAGCATGTCAGAAACTGACATATAATGCTGATTAACTTCTTTGGGCAACCAAATTTTGTCACAATCTTCCACAAGGTCTCACAGCTGACAGTATCAAAGGTCTCACAGCTGACAGATGAATAAATGCATAAAAGACCTTTGTTCTACTCCTGGCATTTCTCTTGGAGTTCTTGAGCAGCAAACACCATGTTGACCATTCCTTGTCCCTTTATGAAGCCAAACTGGCTTTTGGATAGATAACTGTCTTCCAGGTGAAGGATCAGCCTATTAAGGAGGACTCTGGCAAGAATCTTGCCCACAATGACTAAGAAAGAGACCCCCCCCCATGATTGTTACAAGATAATCTATTTTCTTTTTCTTTATAGGGATGGACAGTGGAGTCACCCTTGATATTGTGGGAAAAATCTGCTCTTGCCATATAACCCAGAACATTTTAGTCAGCTTTTGTATGAGCAGTAGACTCCTTATCTTATAAATCTCAACTGGAATAGAATCAGCAACGGGTGCTTTACCATATGAGATGAGCCTAATGGTTTTCAAAACTTCTTCAGTTGGAATTTCAGCTAGTGAGGTATTGACTTTGACCCGAAGTATATGGTTAATATCTTTAGCACTGGTTGATGATGATCTATTGAGCACTTTTTTTTAGTGAGGCAATTGGGGTTAAGTGACTTCCTCAGGGTCACACAGCTAGTAAGTGTTGAGTGTCTGAGGTCACATTTGAACTCAGGTCCTCCTGACTCCATGGCTGGTGCTCTATCCACTGCGCCACCTAGCTGCCCCTGAGCACATTTTTAAAATGTTCAACCCATCTTTCCAGGATCACAACTAAATATATATATCACTGATTTGTGTGGCTCTATCAGCGCTGAATAGTTGAAATACACCATAGGTCTTTTGCTTTCAGGACATCAGAAAAGTGCTTTGAATTTGGACCTGTGCATACCCTTTGATCCAGTGATACCACTGCTAGGTTTATATCCCAAAGACATCCCAAAAAAGAAAAAAAGACCCATTTGTACAAAAATATTTATAGCAGCTCTTTTGGTGATGGCTAAGAATTCAAAATCAGAGGAATGCCCATCAATTAGGGAATGGCTAAACAAGCTGTGGTGTATGGTGGTGATGGAATGTTATTGTGCTATAAGAAATGATAAACAGGATGATTTCAGAAAGGAAAGACTTGTATGAATTGATGTATAGTGGAGTAGAACTAAGAAAACATTGTACACAGAGACAACAATATTGTTTGATGATGAACTGTGAATGACTTAACTATTTTCAGCAATACAATGATCTAAGACAATTCCAAAGGACTAATGAAGAAATATACTATCCACCTCCAAAGAAAGAACTGATATTGATTGAACACAGACTGAAGCATGCTATTTTTCACTTTCTTTCATTTTTTCTTTTATTCAAGTTTTCTTGTACAAAATGACTAATATGGTGATGTTTTACATAATCACACATATATAATCCATATCTGATTGCTTTCTGCCTCAGAGAGGTGGAAGGGGAAGGAAGAAAGGAGGGATAAAATTTGGAACTCAAAAGTATAAATAAAAATGTTTATTAATTTTTTTGAAAGTGCTTTGGATTGTTACTATCAGAGTAAAACTGGATTTTATTTGTCTTCTCACTGATCCAAGAATCCTGCATCTTTCTAAGTTTCATTTGCATTTTTCTTTTTTCTTTTTGGTGGGGCAATGAGGGTTAAGTGACTTACCCAGGGTCACACAGCTAGTTAAGTGTCAAGTGTCTGAGGCTGGATTTGAACTAAGGTCCTCCTGAATCCAGGACCAATGCTTTATCCACTCCGCCACCTAGCTGCCCCCAGCACTTTACTTTTGATGGAGTTAAATGCTGCCTTCTTAGAGACTAACTATCCTGCGAGTAAGCCCTTTGGAGTTTTCATTTTTCATTTAATAGCTTCTGAATTTCCCCATTATTTTCATCAAAACAATCCTTATTGAACTCATTGAACCATTGGGAGCTCATAGATTCATTGAGGAGGATATAGAGAGAAAGAAAAAAGGCCCTGGACAGAACTTTGATGATATATTCACGGTTAGGGGGTGAAATGTGGACAATGATACAGCAAAGGAGATTGAAAAGGAGCAGTTAGGCAGCTGTGAAGGGAACCAAGAGAGTCGTGTGTCATGAAAACCCAAAGAGGAGAAAGTATCTTGGAGGAGAGAGTGGTTAGTAATGTCAGATGTTGCAGCAAGTTAAGAAGGATGAGGATTAAGAAAATACTGCTTTTAGAAATGAAGAGATTGGGGCAGCTAGGTGGCGCAGTGGATAGAGCATCGGACCTGGAGTCAGGAGGATCTGAGTTCAAATCTGGCCTCAGACACTTAACACTTAACTAGCTGTGTGACCCTAGGCAAGTCACTTAACCCCAATGGCCTCACCAAAAAAAAAAAAAAAGAAATGAAGACATCATTGGTGACCTTGGAAAGAACAATTTCAGTTGGATGATAAGGTCAGAAACTAGACTGCAAGTGTTTGAGAAGTAGGTGAAAGAAAGTGGAACAATGAATATAAATTATTTTTTTCTAGGTCTTGCCTGTGAAAGGAAATAGTGGGGTCAAATAAAAGGTAGGGATTTTTTGGTTTGTTCTGTTTTTAAAGAATGGAGGAGTTGCAGGTGAGTTTGTAGACAGGAGAGGAGCCAGTATATTGGGAGAAGTTGAAGATTAGAGAGAGAGAGATGATGCTAGAGAAAATGGGATTGAAGGTAAAAGTATTTTCTTATTTGATTGGTTGGGTGTTGTCCTTCATGCTTGAAGAGGACCAAAACGACATTACTACACTGGAGGGAAGGTACAGTGTGTACAACTGTGGCTGATCAGACCAATAGAATAGACTCTACCATAGGTTAGGCACAAATAATCCATATGAACATTTGGAATGGAAATATGTCTAAATTTGTCCAACTTATATTTCTTTTAAACTTTTGAAATTCTGCTTTGCTCATAGAGCACAGCTTCTTCTTTGATATGGGCATGCCATGTTGGGTGGTCCTGTGCCAGTGTCTTTCATATCTCACAGTCAGTTCCAAAGTTCTTCAGAGAGACTTTGAGATTGTCCTTGTCTATTGGTTTTCATGTTGCCCCTAAGCATGCACACATTCCACGTACCAATAGTAAATGGAATCATCTTCACAAAAGTTCTATACATTTTTTTGTGTTTTCAACTGTAGGGTAGACTCACCACCTACTACACTAAGCCCACCAGGGTTAAGGTTAGGTGAAGCAGACAATTTTCAGGGCACCTTTTCTAACCACTTTTTCATGCCAGGTGATGAGCAGTATGGTCCTTAAAAAAACTTCTCAGAACCCCAGGGGGCTGCTAAATCCCTTTGCTGCTTCAGGCCACTGAGAAGACGACCCTATGGCCTGGGCCACCTGTGAGCAAAGTTGTGACTACAGCTCATAGTGCATCTGTTGCTTTGTCACATCTGTCAACACTGGACTTTGAGGTAGGTTAAAATGGTAAAATGGAAAGTGTGATGTTTTTTGACTCACACATAAATTGGTTTAAGTAAAGTGGAGTTGCTTGAAGTTGTCAGCCTCACTCTCTTCCAGAGTGATCGAAATCCAGTGGCAAGACAAAAGTAAAGACAATTGGGGGTGGCTTGGGATGCAGTGAATGACCTTTGTGTCTTCATTGACTAATCAAGCTCTAAGCAATTCAGGTACTTTGCTTCCAACACTTTCATGGCTTGTTGGAACAAATTGTTCACATGACTTGGGAAATCTTCGCATGCTTGAGGTACACACCCCCTCTAACTCACCAATGGGTTTGAAGTCCCTCAGTTACCCTCGACCTAGTTTAGCCAGTCTGCTGAAATGCTTTGATCGGGTGTGGCTGCTGCACATCTTACAGCTTTTTGGAGCCACAGCTGAAAGTTGAGTGGCAAGTGGACATCAAAGGTGGAAAGCAGCCTTGACAAAAGGGCTTGGCAGCTCTCACAACAGAGGTACTAGTCTTCCCTGAACATTTATATACCTCATTTTCTTAGATAACTCTCAGGTGATGCCTTCTGCTAGGAGAGTGTAGGGTGGGTGGTGATGGTGGTAGTGGTATGGGAGGCTTGAAGAAAGTAGAGATGGAGTGAATCAGTTGTGGTGGGGAATGTAATTAGGAAAGAGTAAAAGAATTGTCTCAGGGGCAGCTAGGTGGCGTGGTGGATAGAGCACTGGCCCTGGAGTCAGGAGTACCTGCTTTCAAGTCTGGCCTCAGACACTTAACACTTACTAGCTGTGTGACCCTGGGCAAGTCACTTGACCCCAATTGCCTCACTAAAAAAACAAAAAACAAACAAAACAAAAAAAAAGAATTGTCTCGAGGCAGTGAGGGCCAAGTCTAGTGGACCTAGTCCTTCCCATTATGCTATGCCTGTCAGTACTCTAGCATATGCATAGGAGTGGAAGCCATGGAGGATAGTGGCTTTTCATAGGAAAAGGAGCAAGGGATTTGGGAGAAGATGACCTCTCCTTTTTCAGTTCTAAATCTAGACTCCTATGATATGACTACTACCTTAGAAATCACCTAAGCCCAGGATTCTTAACTTTTTTGGGTGATGGGCCCCTTTGACAGTCTGATAAAATTCTATAAACCCCTTTTTAACATAATGGTTTTGAACATATAGAATAAAATACATATGATTAAAAGGAGACCAATTATACTGAAATATAGATCGCAAAATATGTATATATGTTTTAAGTTCATAACCCCAGGTTAAGAACTCTTGATCTGGACCAAACCTTAAGGAGAGGAAACTGAGGCCTAGAGAGATCAAATGACTTGCTGAAGGTCTCACAAGTCATAAGTAGCAAGGGCAGGATTCTGTTTCATGTGATTTGACTCTAGATCCAGGGCTTTTTTCTTGGAACCACAAAGCAAAAAGGAAAACTTATGTTTTAATAGTAGTCCTGATAAAGAAAGTAAATAATATTTTTGCAATTCCTTATGATATACTGTTCATTTTTATTGTCTGGCTCCTATGAAGTACTGTTAATTTAGATGGTTAAGAGCTCAGTTAAACTCACTGGTGAATGAGAAAAAAAAATCTATTCCTACAGCACACTCTGCTGTCAAAAGTCTGTTATTACTGCTCCTATCTTTGATTTTTATTGTGCTTTGGGGCCCTAAATGAAGACAATTTGAAAGGGAGTAAATTAGTCAACAACAAGGATTTATTAAGTACTTTCTATGTGTCAGGCCCAGTGCTAAGCGCAAAAACACAGTTCTGTACCTCAACAATTTTACATTCTAACATGAGACAGACATGCAAAAAACTAGGAACACACAGTCTATCTACATTATAAAGGGGAAGTAATCTCATAGGGGAGGCATTGGGGGAGGGGAAGGAGAGAGGAAGGTCTATAGAAGGTGGGATTGGAGCTAAATCTTTTTTTTTTTTTTAAGTGAGGCAATTGGGGTTAAGTGACTTGCCCAGGGTCACACAGCTAGTAAGTGTTAAGTGTCTGAGGCTGGATTTGAACTCAGGTACTCCTGACTCCAGGGCTGGTGCTCTATCCACTGCGCCACCTAGCTGTCCCAGGAGCTAAATCTTGAAAGAAGGCAGGAGGTGGAGCATGAGGGAGGACCTGGGTGACAATCAAGGAAAAGGCAGAGTTGGGCAATGTAGCGTTATGTCTGAGGAACAGCCAAGGATAATATAACTGCATCATAGAATACATGGAAGAGAATAGATATAATAAGTCAGGAAAGATAGGAAGGGGAAAGATTGTGAAGGGGTTTAAATGGGAGGACCACTGGGGTTTATTGAGTAGAGAGGTGACTCAGTCAGACCTGTGCTTTAGGAAAAACACTTAGGTAGCCAAATGGAGGACATATTAGCAAAGGGGACAACCAGAAAGCTATTCCCTTGAAGATAGAAAAAATAATATAAATTTCTATTAAAATAAGTGGCACCTTGTTTTCAAAATTCTGAAAAATGGTATTTCATTTATTGACTTTAGTAAATCAATGCAAAGATTTAGAAGAAAGCTCCCTCAGTTAATCTCAAAACAGAATGCGTCATCTGCTCTATGTGTCCCATCTTTGGGTAGGTAGCCAGGGTAGGACCTTTTTTCTCTTTCCTGAACTATCACTTTGATTTTAATTAATGATATGTGAGATTTAAAATTGGATATTAGATCATAAATCTCCCCTACTTAACTTTTCCCTAATTTATCTCCCAGACTAGTAAATGGAAGAAGCTTCTGGTTTTCTAGATAAAGCCTTTATTGTATGATAGTCACAAGGTGATGTTGATTAGAAGGATAGGAAAATAGAAATACAATACAAATCGTCTTAAGTCTAGGCTTAGTCTATATTCCTTATAAAAACTCACCAAACCGAAAAGGCCACCTTTGGAGAGAGAGAGAGAGACCGTCTGTGCCGCGCCGTCAGGAGTCCCACCAAGCAGGCAAAAAAGCCTACTCTCGTTCTCTCCACCCTGGAAGTCAAAAACCCGGCAGGCAGTCTGACATGCGCAGCAGGCGGACTGTTCATCTCCTCCCCAAAAGGGTGGTCCTTGAAAAACTGGCGTCTTTCAGTTATCCTAACCGACTGTTAAAAACTTTCATATTTTACCACAGATATAATGTAAAGGTGGTATAAATTATATATAGTAATTTTTTAAAAATTGCCATTATGATTTTAAAGATCTATTTTTTATAAAAAGTTTTATTTATACTTGCTTTATAGCAATATGCTTTTATGGAATCTTTACCACTGTCTGCTAAATACTAACAAAAGTTGTTTGTTTTTTCCTAGCACAAAATATAGCCAACTCTGACACCATAAGTGATCACCCCAAGATTATTTTATTTTTAGGATAGTGTTTTGTTTATATAATACATTAGGGTTTACAAAATGCTCTATACCTGTTATTTTATCTTCACATCATCCTCATAGAATAGGTAGGGAGTGAAACTGTTATTATATTTATTTTTCATATGAGGAAACTGAGGCTCTGAGAATTTATGATTTGCTTACAGTTACATAACTGGTAAATAGAAGCGTATGGTGATCAAGAATCTTTATTTTCTATACTAAAGTATTACTGTCAACCTGCTATGAAGTGTCTCCACAATGGATTTTCTCTTGAGTGAAAACATCCATTCTCTGTGAAAGTGAATGATTATTTGTGAATGGTAATTTAAAGCTCGGTTAATTAAAATATTATTTTTATTTTGCACTTAAATTTTCTGCCTGGCAAACCTTTTGGTATTCCTTTTTTTCCCTTTCATTTTAATCCTTGGGATAGTAACTCATTCAGTGAAAACAATTTATATTAATATATACTAAGTGCTTCATTTTGCTTGTGTTTATTAGCAATAAACATTTACTTCTTAACAGTTATACCTTCTTTTTTTTTTTTTTTTGGTACAGTTAGCCTCAGTGCAAAGCAAATACAAAGAGTGATGGACTTGGAGTCAGAGGACTAGTATTCAAATCATGGTTCTTACACTTAATATAGTACCTGTAGGATTCTGGGCAAGTCACTTAACCTCTATAGACTTCAGTTTCTTCATCTGTAAAATGGGCAGGTTGGACTAGAACAGGAGTTCTTAACCTGGGATCTGTGGATAGATTTTAGAGGGGACTATTAATTTGGAGAAAAATAAATCTTTATTTTTAGTAACATCTAACTGAAATTTAGAATTTCAGGGCAGCTAGGTGGTACAGTCAATAAAGCATTGGCCCTGGAGTTAGGAAAACGTGAGTTCAAATCTGGCCTCAAACACTTGACACTTACTAGCTGTGTGACCCTGGGCAAGTCCCTTATCCCTGATTGCTTCAAACATCCAGGACAAACTCCAGTCATCCTGAAGCATATCTTGCCATGGGACCCAGATGGCTCTGGAAGAGAGATTGAGGCCGGTGACTTCATAGCCCTCCCTTCCTTAAATCCAGTTTGCTGCAAGTCATGACATTATCTCCTGATGTCATGGTTCTCTTCAAGAATGAAGAACAAACAACAACAATCATTTTTTTCAATTATGGTTGTAGGAAAAAAATCATGTTAATATCATCAGTGCCTATGACTGAAGCATCAGTAGAAATCATCAATTCATCTCTACCATCTACTTTCACCAGTATAAAATATATATTTTCATATCACATTATGGTTGCTGTAGATATCTCAAAATACATTTTTATGCTAATAACTATTTTGAAATTACTATAGTTATTAGACCATTTGCTAGTTCAAATGTGATTGCAGTCTTCCATTTTGCAGATGTTCATTTGATGAAATTGGACAGACAGCTATCAGGCAACCCTGCACCACTTTGTTATTCTGCCACCAAATGTGAAATTGTGTTTCCATATCAATGATTCAGACATTTATGTTGCTTCTCAGTATCCCTCACCTGTATTAATTGATTGAGCAATATGTGAAAGGAGGTGAGTGGTTTTCATTATTCAAATTTTGCAAAATTAGGCAGTTTAAATGAAAATTCTTAACTCTCTGTAAGATGGCCTGGCTTTTTGTAACATGGATAAGTGTACAGTCTACATGTGTAGAGCAGGCTAGTTCAAACACGTTTGACCATTGGGATAGCTAGGTGTATTATTTAACGTAACTTATTGCTATCACACTGTACAGTGAAGCAGGTCATGCATGGTGAGTGGAGTTCTGTGAGCAGAGAAATTCTTTTGTTTTTCTTTTTGACCTGTTTTTGTACATTGCCATTTTGAAGTAAAGGAATATAAGGTAGTATGTTGTTACATAAGGGGTGTTTTTGTGTTACAACTCTATGAAAATAGCACACATTTAAAAAATAATTTGCCAAGAATACTATTAATGATCTCAGAAATGAGAACCATTATTACCAGGAAAACACAGAAAACCACTCAAATCCACATGGAATAATGGCCAAATTTCATGGGATTATTACTATAATTCGATGCCTAAAAGAGGTTTAAAAACTATTAAAAGTGTTAATACTTGGGATGTTATAAAATTGCCTTATTTTACTTATCATAAAAATATCTTAAATATTTTACTTTACTTAATATACAAATTACTTATTTCTATAAAATTTATCCATCTTAAAAGCCATACAAAAGTACTGTTTCAAGGAAAATCAATTGAATAGGTCCTTCATTTTAGCTTTAGTTATTCTATGTTTTTTACAGTCTCAATTAAGTTGAAATTTCAAAGAAAAAAATAGGATGAAATCAATGTTTATGTGATCTTACTTGAACTAACAGATGTGATAGGATACAAACGCCAAAGTGTTTTTTGGTGAGTAAAAAGTTTGTATGTATGCAAAAGTATGTGAGTAAGAAGCCAGCAAAATTGAAAGTATAACTCACATCTCTCCATTCTGAAAAGAAATCTAAGGATGTAGATTCTTTTTATGTAAAGAAAACTTAGTTTGGAAAAGTTGGGATATTTCCAAAACTTGGATTTGTCATTTCACAAAAAACCTTTCTTGAAGCCTCCTGTAAACTTGCTTATTGGATTACTGAGCAAAAAAGTTCATTTTAGTTATTTTATGTGGTGTCAGAGCCTTTGTGACCCGACCTGAGGTTTTCTTGGCAGAAATACTATAGTGGTTTGCCATTTCATTCTTCACCTCATTTTACAGATGAGGAAACTGAGGCAAGAAGGGTTAAGTGACTTGCCCAGGGGTCATATAGCCAATAAGTATTTGAGGCTGGATTTGAACTCCCAAAGATGAGTCATCCTGACTCCAGGCCTGGCACACTATTCACTATGCCACCCAGCTATTCCTAGACAATAGCAAAAGAATCTCCATGCTATTAGACAGACTTTAGTAAAGCCATGTACACTGGAAATGGTTGACCTGGTTTGTGGCTTGGAACTGAGGAAGAAAACTAGAAGCAGTTCCATTATCAAATGACATGAAATATTCTATAATAGCTGCTATTTGTTTTAACACTTTGAAGCAGGTCATTGGGGAATTGTCACTCTTGCCATTCCCTGTTAGTATATAATTGGATGAAAGTATATACACACATATTTATATGTGTATATATACACACACATGCACACAGATATTTTTATTTTGTGATATGCTTTTGGAAAATACAAAGGCTGTCCATGTTTTAGGAATGGTAAAAAAACATTCTTACCAAACAAAAATTTTTAATGGAAAAGAACACTTCATACTCTGCACAGATGGAACTCATGTGATGCTTAGTAATACATCCAGTTTTGCTATGACATTGAAAAAGGAACACTCTCATTGTCACTCACTGCTTTTTTACACAGATTATATTGGCAACAGATTCTTCCTAAAAGAATGTCAATAGCGATAAAAATCATAAACTTAATCAGACCTAAGTCTCTGAATCGTCAGACATTTAAATGATTTTGTCAGGAAACAGGAACAGAATATGAAATGGTTCTTTACCATACAGAAATTGATTTTCAAGAGGACAAGTCTTGTCTCAAAGAGCTGTTTGAAGGACAGAAATCTTTCTTCCCTTCCTTCCTTTCCTTCTTTATTTTTTTCTTCCTTTCTTATGAAAATAAAAGGAAAAACCTATTCTTAGTATACTTGGAAAGAAAGGATTTTATATATTGGTTAGCTTACCTGAAAGATATTTTTAACTATATGCATAAGGTAAATCTTTTCATTCAACTTTGGTCCTGAAGTCACCAATATGGATTAGGAATAATTACAACCTTTCTTGCTTGGCCAAACTGCAGATATAGAAAGAGATTAGAGCCTGACATACTTGCAGACTTTCAAATGTTAGAGGAAGTACTTAACCAAGATGCAGAAGACAAAAAATTCTCTCAATTTCTTTGAACAAGAAATCTGCAGACTTCTGGAAAAACCTCAGAACTCTTAAAATTTCTATTGCCATGGCATTAAAGTTGATTTCTACATTTTCAGTCTTTTTTCTTTCTCATATAAACTGTATCTGAGATGTTAACATAACCAAAATTGAGCTTATAAAATTTAAGAGAAAAAAATTATGGCTAGTCTTTAACTCAAAATGCCTGTATAATTCTGTTTTTTTCTTGATAGATAGAAGTCTATTCTTGCTTTGTAAAGTTAGCTTTTGAAGCTTTAATTCCATTTGCAATGACATGTCTTTGTGAATTGAGATTTGAAACACTTGCAACCATTGAAATAAAATTGAAATTTATAGGATGTCCAACTTGAAGTATGTTACTTTGTCAAAGACTACCTTAAAGTTTAAAGTTCTTATTTGAGCTAAATAATAATAGCTTTCATGTCTTTTTTAAAAAAATAAAATTTACTTTTTTGGGGGGGGGGTTGTAGGGCAATGAGGGTTAAGTGACTAGCCCAGGGCCACACAGCTAGTATGTGTCAAGTGTCTGAGGTCACATTTGAACTCAGGTCCTCCTGACTCCAGGGCCAGTGCTCTATCCTCTTCGCCACCTAGCTGCCCCCGGCATTTACTTTTTGTTTGTTTGTTTGTTTGTTTTGTGGGGCCATGGGGGTTAAGTGACTTGCCCAGGGTCACATAGCTAGTAAGTGTCAAGTGTCTGAGGCCGGATTTGAACTCAGGTACTCCTGAATCCAGGGCTGGTGCTTTATCCACTGCTCCACCTAGCTGCCCCCGGCATTTACTTTTAACATGCCTATTTTTTAAATGTAATGTCACCACTTAACACATGATAATGAAATACATGTGCCACAAATTTGTCTTAAAAAAATTTATCTTTATTTCAATAGAATTTGTTTTCTTTTTTTTTTCTTCTTCTTCTTTTTTTTTTTAGTGAGGCAATTGGGGTTAAGTGACTTGCCCAGGGTCACACAGGTAGTGTCAAGTGTCTGAGGTCAGATTTGAACTCAGGTCCTCCTGACTCCAGGGCCGGTGCTCTATCCACTGGGCCACCTAGCTGCCTTGTTTTCTTAATAACCTATGTTTTTTAATTTTATGAGTTAAAAACATTATTCAGGGATCAATAGGTTATATCATATTACTAAAGGGACAATATCACAAAAAAAAGATTAAGAACCTCTAGACTGGAAGAACGTCTAGGTCTCTTTTAGAAGCCATACCTATATGTGCTACTGGCACGTAAGGTTTAAGACCTATGGAGAGAATGAAAAACTTGAGAAGAAGAATTGAAAAGGAACAAAAAGAGGAGAAAGAAATGGAGAGGAACAAAATGAGGAAGAAGAAAGAGAAAACCCAAGTAGCAGAATGCTAAAAACTATTCAGCTTCTACTCACTGAGGGCCAAGAAGTTATCTGTTGTCTTTCTAGTTCACAGGAAGGTAAAAAATTTGAAGAGTTGTATTTTGGCTAATGTTTCTGTCTTTACTTTCTAAGCATGTTTTACTACCTTTATAGCATAGACTAAATAAAGCCAAGTCAATATGAATATCTCCTTTTTTTTGATTTTCCTAAAAATTGGTATTACTCTAAATCCATAGTATAAACAAATCTATGCCTTTTTGTATCCCTGACTTTGGATTTTTATTCTAGTCTAACATAAAATGATAGTATAATTAAGCCATTCTTACATAGCATCTAGATTGTATTTACTGATGAATCATAAAACCCTGTATAAACACTATTTTATAATACTTTATAATTTATGAAGAAGTTTGAGTTGAAAGTTCATATTTCCATATTATTTGGAGAAATTTTTATTCTTCTATTAATATATTTAAAGCCTAGAGAATCTCCTTCTCATCCTCCCCACCACCATCCATAGTTTTTTTCCTGTCAAGAATATGGCATCAACACTTAAATCGTCAGCATTTAGACTTTTAAACATATAGACTTTGGTATTAAATCAGAAGAAACATTCAGCATTTTACTAAAATTTAGAAAAATTTATTCTTTGAAAAGGAAGTCAAAAGGAGCCATAGACTTCAAATAAGGAGACCTAAGTTCTGACCCTGTCACTAAGTAGCTGTTTGATCTCCGGCAAGGGGAGCCTGTGGTTGGCCAGTTGTCAGCGTATTATTTTCAGCAATGCTCCACCATCTCTGAAACCTTAAAACAACAAAAAATGGGCCAGATCAATAGTAATTAAAACTGTGGCAACAGGAAGACCGGAACAACTCCTTACAATGTGAAACTTTTTGAAATAACAGCAAAGTGCTAAATTTTCTAACGTTGACATTTAGCCCAATCATCCTAAACCAAGTGCACTTGCTGAAAACAACCTGACAAGCTGGTGTTTTAAGATCCTTCTATAATGGCCTTCTCCCAGTTGCCCCATTAGTGACTTAGCCTGAACCCCCTGTATTCCAGCAACAAATGAAAAATACTGATGCTCCCCAATGATTAGATGAATGAGGGGAAAAACTGTAAGAGTGGGGAGAACTGGCATTGCAGACCCAATTGGGGGTCTGAGGGGAAAGGGCCTACAAAACTAATTATAGTTAGCTCTCTCCTAGTGGAGTTGACATAGGGGAGGGACTGGATTAGTCCCTACAACTTCCAAACTCAAAGAACCAGAGGCTACCCAGCAGCAGGAAAAAAGGTGTCCTTCATAGCAGAGTCTGAAGCAAGGAAGGAAGTAGGATACAAAGTGCTAGAAATATAAGACAGAGCCTAAATGACACAAAGGTTGAGAGAGAGAGAGAGAGAGAGACAGAGAGAGAGACTGGGTATAAGCCCAGCTTCTAAACAGTTAAACCACCAGTGATTCTAAAAGAAGAAAAAATAATCTAGAAGAGTCCTTTAAAAATATTTACTTATTATGCTGTGAAAAATATACCAAACCCTGCCAATGGACAAGAAGGTACAATTATATTCAGAGGATTCTCCAGATATAAAGGAATAACAGCAAGAAATAGAATGATTCAGAAGAGAAATAAAACTTTGATAATATTTTTGGCAAGGCCCTATCTCCCTGGGCCACAATTTCCTCATTTGTGAAACTAAGTGACTTTAAGCCTATACCCCTATATGGAGGTCTCTTGACGCTAAGATGATTCACAGAAATATGTATGACTTGGTTATTTAAGAAATGAATATTGTCTATGAAATCTAAGTTTAAAGAGCTGAAATATACATAATCCTTCAGGCTTATGCTTACTGGTCATAGAGTACAGTGAATACAATTATATGTTACTTTTCAAAAGGACATGCTTAAATACAAATTGTTCCTATGGAAGTACAGATGTTTGTAGGTGCTTTGGAAAGGCAATGCTTCCCTAACATTAAAGGAATTCTTTTAGAGAAGCATAAATCATAGTGCTGTCACTACACATCAGGCAACTTTTTTTTTTTTTTGCAGGGCAATGGGGGTTAAGTGACTTGCCCAGGGGCACATAGCTAGTAAGTGTCAAATGTCTGAGGCCAGATTTGAACTCAGGTCCTCCTGAATCCAGGGCCAGTGCTTTATCCACTGTGCCACCTAGCTGCACCCATCAGGCAACTTTGATTTTTTTTTTACTTGTCATACAAAAGTTCTATAGCTCTTTGTATGACAAGATAAAAAATCTTAACTGCTAACAATTCCAGTTTTAAGAGTATGACTCCTTTATGTTTGAAGACACAGCTGATGCTATTACAGAGGGAAGTGTGACTGCAAAGATGACTTGGGAGCCACAGTTATTTTCACACTCTACAGATGAAGGTTGTTTTATTTAGATTGTGACTTCATTTGTAGCAAGAGCTGTTGTTTGTGGAGCCTGTCATTCTTTGAGGCTCTATCTGCCAGTTAGTTTTGTGGATTGCCTGACCTTTGTAGACTGCTAACTGAAAAGGAACCATTTCATAGCTTTACCACACTGCTGGAGGCTATCCTTCAACACATCCTTATAACACAGATTTTTTTCCACATCCTACTCCCCTCTTCGTTTGTGGTGATACTTTAGCTTACCATATATACCTCAACTCTAAGTACATAAATGTTTGCATGCTTCAAGACTTAAAATTAGATCTCTTTTCTTGACATTTGTAAAAAATTGCCAAGTGTGGAACTGATTAAATAACTAGAAAAGCTTATTTTATTTCTGAGACAGTATGGCACAGAGGATAGAGAGTATATCTCAAGTCAGGAAGACCCGAGTTCCAGACCTTCCTCTGACACAGACTGGCTGTGTGACGATGGACAAGTCACTTTATTAACCTTTTAGTGTTCTTGGTTTAGTGCTCTAGGATTGTAAATTTCAGAAAAAGGTGTTGATTTGCATTTGTGGTTGTTTGTATACCAGTAAAATCATAGATTCGGTCCCTAATGTAGCCATCATGCTCGCTGTTCTATTTAGAAGACACTTACTTCTACAGAGCTGTAGTTAGAGTTTAATTCTGCATTGATTCTACCCCCAGCTTGCCTTCAAAGGGAAATGTACTCTCCATTTTTTCCCCCTGATTTTTACCTTCTTACTGCATTGCTGAATAATGTGTTACCAAAGAGGCAGAATTTGGTTAAAAAAAAAAAAAGCATCCACTGCTCTATATTCTAACAAAAGCACACATTCTATGATGTTTGATTCACAACAACTTTATGAGGTAGATAGTGTATTAGTCTCTCTAGTTTTTACAAATGTAAGGAAACTGAGACTCAGGGACTTTAGGTCACTTAGATTTTACAATAATCATGAAAACAATATCAGGAAGCTAGAGCCTTCTGACTCCAAGACCAGTGTTCTTTCTACTTACCATGAGGGGCTGGTAGGTGGCACAGTGGAATCAGGGCTTGGAATCAGGAAGATTTATCTTCCTGAATTCAAATCTGGCCTCAGACACTTACTAGCTGTGTGACCCTGGGCAAGTCATTTAACCCTGTTTGCTTCAGTTTCCTCATGTCTAAAATGAACTGGAGAAGGAAATGGCAAACCACTCCAGTACGTTTGCCAAGAAAACCCCAAATGAGGTCACGAAGAGTTGGAAATTAATGAAAAATGAAACAACAACAAAGCAGTAGTGTGCTGGTAAATGTTGAACAATCAGGTCTAGGGAAGGGGAAGTATGCACGAGATAGTTTTAAGTTTAATTTACATTATTAATATTTTCTCCATCACCTTCTTAAATCTAGACAATCAATAAAAGAATCAAGCCCTGGTTTACCTATTTGTGAGGTGTTTTGCTCATACTGAAAATTTAACAATTGTCTCTCAAGCCATTGGAGCTGGCTGCAACATATCCCTTGGGCTAAGGTGTAAGAGGGAACTTACTGGGTAGAAGAGGAAACACAACCAATGGCCTCAAATTTTTTTCTTTCAAGAAAGTATAAGATCCTCTACTAAGAGGAAATTGGGGAACTGGTATAGATGACTTGAGGGGCAAAGGTTTGGAATAAATACTGCGAAGAGTGTCATAGAAAATCAATCAGGAAAAAAAAAGGTTTTAAAAGGATTACTGTGCAAGAGTGAGGGCCTTTCAATTTTACTTTGACCTTTACCCTTCGGATCTTTTGCCCTCCCTCTCCAGGTGCTGCTTATGTCTTTTCAAACACCAGACCTAGATTATCCCTACTCATCTGCTCTTCTTCTTAGGTGCTGCTGAATTCATCTAGAGGAAGTCTTACACCTGCTGACTTGACCTGAATTTGAGTTCATTTGAAAACATAGTCATGGGCATAGAGTAGCTCCTGAATGATGTCTGACATTTGAATCCTCTTGGGTAAGAAGATTTTCTTGAGTTGAAATTGGTCTGATAGTAGTTTTAGAAGTTCCTTGGTATAAACTCCTGCATCTTTGATGGATCTGGGATCTCTTCGATGTTGGTATTCTCTCCATTGATGCTTATTGTAATTTATACATTCCCACTCATCTTTTGTAAATTTTGTACATGTTCATCCATCAATACTCTACATATACTGAGATTTTACTCTACATCTTGATAGGACATTGATACCAGTGTCATTGTAAGAGCAAAAAGCTGGGATGAGCAGGGTGCAACACATTGCCAATGAACAATTATACATTAGAATCAGTATAAAGGATATTGCACAAGAGATGCACGACTTTAAGAAGGGGGACTGGTCATGCAGAAAAAGCAAGGAAAAATTAGTGGAAAACCTGTAATATTAAGATTAAAAATAAAATGAAAAAACAAAAATCTAAATCTATTACTGAAATACTATTTTACTCCATTGGTATGAGTAATTGATTGAAGGATACCAGACTTGATAAGAGCAGTCATACTTCAGAGCTTTAGAACTGGAATAAACTGTCATGACTAGTCAAACCTATTCAATAACTATCAGAATCCAAGTCAATGAAAGAGTTTAACATAGTGCTCATGACTTTTTAAAGAATATATTTTTTTGCTTCTCTTTTATCTGTTTTGATAAAAAGATCTTGTCCTCTTTGTGTTAGCAATGGGTTTAGAGGTTGAGAAAACAGTTGAGGCCCCACAACAGAGATAAACTCTGCCAGCTTCTGCCCATACCTTGGTTAGAGGTAGAGCATACTTAAATTATATCAGGTCAGGTGAGCAGCACTGATGTGCCCACATGGGACTAGCTACATTTTGTTGATATTCGCTTTACAGAGTTGGGGAGAATGTGGTCCAGGAAGTAGTGTAGCAGCTTGGCTGTGTAGGCCTGGACTTTTTTACATTTTCCTTTTTCTCTTGTGTTTGGCCTCCTGGGTAATGCAGTCAAGAGCCACATGGTACCTATGTAACCTTGGGCAAATTAGTTGCCTTCTCTGGATTTGTTTCTTCATCTGTGAAGTAAATATTGAATTAAATGACTTCTAAGGGCCTTTCCAAGATACAGGGTGAGCCAAAAGTCATGATGTTTTAATAACATTTTGAATATTATTTTTCTTTATTTTTCACCATTTGAGAGATTTTATTTTTCACACATAATGTAAATTCATTTCCTAATATATATTTTATAAGATACTATGGTGTTGTAAGTTAAAAACAAAAAATAAAGGAGTTATTACATATTAAATATTAAATCAATCCCTTCATCACTTTTGGCCCAGCCTGTGGCCTTCAAGCCCACATGATATGTATTTATTCTGTTGATCTTATATATATGAGGCTATTGTCAGGTTCTGTGACACCTAGATGCAATGTAGCAAAAAGAGGATCTGAACAATGTTTTTTGTTTTGTTTTGTTGTTTTACTTTTCTTTCTTTTTTTTTTTTACATATTTATTATAGAACTATGTATCTGACCTGTGTTTGAGTTTAATCCCCCATCATTAGCGGGTACCAAGATGTATGACAATTGTGGTATTGTGGCATTGTGCAGTTTACAAGATCAGGCAGTAATTCTTTTTAATTGGAGCTTAACTTCCCATAATGGAGGTTAGAGAAACACCCTGGTAGTTGCTAAAATAAGGATTTTTTTTTCTTAAAAGGGACAACAATGGTATCATTTAAAAATACATTAACATTCTTGTGTCCTATGTATTGAATTAAAGCAAGAAGCTGTTAGGTGCCATAGACAGATTACTGGATTTGAATTTAGTGGACCAGGGTTCTAATCCCTACTCAGTTTCTTAACAGTATTGCCTGAGGGACCTTAGGCAAGTTGTTTAATTACTATGGGCCTTCATTTCCTCCTTTGTCCTTAGATGATATCTAAGATCCCTTTCAGCTTGAATTTCATGATCTCATGAAACTTAGACAGGGGCTCCTCTCTCTGTTTTAAAGTATTAGCACAGATTTCATTTCGTCATTTCTAAAGGGGCAGTAAATATAGTAGGAATATGGTGGTGATGATGGTGATGATATAGTAGGAAATGCCCTGGACTTGCCATCAGGAGCACATGGGTTAAAGTCCTGCCTCTTGACCCTTACTACTCCTGTGACTCCAAGCAAGTCACTTGACTCCTTGAGTCTCAGTTTCATCTGCTAAAAAAGAAAAGAAAGAGCAAGAGAAGGAAGGAACAATAAAAAAGAAGAAAAGGAAAAGAAAGAGGAAGGGGGAGAAAGCCATGATAATAATAGCAGCTAGATCATGGGGTTGTTAAGAGAATCAAATGAAATGATGCCTGAAAAGTACTTTGTAAATCATAAAATATTGCATAAATGGCAATTATTCTTAGTTTTGACTGAGGTACTAACTAGATTAGGTTTCCCCAATGACTTGGCCATAGAATACTTTTGGACTTCAAAATTATTTATGAAACTAATTCTGAGTAGTAAGAGAGTATATATGGGAGACCCTTGAGATAAAAAGAAGGGAGTAAGTGAAGTTTTTGAGTAAAGTAGAGTAAATTGTGGTTTTTTTATGGAAGAAAATATTGTAAAAACAAGGATTTTTAGACCACATATAATTTTTTATTTAATATTTTAGAGGGAATGTTATCATTAGCACTAAAATTTCCTTAGCGAACTCCCCAGTTGCATTTTACGGAACACTGTTTCAACAGTACAGTGTTAGGAAAGCATTGAATTAAAGTAAAATCCATGTTGTTGCATTTTAATACTCTTTCCCTACATGGAAAGCCTACCAAAGAGATTATTTGTCCTCATTTCAAAAATGAAAAGGTTACGTCGGGATGATCTCTAAATCCATTCCAACATTAAAATATTCGTATTCTTAGAAAATGTTTTTAAATAAGTTCAAAATGAGAGTTGCTATTACATTTCTATTGATAAGACATCAAAGACAAATAGGATTGGATATATTTCTAAATGGCTATGTGTACATTAGCCCAGGTAGACAAGAAAATGGCTTTGAAGGTCCTTTCCAGCTCTAAATTTACTGTCCTGTTATGATTGCTCCTCACTAACCTTTGCTAGTATTTACCTCACAAAAAGTTTAAAGTTTTGCCTCTAGGTGGTGCACATGCCACACAAATATTGAAACATTTGTAGACATGCTACATAAGCGCTTTCTATACTTTCTTTCAAGATGAATAATTCCAAATCATCTTTTATTTTGATATAATGGTTGGAACTGAAAGGCTAGGCACTTACGATGATGATAGTTAACATTTATATAGCACTCCTATGTGCCAGACACTGTGCTAGGAACTTTATAATTACCATCTCCTTTGATCTTCACAACAACCCTACAAGGTAGGCGCTATTATTATCCCATTTTACAGATGAGGAAACTGAGGAAAACAGCTTAAGTGACTTACTCAGAATCACACAGTAAGCATCTGAGGCTGGATTTGAACTTGGGTATCCCTGATTCTAAGCCTAATGCTCTATCCATTGTGCCACCCACCATGACACTTGGACACAGAAAGCCAGTGGAGAAGCAGTTGGTTGGCTGTTGTCCTTCATTCTTGAAGAGGACCAAAATGACATCACTATGTTAGAGTCAAGTTACAGTGTGTCTGATTGGCTGATCAAACCAATACAGGCTCAGAATGCTCTACCACTGGTCGGGCACAAATAGTCCATGTGAACATTTGGGTTGGATTCTCTAAATTTGCACATCTCACATTTCTTTTGAGCTATTTCACTTCTGCTTTGCCCATAAAGCACAGTACCTTCTCTGATGAGGACATGGTGGGGGTGGTCCTGTGCCAGTGTCTCCCATGCAACACCATCAATTCCAAAGTTCTTAAGAGAGACCTTGAGAGTGTCCTTGTATTGCTTTTTCCTTCTACCATGTGAACACTTGCCTTCTGTGTGTTCTCCATTAAATGGTCTTTTAGGCAAGTGTAAATTTGGCATTTGAACAATGTGGCCAGCCCATCAGAGTTGCACTCTGCAATAGAGTTTAAGAGAAAACCTCAGTGTCTAGTTCCTCATCCTTAGAGGTACTCTTCAGAATCTTCCTAAGACAATTCAAATGGAAGCAATTTAATTTCCCAGCATGGCACTGGTATACAGTCCAGGTTTCATAGGCATACAACAATGAGGTCAGCACTATGGCTCTGTAGACCTTCAGTTTGGTAGTCAGTCTAATACCTCTTCTCTCCACACTTTCCTCCGGAGCCTCCCAAATGCTGATCTAGCTCCGGCAATGTGTGTGTCAATCTCATTTTCACTGTGTACATTTCTGGAAAGTATACTGCTCAGGTAAGTGAACACATTGCTCAGTGAAGAAACTTGTAAACACTGTATGCAGAGGAATATATGAAGCAAGTATCACCTTAAGATGATCTACTGTTGGAGTTCTTATGTTGAAACACTGACTTTTGTTGCTGCCTTCTGTTATCTTCCATTGAATCAATTCAATTCAATTCAATAAACATTTATTAATTTAGATGTCTCAGATTAGCTCTTAAAGACATTATTTAACATGCTCTACATGTCAGCTCTGCTTTTTATGATCAGATCATACTAGTAGCCTTGGATAATCTTGTTTCTAAGGAGTTACCAGGAGAATAAGTACTGTCCTTGAACAAATGTTTTTATAATGAGAATATACTATTTAAATAATGACAATAAAAAGCAATCTTCACTTTTCCTTATAGTTTTGTTTGGGGATCTGTGATTTCACCAGAGTAGGGAGGGAACTCCCAGTGAGAAAAGTCCCTCCTAATGTGGATAGGAAACTGTTTTACTTTAAACTTAGAAAGTTAACCAGAACAATCAGAAGTTTAATTGACTTGTTCAAAGTCACATAGTCAGTATATATCAGAAGTAAGACTTGAACCTGTCTCCCTGATTTCTAGGTGGGCTGCCTATTCCTTATTCCATGATTCCTCCCCACTATCTTCTCCCCTAAAGTAGGTTGAAAATGTTACCAATGGTATCTGGTTCTAAACATTTCTCCAGAGCCATAACCACATTGGATCATATGAGGTCCTTCTCTAATTTAGGACTGGCTGGACCCCAGCTAGAAATACCCTCCATTCCTAATTGTGTATTTCTCAAAACTATTTCTGGGAAGCACTTAGGACTCACATAAAGTCCTTTATTTCTCAGGACAGGGTGAATTGGAGTTGCATTAAATGTGACAATAGCCACCACAAGGGTGCAGTATAATCTTTTTTACAGGAAAAAGTTTGGAAAAATAAGTGGGCAAAGGGTAGAAAGGAAAGGAAAGTTTATAAATATTTTTTAATGATGCCGGTGTGTTTGGCTAAAGAAATGAATATTTAAATTTATATACCTTGGAATTTTTAAAAACATAAACTTCTGATAAAAATGAGGATTATTTGTTATTGTTATTATGTTTTAAACAGTATTTTCTTGTTAAAAAAATACTATCTCAAAGCTAGTACTTACCCAGTCCTGATTGCTTCAGGTACTCTCCTTTTTTCTGTGGTTTCCACAGCCCTGCCACCTCTCTGCCCTCCCAACCCCCCCAAAGATAATATTTATTTCACTGGATTTCACAGTACTTAAAGCCTTAAGAGCCATTTAGTTTAGAGGTGCGGAACTGGAGGGTCACGTAGGTAGTAAGTAATAGAGCCAAGCTTTCAACTGACACCCTGTAGCACCAAATCCAGTGTTCTTTTGACTGCACCACACTGCCTTTCTTCTACTGAAGATTATTTTCCACTGGCTAGTCCACCTAGACACACTACTCTGGAGTTTCTGGTACTGCCCAAATATGTTTACAACTAAAAACCATACCTTGTGACCAGAGGGCCACCATTTTTTTTGGAAAGCCCTTGGTTTTACTTCATGTCTTAGAAGTTCAATACTTGTACAAAAAAGATTTCCATTTAATTGTATAAAGGCCTCCTGAATAAACCTTTTGAATGAATTTTCTACTTTTGGATGGCTTATGGTGAATCACTACCATTAGCTACTGCACATCTTATCATTATCTCCCATTAAATCATTTCAATTTAATTCAGTTCAATAAACATTTAGTAAATGTTTGTGCTGTGCCAGGGTCAGTGCTAAGCACCGAGGATACAAATAAGGAAAAGAAAGACAGTCTTTGGCCATATGGAGCTTACAATCTAATGGGAGAAGAAAACACAAAAGAGAAAGCTAGAAAGGGGGTGGGGAACACCAGGGGCATCACGTTCCATGTGGCCAAGACCAAGCAGAGCTGTGGATGGAGAGAGAAGTGAGCTGCAAAGTCTAGGATCTGCCACCTTTAAAGGAAGACTTTGGGTAGTGCTCTACCAAGTAGAGTGCTTGGTCCTCCAGCACTCTAATCAGAGGGAAGTGGGAAGGTGTTGAGTATATCCAAGGTTGAGTTAAACATCATAACGTACTGCATGACTCATGCAGTTTGGAGGTACACTCTAGTCCCCTCCCTTGTTTGTCATTCCATTTCTAGTCTTTTTCCAGGGCATCTGGGTTAAGTGATTCAAATAATAACTCCAGAATTCTTTCTGGAAAAATCTCAGGAGGGGGAAGGAAGATGCTTGTTTGGTTTTGGATTCCTTTCTTAAAGATGAAGGAGATTTGTGTTCCTACTATATTTATATTTACAGAAAGGAGTAGGAAAGATGTATCAAGCATGCTATAAGGACATGCTACTTGGTGAGCCTAGAGGTAGTATTTTGAATGTCATGTTCAGGGAATAATGAATAGATCAGTTTTGTTAGGGCTCAGTCTCTGTGTAAGGGTATAGTGGAGATAAAACTGGAGAGATCAGGCAGTGAAGTCTTGTAGGGGCTACGTAACATAAAACCCTGGGTGCCAACCTTAAATAATTTGTATTGTGTCTTATCATATGTAAAGAAACCTACTTAAGTCTATTGATCACGGTTGGGACAATGTGCAAACTGGTGTTTTAGGAAGATTTATCTGGCAGTGGTACCTAGGAGGAACTGGAGGAGAGAGCCATTTGTAGTTTAAGGCATAAGATCATACGATGATAGATTTACATATAAAGGGACTTCAGAAGTCATTTAGTCCAACCCTCTTATCTTACTATTGTAGCTGGGTGGTGCAGTGGATAGATAGCTGTGCCTGGAGTCAGTAAGACTCATCTTTGTGAGTTCAAATTTGGCCTCTGACATTTACTAGCTGTGTGATCCTGGGCAAGTCACTTAAGCCTGTTTGCCTCATTTTCTTTAACTGTAAAATGGCTGGAGAAGGAATGGCAAATTGTTCCAGTATATTTGCCAAGAAAACCCCAAAGGGGTCACAAAGAGTTGGACTTGGTTGAAATGACTGAACAACATTATTTTACCATGGAAGAAACTGAGTTCTTGAGAAGAGAAATGACTTGTTCTAGGTCACATAATAGCAAAAGGCAGAGAAGAGATTTGAACTCTGCCTACAAATTCAATGGTTTCCCTCTCCTCCCCCTCCCCCTTCCATTTACCATGCCTGAAGTGATGGACTCGGGACCTTGACCTAATGTATTTACAATGGAAATAGAGAGAAAGGGATTCATGTAAGTGGCATAATGGAACATGAGAACTTAGAGGTTGACAGGATTTGGGTCCAGAAAGAGGGAGGAGTAGTTAAATATGACTTCAGGTTTTAAGCCTGGGAGAATTATGGTACCATTAATGGCATTAAGGTCAAAAGTGGGATACTCATTCTTTTGGGGACATGATAAGTTTAGTTTAAGACATTTTAGATGATATCAATAAACTTTTATTGAGCAGCCACTCAATTGTGCATACTTTTATTTATGCAAATGGTCTTAATAATCTTCCTTCCACCAAAAAAGTCTTATAAATATTGCAGTTTGGGTGGGCAGAAAGGGTGGGGAATAAGTTGACAGTGGAATTGGAATCTAGCTTAGAAGATGAGGAACAAAAGGAAGCAAACTGAAGACAAGGAAGCAAAGAGGTAGAAAAAGGGCAGATTTCTTGTCTCCACATTCCTATAAATAGTATGGCCATTTTCCCAGTGTCTAGTCTAGTGTCTTGGTCTTTGTCTTTTATTCCTCACTCCCTCTGTATTGAATCAGTTGCCAAGTTCTGTCAGCTTTTCTTTTCTAGTGTGTTTTCCTACAATTGTCAGCAATGTAGTTTAAAGAATCATTACTTGAGACCTTGATGACAATAGACTCTGAACTAACTTTCCTGGCTTCAAGCTGTTCCTTCAATCCCATCTATACTATTGACAGATCAATCTTTCCAAAACATGGCTTTCATCATATCCCCTACACCAGAATTCATGATTATTTTCCAATGCCTTCTACCTTTAGGCCTTCTAGCAGTTCCAGGGCCCTACATAATCTAGCTCCACCTTGCCTCTCCAATCTTATTTTCCTACTTTCCAAGATAAATTCTCATTCCTGTTAGAACAATCTGTTGACTCTTGAATGTCCTATTGACGATTCCCACTTGGTGTCTTATTTGTTATCAAATGAGAGTACATATCAAGTGCTATATAAACCTTAAACCATATACAAAGTTAACTATTATTATTGTTGTTATTTGCTAAGAATGGTCCTCATGACTAGAATGCCTTCCCCTGATTTCTCTTCCTATTCACAGCCCAGTTTATCATCCATTCCCTCTTTAAAGCCTTCTAAACCATTATTATCAAACTTATATAGAAACATGTCCACTTTACCACATATGAGGATCCCTGAAGGTCACATATTGACTTAGACACCATATATTAACATTATCTATGTTTTGTTGTATTTTTATTTTCCTTGTTAAATATTTCCCGATTGAATTTTTAAAATTAAATTTATTTTATAATTTATGAAATAAGACATTGCACATGAAATTGTAAGTATGTTAGGTATAACTTGCTATTCCTTTTAAATATATGATAAAGTTAACACATAAAATTTCTTTTTTCCTTTTTTTCCCTTCCCTTATCTCCCCTCTCTTCCTACCCTAGGGAGGGCTACCATTAGATACAAATAGGTTTATATATGTAAAATTATTCTATACATACTTGTATTTATCAGTTCTTTCTCTAGATGCAGACAATGTCTTCATATGTCCTTTATTTTTAATTTGTGTACTTATAGTAGTCAAAATGGTTTAGTCACTCAAAGTCATTCTTAAAACAATATTGCTGTTACTGTAAACAATGTTCTCTTGGTTCTGCTCACTTCGCTTAGCTCTTCATTTCTTATAGCACAGTAGTAGTCTATCACAACCATACACCACAACTTGTTCAGCCATTCCCCAATTGATGGGGATCCTTTCAATTTCCAGTTCTTTGCCACCATAAAGAGAGCTGCTATAAACATCCCATTCACATTTAAAATTCTAATTACTGTTTGTAAATTTCCCTCCCTCTTAATTTTACTATTTTCTTTCCCAGCTTCTCTCTATTTTTTAACATTCCCCTGTTACTTTATCTTCTTCCCTCATCCTCTTACTCCTTATCCTAACCACTCCTCCAAGAGTCTCTCCCATACCCTTTTCCCTTACACTACCAATCCCAAACCACAAGCTCTCAAAAAGTACCTCCTCCACTCTGCCCCCCAGTTTTTTCACCCCTCTACACCCTTCCAGATGTACATACTTCCTCTTCAACAAAGAAGAGAGCAAGGTTCCAGCATTACCAGCACTTCTACCCCACCTGCCTCCTCTGTATTAGTTTTTCCTTTCAAGCCCTATTTTTATAATATAAATGTTCTCTTTTACCTTTTCCCACCCAATTTTGTTTTTTAGAATCATCCTGTCATACATAACTCAGTCCCAATCTTTCTTTCAAACTACCTTAGTAACAATGGCATTTTTTAGGATACTGAAAACATTTTCATTATTTATATGCACATGTATATACATGTATGTATATATATGTACACACATATACATGAATGTATATGTATGTTCATATACTTATACACACATATAAACAAATATATGTAAAAAAAGTAAATAGTTTGACCTTAATGAATGCTTTATATGATTAGTTTTTAATGTTTTCCTTATATTTCTTCTGGATTTTTTATATTGAATTTTCTATTGAGTTCTGGTCTTTTTGTTACAAATACCTAAAAGTCTTTCAGTTTGTCAAATGTCAATTTTTTTTTCATTCAGGATTATACTCAGCATTGCTAGGTAAGTTATTCTTGCATGCAACCCCAGCTCTTTTGCTCTTTCAAATATAATGTTCCAAGACCCATGGTCTTTTAGAGTAGAAGCTGCTAGGTCTTGTGAAATCCAGTCTGTATTTCTGTAGTATTTAAATTTTTTTTCTTTCTTTCTTGTTGCTTGCAATATTTTCTCCCTAACTTGGAAGCTTTGAAACTTGGTTTTGACATCCCTATAAGTTTTCCTCCTGGGATCTTTTTTGGTGGTGAATAGTGGACTTTTTTTTTTCTATTTCTGTTTTACCCTCCTGTACTAGAACCTCAGGACAAATTTCCTTAATCATTTCTTGTAATACTGTATCCTGATTATTTTTTGATCATAACTTTCAGCTAGTCTGATAATTTTTATATTCTCTCCTTGATCTGTTCTATAGATCATTTGTTTTTCAAAAGAGATTTTTCATATTCTGTTCTATTTTTTCTAGTTGTATTATTTCTTGGTGTTTTATGCCATTCAATTCCTCTTGCCCAATTCTAGTTTTCAAGGAGTTATTTCTTCCTTAAGATTTTGTATCTCTTTCTCCAATTGGTTAACCTTTTTTCGCATCATTTTCTTGGATTCCTTTTTTTTTAACCCAATTTTTTCCTCAATCTCTCTTCTTTGATTTTTGAATTCCTTTTTAAGTTTTTCCCAATAACTCTTTTTTGGACTTGTGAATATTTGAAGTTACTCATTGAAGTAGGAGTGAGTTTTTTTTAACCTCACTTTCTTCCTCTGAATATGAATCCAAATCTTCTTTTACACCAAAGTAGCTATCTATGGTCAGTTCTTTTTCATTTGCATATTCATTTTTATTTTGTTTTATTTTATTTTTAGCAGCTTATTAATATAATTAGGTTTTAATCCCCAGTTGTGGGTTATGTTACCCTAGACATCAGGTTCCCTTTACTGTTATTTTCTAAATTCTGGCCAGGGGCTCAACCTCAGGGACTCCTCTTGTCTCTTAAGTCATGCTGTCCTGAAAATTTTCTTATTCCTTGCATGTACTGCACTGACTAGGTGTGTACTTGCTACTCTTTGTCCATTGCCACAGCCCAGGATCACTTCTGGTCAGCTGCTAGGTCTGGCTTCTGGAAACAATGGAGGGGGGAGGTAGGTGTCCTTCAATCTTCCCCTACTCAGTTGTCTGCTGTTTGTTAGATGAAAGTTTGTGACATAAAATTTCATGAGGTGAAAGTTCCTGAGACTGTGAGGTGAAAGTTCATAAAGTGAAATTTCTTGAGGGCTGCAGTGAGGTGAAAGTTGAGTTGAAATTTCTTGAGGCCTAGTCCCATTTCCCAGTGGAGCTGTCCTCAGGATCTACTGTTTTTTAATTCAGTGGAGTCAGGCTGGAGGTCTCTACACTTTACTAAGCCAAATCTCAGCTCCCATAGGTCCTGTCTTTTCTGAGGTCCTCTTAAGTTATCTTAGGAGGACAACTGCTATACCCCTTTATTTTTGCTGCTCTACATTCATTTCATAGCAATTTTCTGTTTGTGGAGAAAATCTGGAGAGCCTGGGAATTTGTGACCTACTCCGCCATTTTCCCAGAATTCCCCTCTCCCAATTGCATTTTAATTTTGTTCGGGCTTTACTCTAGAGAGTTGAGGATTTCATGTGGTCCACATGTTTGACACTTCTGTTCTAAACTATTCTAACACCTTTAACTGCATTTATATTGTACCCCACTTGGACTTGATTGTGTACTCAAATTGTTCCATAATTGTTCCATGTATATTTGTCTTGATTTTTGTAATTACATTGAAAAGTCTTTGAGGGAAGGGCTGTAGAATACTTTTTTACTCTCCATTGCTTCTAGTACAATGTTAGGAATATAGTACTTCCTCTCCAGTAATTATTTCCTTACCACCTCTTTACCACATCCAAAGTCTTTTCTCAGACTTATTTACTTTGCAACATCTGGTACCATGAATTGCTCTCTTCTCTGGCCCTGTTCCTCTACATTTTTAACCAATCCTCCTCTATCCCTGTTGGCTCCTCTTCTCCCTAACATTCCTTAATGGGAGGCATTCCACAAGGTTCTGTTCCTAGAGTTTTTGCTCTTTTCTCTGTCTTCTGTCCAGCAAATTATCCCCTTCTACAGATCCAAGCAGCATCTCTATATAGTTGACCATCAAGGCTATATCCTCAGCTCAAGTCCCTTTACTAAGCTCCAGGTTCAGACCTCCAGTGGTCTAGAAATCAGACTAGAGATTTCTATTTGGATCTTTAACCATTAATCCAAATAAACACCCCCCCCCCCCAAAAAAAGTGAAAGGCTCACTTCCCATCTCAGTGTCTCTGCTTATATCAGAAATGTACTTTCCCCACCTCTTGCAACTAACAACATCCTAAGCAGTCTTGTGAGGGCCTTTGGAAATATAGTAGTAAAAATGGAAGAAAGGTTGCACTAGAAAATGGAGGGAATAAGTAGAGAGAAAGTGAAGGCAGAATTTGTTTGGTTAAGAAGTCAGTGAATTTAACAATGTATACATACAATGTATACATAACAATGAATGGAACAAAAGAAAGTAGCAAGGCCTCAAAACTTTTTTTTTAATGTCTTTTCTTTCTTTTTTTGCATGGGGCAATTGGGGTTAAGTGACTTCCCCAGGGTCACACAGCTAGTAAGTGTCAAGTGTCTGAGGCCAGATTTAAACTCAGGTCCTCCTGAATCCAGGGCTAGTGCTTTATCCACTGAACCACCTAGCTGCCCCCTCAAAACTTTTTTTTTTGAGGCAGATGATACCTGTCCACATTTGGAAGCAAAGGAGGAAAAAAGAATGGAACCAGAGAGATTCAGGAAGTTAATATAAAAAATGATGATTGAAATAGAACAACATCCTGGAGGATGTGGGAGGTGAGAAGACTCAAATGAAAATGGAGTTTGCCATTGAGAAGAAGATGGCGATATTTTTTTCTGAGACTGAAGGGAAGGTAAAATTTAAAGACATAACATTTAGGGTAGAGAGGTTGGCAAGAGAAATTTTGCCTGATATCAAAGTGAAATAGAAAGGGGAATAATGTGAGATTGAGGATTTAAGAAGAGTAGAAAGGGATTGGAACAACTACCTTGGAGAGTCTTAAGTAATCTACTAGAGAGAAATTAAAGTATTAGATTACTATATAGTACCTAGGGTTAAATATTTTAGCATAAGTTTGCATTTTAAGTTCTATTTTGTTATTTTCATGGTGTCACTGGGGACCCTCATGAATGTAATATAGCAGTCTGCATCACATTTTATGAAATTTTCTTTTAGGGCTATTTTGTAGGTCTTAGGAAAGGAAAGGAATAGAAGTTAAATATCAATGTTTAAAAATCATTGTGTTATTCTGAAGCAAATGGAGTCACACAGATGACCCAAAAGGTGATGGAAAGACCAAAGGCGGGAATTGTGCAATATATTATTGTGATGATTTTCACTTGAAAAGGAGGAGAGGAAGAGGTTTTTTTTAGCTATCTTGATGGAATCTCCTCAGGTGATTTATGGAATACATGGGAGAGACAGTGAGAGAAAGAGAGTTACATTCCTAGCCTTTTTTTCCCCTTTGGTATCATCAACTCCTTTGTCAGTCTGGTGAAGAATAATGTTTTGTTTTGTTTTTGTTTTTACTTTTGTTCCACTTGATAGTATTTTTGTTATTTCCCAATTATATGTAAAATAGTCTCAATATTCATTTTTGTAGCATCTTGAGTTACAATTTTTCCCCCTTCCTCCCTTCCCTTCCCCTCCCCCAAAATAATGGTTTTAAAAAACACAAGATAAAATACATAGATTAAAGAGGAACGCTATTATATTAAAATACAGTTATCAAAATATTAAAAGTTCCAAGTTGATGGGCCCTATGAAATCTATTCATGGACCCATTGGAGGTCCACAGAAACTAAGTTAAGTCAGTCAACAAGCAATTTTCCATGCACTCACTGTGTGCCAGGCACTGTGCTAGAACCCCTGGTTCAATGAAAAGGTTGCTTATTCACACTGGAAAGGCTTGTTCAAGCCAACGAAACCCGAAATCCATCCAAGTATCTGAGGAAGCTGTTTTGAAATCTAAATGTCAACATCTGCCACTTTGTTGACTTGACCGATTTGCATACTACTCTCTGGAATTGATAATAGATTTTTTTCAAAGCTGATTGACAACCTAAGAAACTTTCAGTGATCAAGTGAGAGTAAGTTTGATATTCTGTTACCTTTTAGCCAATAAATTGACCAGTAAGCAGTTGGTTTACAACAGATTTCAAAGGAATGGAATTTGGGCTAAGTCTTCTTAGAACCTTATTATCATGATTGTGGTATTACTGGGTCAACAGGAGATATAGTTAAGTCAACAAACATTAATTAAATACCTTCCAGGTACCCAGCACTGTACCAAGCCCAGAGGATTCAAAGAAAGACAAAAGTAGTCCCTTCCCTCAAGGGGATCACAGTCTGATGGGAGAGACAACATGCAAACAATTATGTTCAAACAAGATTTCTTTCTCTGCATACATACATATACATATCTATGTATATACCCACATATATACACCCCCATACACATTCATGCATATCTCAGAGGAGAGGCACTATGATTAAGGAGGTTCATGAAAGGCTTCATAAGAGGATGGGTTTTCAACTGACACTTGAAAGAAGCCAGGGAAACCAGGAGTGTAATTCAGTGGGAATGTAATTTGTAAAATAGATTTTGTTGCTATGGAAGGGCTTAGTATTATTTTCCTTGCTTCTTTTTCCATCTTCCATCTTCCATAGGCTGTTACTAAGTTTTTATCATTCACAGTGTTCTGAGTGTCGGGTGCTTTGGGCAAAAGTCTATGCTCAGGTTTCTAGGCAACATATGAAATTGTATAAAACCAAGAATCAGCCTATGGAAGCTAATTAGATAACTCAAACTTACCTATCAGTGATAGGTGAGAATCAGACCTGAGTTTCAATTCTGCCTCAGATACTGACTAGCTTTGTCAATTTTCAGAGTTATCAGTTCCAAATGGGAATAATAATGGGGTACTTGTGTAAGAGGGGTTTGTGGAGTGCATGTGTGCCCACATGGCTCAATCTAAAGGTGGTTTGCAGGGATGTAAGAATAGACACCACTAGTGTTTCCTCCTTCACCCCACCCCACTTCTCCAAGACTTTGGTTCCTGCCAGGAGGGGAAGTGGGAAGATGAGGCCAGAGGCCATCTGCTTTGCTTTCCTTGGAGACAGAGGGTACTAAGCTATATAATTATATTTATTTACTCCTTTAAATATTTTCAGCCTAGGGAAAGCAATTTTTAAGTTCAAGCTAAACTCCTGATCTCTATTCCCTAATAGGGAAGGAGTACCCTAGATTCTATATCCAAGACCTGATCTACTTCCTACCAGATCCTCACCACATCACCAAGCTGCAGTGGATAGAGTGCTGGCCCTCAAGTCAAGAGGACACGAGTTCAAATCTCACCTCAGACACTTACTAGTTCTGTGATCCTGGGCACTTAACCTCAATTGCCTTTAACATCTAGGGCCATCTCAGTCATCCTGATCTTGCCACTGGACCCCAGATGGTTCTGAAGGAGAGAATGAGGTTGGTGACTTTGCATAGCCCTCCCTCACTTAAGTCCAATTCACTGAAAATCATAACATCATCTTCGATGTCATGGTCCTCTTTGAGAATGAAGGACAAACACCACCACCAAGGAGATACCAGGCCTTGATTCTGGCTTTTACCCCAACTAAGTTCAATCTCCAGAGCTTCTGGGACCATGAGAAAAAAGCCCAGGAAGAACACAATAAATAACTGATTTTTCCTTATTAGCACGTAGTAATTCCATTTCACAATAGCAATAAGAGAGCCAAGAAAAAAATCCTTCCAGTTAATTTATACACTTCTGTAGATTCATTTTGCCTTTGGCCTTGAGCCCTACTGCAACCACCTGAGGTATGGTTTAATATAATCACTCAGAAATGTGCTGCCTAGCATGGTGCCTTGCTTAAATAATATAGACTTGTTATTTTACTCAGCGGTAATGTGGTTTTGATAGAGATCAACCTGATGCCAAATTCCCCTTTAATAAGTAAAGTTCAGTTTCTTAAAAGGGGTGGATATCTCAGTGCACTGAAGGCATCCAGTACATCACAGGAAGCATTCGGAGCCTGTTGTTAATAAGGTCAAGGTCATCGCCTTATTTTAGTCACTTACCTTTAGAGTCTTTTGTCTTGTCAATGATCATGACTTTAGGAAACTTGCCCTTTCTCACCATAGTGTTTATTTTGCTTACTTTTCTTGGCTATTTTCTCTTATATAGATTAAACATTCACTCTATATGATAAATGAAAATACTGTTTTCATTCTATTATACACTAGAAACAAATCTGTCATAGCAAATGGCTTTTCTAACTTTTTAAAAGGGCATCTAGGTGGTACAGCAGATAATGTGCAAGGTCTACAGTCAGGAAGACCTGAGTTCAAATTCAGCCTCAGATACTCACTAGCTATGTGACCCTGGGCAAGTCACTTAACCCTATTTACCTCAGGTTCCTCATCTGTAAAATAAGCTGGGGAAGGGAATGGCTAACCTTTCCAGTGATTTTTTCCAAGAAAACCCTAAATGGGGTCACAAAGAGTTGCACATAATTGAAATGACTGAAAAACAACAAATTTTAAAAAGATACTTATCCTTTAATGGGCACTTTAGCTATTCTTCAATATGTGAGTGACTTTCAAGCTACTACATGTAATTAAATTTTGATTTTTTTTTTCAGATGGACAATCAAATCGGTAAATTGTACAGTCTGGGTTAAACGCCTTTTAATCTGGGCTATTTACCTTAGTTGATCAGAGACTGGTGTAAGTGTTCTAAGGTTTTAACCTAGGCTACCTTCTCTTTTCTCTTCCTTTAGCTTCCGTCAGTTCAATGGTCACATCTTCAAAGAAGACTTCTAGATCTGAATACTCAGTTCTTGTCTTTCTCCCTGAACTCAATTCTTACAACTTAAACTGACACTGATCTGGTCAGAACAGGGACCTGGACAGTCACTGAATCAATCCAAGGGGCATGTATCTTATACCCTTATTTATTATATGAGTAAAAAAATACATATTCACATACACATACATGTACACATACAAACACATGTATATCCCTATGGTTTATTATCCACTAACTCTACTAAATTAGATAAATTTAGTCTTGAAACTGATTAATACATCCTTGCTGTACCCACTTTTGTCCACCACTGATACAAAGGGAATTTAACAGTAGGTACTTTCATACTAAAAGAGTAGTCATTCAAATAAAGCAGAGGAAGTAGCAGCAATCACAGCAGAAAGAGATGGCTGTGGAAGGAGGGCAGTTGCAGCTGATATAAATAAAAGAATCCCTTTTGATGGATACCTTTCCCCAAACTCCAGTGGAGTCTTGTGTAGTTCTAGTGACTCTCAATATTGCCCCAGTTGAGTCTTTAGCAAGGTACAAGATCAGGATGAAGTTCTCTTTGGTTTTCATTGCCATAGTTGTACTTCCTGATCATTCTCCTCTGTAGCCTTTATCTGTTACGTAACTGGTTCACTATTTGGGGACTTCCTTAAGTGCTGAAGAAAATACTATTTGGTCTTTGTGTTAATAACAACACAACAAAACATAATAAGGTAGCTTTTGATCAGGTATTATAGCTTTGACAATACTTGCACAAATGGTCTTTCTCACCAACAAATACAAATTACCTATTAGCTTTTGTGATAGTCTTTTTTGTAATAGTCTTTATAAATGATATGAAGTATTAATTTAATAAAGGCTATGAAGAATTGCTCAGTTTGCCTCTTTTGTTGATCAGAAGTTTGAGGAACCTATTCAAAGGTTTTCTTCATGAATAACTGGGAATCTTCAACTGTTAAAAAGGACAATATTTTTTCATGATGATATTGGATATCAGCAACAGTCTAATTTGGCACATGAACATGAATCATTTTCTCATACTTCTGATTACGTGGTCAAAAACTTATATCCAAGGGGCAGCTAGGTGGCACAGTGGATAGAGCACCGGCCCTGGAGTCAGGAGTACCTGAGTTCAAATCCGGTCTCAGACCCTTAACACTTACCAGCTGTGTGACCCTGGGCAAGTCACTTAACCCCAATTGCCTCACTAAAAACAAAAACAAAAACAAAAACTTATATCCAACATTTCCAAAGTAAAAAAAATGCTAATATCTTTATGTGCAATTTCCTTTTTTTTTTAAAATGGGGCATTGAGGGTTAAGTGACTTGCCCAGGGTCACACAGCTAGTAACTGTCAAGTGTCTGAGGCTAGATTTGAACTCAGGTCCTCCTGAATCCAGGGCTGGTGCTTTATCCACTGCGCCACCTAGCTGCTCCTACAATTTCCTTTTTATAAATCATTTTGACTGTGTGTGTATTGACATATGTATATACACACATACATATATGCATAAATATTTACAGGAACTTTATAGGAAATCTTGGAATTGTTTTCTTAATTTTTTATTTTAAAGGAGTTTTGTTTTTTTTTTTTGCTAGTAAATCATGATGTGAAACGTAATGTATCATAGTGAAGGGTTTCTTAAACTTTTTCCACTCAAGATCCCTTTTTGTTCAAGAAATTTTTGTGTGACCCTGGGGTATATAGGTATATATAACCTTTTACTGTTGCCAATTTTTTGTGACCCCCACATTCAGTTATGTGACCCCATATGGGGTTGAGACCCATAGTTTAAGAAGCTTTGTCATAGTGGATAGAGAGCCAATGCCTAAGTCAGGAAGATCTGAGTTCAAGCCCCAACTCTGACAAATACAATGTGACTCTGAGTGAGTGACTTAACTCCTCAGTACTCAAGACATTGTCTAAGATGAAAAGTTTCAGAGCAGGTACCGATCTGTACTTTGTTGATAGAGAATTTTCCAGTATCAACGAAATGACAAATTTGTTGGTTCCTTGCTTGGATTTCTTCTCTCTGTTTTTCAGAGAATGACTATCTGCTCTGTCTCACTGCATTTTGTTTACAAAAACATTGTTTTTCTTTTACCTGAAAAAAAATCAGAGATAGACTATGACAGTTACTTAAGAAACTCTCAAAAGCAATATAGAAAGTACAAGACATAAGGAAAAAGCACAGTGAAAACAAGAAAGTAAGCTAGGTGTGGTGGGCACAACTATAATCCTTGCTATTATGGAGGCTGAGACTGGTGGATTACTGCTATGGAATTCTGAGCTGCACTGGGCCAAATTGGTGAGTTGTCTTTACTAAGTCTGGCACTAGTTTGGTAAATCTCTGGGACTGGCAGGCTACCAGGCTTCCTAGAGATGAGCGAACCAGTCCAGTTTGGAAACAGAGCAGATAAAAGCTCTCATGCCAATTAGGATGGCTCCCCTGGGTGATCACCAGTAGTCTTGACCTTTGTCTTAGTATTGGACTTCAATGACTGTTGAGAAGAGAGTGAGGCTGACAACTTTGGGCAGCTCTGCCCCACTCCTCTCTAATTCACTCACAATTCACTAGATATCACCCTCATGATGTCATTGGTCCTTTTTGAGAATGAATGATGAATAACAAGACCAACAATTAGTAGTGGTATGAAGCCTTTAAGTTCCAGCCTGGGTGAGATAGAGCTACCCAGTCTCAGAAAAAAAGAAAAGAAGATAAGGAAGTGGACTGAACCACAAAATACATAGAAAGGGGATACCAATGCATTGTCTCCCTAGCACTATTCCTAGATTACCTATAACTTCAAGGGAAAATTCCTCATGATTTTTGACAAACAGTACAAATTCAATATTTACCCATAGCAAATAATGCTACACTAACAAAATACCAAATTCAGAGGAACAATGGTACTTCTTACATCAGCAACACTGATGTCTAATGTTAAGCTCCTGAGACCTGACAGGATCAAAACCTATTCTTGAAATGGGCTCAGTTTATTTCTAAATATAGTAAAAGGAAAACAAACTTTCATGATTCTTGGAGCTTGTTAAAAATAACAATAGCACAATAAGTACAAGACAGTTCCCAAGCCCCAAAGATGCATCTTGTTCCAGTCAAAAGCCACATGAATTTTTTTCTTCTTCCCCACCAAAAACCAAAAACTTAATTTTAAGTATTTCAAAGCTCAAACGATTTTTTGCAGAATGCTCATTGGATGTCTGACATGGGAAATTAGTGAAGAGGTGAAAAACATTTCCGAGATTACTACCGGAGAATAAGGGATCCTTATCTATTAAGCTTTGTTGTTGTCGTTTTAGTTGTGTCTGACTCTTTGTGACCCTATTTGGGGTTTCTTGGCAAAGATACTAAAGTAGTTTGCCATTTTCTTCTCTAGCTCATTTTACAGATGAGGAACCTGAAGGCAAAGATTTCTAAGGTCACATTTGAACTCAGGAACCTAGTTGCCCCAATCGGTCCTATACCTCAGCATCAGACTCCAATTTTCCTATTAGCCATTTCTCTGTTTTTCTATCATTCCCAGAAAGAAAGGAGACAGTGTATGCAGAAAGGCCAGAACTTTAATATCTTAATTACCAGCCTTCTGAGTGGACTTAACCCATCCCCAGTGGAGAAACAACAACAACAACATAGGTTTCTGCCTTGATTCCATGTAGACATGAAACAGACACCTCTTGTATTCAAATCTTATTTTTGCAAATGTTTTTGTGCCTCCTTTGGGGAAGGAATGGGTCCACTACTGATGGTTGTTGTTGTTTGCCCTTCATTCTCAAAGGGGACCAATGACATCACAAGGGTGATATCTTGAGTTGTGAGTGAATTGGAGATGGGTGGGGCAGAGCTGCCCAAAGTTGCCAGCCTCATTCTTTCCTCAACAGTCATTGCAGTCCAGCACCAAGACAAAGGTCAAGACTAAGGGAGCCATCCTGATTGGCATGAGAGTTTTTATCTGCTCTGTTTCCAAACTGGACTGGTTCATTCTTCCATAGGCAGCCCACTGGCCTCCCACTCCTAGAGGTTTACCACACGGGTTCCAGACTTAGTGAAGACAACTCACCAATTTAGCCCAGTACAAGTCAGAATTCCACAGCTTAAGGAATCCACCAGTCTCAGCCTCCATAGTAGCAAGGATTATAGTTTTACACACTACACCTAGCTTATTCCCTGTACCCTTTCCTCATGTTTTGTACTTGCTTTATTGCTTTTGAGAGTTTCTTAAGTAACTGTCATAGTTTATCTCTGAATTTTACAGGTGAAAAAAAACCCATGTTTTTGTAAAAAAAAAAAAAAAATTAGTGGGCAAAGCAGATGTCATTCCTTGATGTGAAAAGTACTAGTCCTTCCTTTCCCAAGTGGTTTTCAAAGGCTAGTTTTCACTAACTCCTTTTGCAAGAGATGAAATAGAGATAGGAGATGGGACAGGGGTGTTTTAGTGAACTTGATATGTGTGAAAAATACTTTCCCAGAATGTTGTGGGCCAAAGGTTTATGGCAGGAGACAGTGAGCAGGGGATTGTAGGAGAGCAATGAAGATACATAAGGAAGAAAGACAAAAGCTTTCTGAGGATTGAAGATTGGCTGCTGCTTCTGAATAATGGCTACTGAGCTGTAGGACAAGCTACAGGTGAGAATGGTGATAGCAGTCATGGTGAATAGCAGTGACAAAAGCAGAGGAAAAAAAAAGGACAGGGGAAGGAGAGGGGGAATGGGGAGCAGCTGGCAGACAGATATAGACTATTGCTATAATGGTCGTAGTGCACTCACACTCTGTTGATGTCATAAAGTTTTCAGCAACTAGGACCGACTCCTTCTTGGGACAAAAGATCAGAAATAGCATTCCTCTGGGGAATGGGAAGATATATACTTCTTCCCTTGCCAAAACAGTTAGAATGCTAACCCATTCTCTTGCTCATTACCATCCTGAATAAATATTTTATGTTTCTATAAGGAAAGTTTCTCTCTGTTCTGGGGTCTTTGTGTTACGTGGGTTCAAGTCATAGGAAATACATGGCTTGAACTGCCATTTAATAGAATCAACATTTAATAATATACCAGACAAATCAAGAGTTAGCTTTAAAGCATTGAATTAAACACAGTAAAACATAATTAACAGGAAAATTCGTACAAAAAAAATCATCCTTAGCTCCTTGTAAACAAATAGGGAAACAATCTTCCCCATATACTTCCAAAGCAGTGGAGAAAAGATAACCTGTGGGAGAGCAAGGAACTAGTACCCCGAGGTCACTGGAGAGAGGGCTGCCTCATGTTGCTGCTCGAAAACCTCACCTGGTAGCTATTTGGCTTCTCGGCTGCCACCTGCTTGAGCTATGCCTCTGAAGCTATCATTTAGCAAAACTCTGCCTGCACATGTCACTCTCCAAAGCTTTGTCTTGGCAACTTTCATTTGGCAAAACTGTCTCCTCAGCCCTACATCACTGTCAATCATAGAAGCTCTGCCCTCACGGCCATCCCTCACTCCTCACACACTGATGCCATCTCTCTCTACTTGTGTCACCTCCACAGTTATCGGTTACGATCATACCATTTCTCAGCAGCTTCTCTGTCACTGTTGCAGTCAGGTTGCTTGGCTGCCATTGGATAAAGTTTTCCTGTTCTACTGGTTACTGTTCTTGTTCCATTGGAAGTTTCTGTTGTTTCATTCTCTTTCAGTGTTGAACTGTTTGGATAGAATACTTGGGGATAAGGGAGGGCACCATTATTAGCATTTAAGCCTTGGGGAAGGAGGAGGTGGTCAGTGCTCTCTTGAGGTCAACCCATTTAGGATGTATGTGCCACAAGGTTCTCCTCTTACATGACTCCCCGCTGTGTCTGGGTGATGCGGAAAGGAGCATCTCAGGCAATGATAATTCTTCTTTTCCATCCTCTTTAGTTGGTCATCTTCAACCCTTAGTAAAAGCTGGGATTGAGTGAATGCTTTTTTTGGGTCACTTCTCTGCCCCAGAGTATAGGCAGCTTAACTGTCTAAACCCTCTTTATGTATGAGACTTACTAACTTAGCTGAGGCCCATCATAGAGAAAGTAGAATGTACTGTGAATGCTAGGTGGCATGGTGGATAGAATGTTGAACTTTCAGGAAGGCCTCCATTCAAATACTGCCCTGGACATTTACAGGTACAAACCTGGGAAAGACATTTAACCTCTCAGCCTCAGTTTTCTCATTTGAAAAATGGAGATAATAATAGTACCTAACTCAGAATTATTGTGAGGATCAAATGATGTAATATGTAAAGCCAGTTACAAAATTTAAAGTGGTGTATAAATGCTATTATAATTGATAATGATAATATTAATAATGTTAGGAGATTCTAGCAATGTCAGGATAATCTTCTTTGGATAACAATCCATTACCAGCAGAGGTCTGAACTCAAGACTGGGATAGGGTCATCAAGCGACATGATTAAAGAGACCCTGCTAGGGACAACTATAGTTATTTTAGGGGGTGAGGAGATGACCATTTATCTGCAGTACGTTCTAGTGAGCACCTAATATAAAGCCTTGGAGGACTTGCTTCTTCTCATAGTGTTGCTATAATATCCTGAGATTTCAAGATTTAAATCTTCACAGATTCTGGAGAGTCAATCTGGTAGCACTGAGAGTAAAGAAGACAAACATATGACACTCCCAACTACCTTACAACACCAGGGAGGGAAAACCTACAGGTTTTCACTGAGGTTAGAGAGGATGCTTCAGAAAACATACAGAAAGCAAAGGTGCAATGGACTACACTAAAGTGATCCAAGTGACAAGGGAGACCATACATGACAATAGGCCACTGCTATACCTATGGAGAGACTCCTCTTCACTGGGAACCAGAGCCAGATCTTCCCAGCAAGAGCTGATTGTTAAATTTTTACTATTCACATCTACACCTCAGAAAACAGCAAACACTATAAATCAGGGCTTGATTTTTCATTTTGTTGACTGCCTAGACTTACGAAAGTGATTAAGAAAATGTTAATAATGCAATTATTATAAAATTATGAAAGAGCTAATTTAAAAATATTTACCAGAGGACCTTTCCTCCAAAGTTCCCCCAAATCAATCCATTTTATCACAAAGTGGAGCTTATGGATCAAGAGCTTACTAGACTAAAAAACTGGCCCCACTTGGTTCCAGGGATCTCTTCAGGGGCTGGTCACTAATACCAAAATAGAGAGAAATCTAGATCAACTAGAGACCCGAGTCAGCTCTGCAATCTGCTGGAACACTCTGTGGAGTCTTTCTTCTTGGTGTAATAAAAGAGGTTCAGATTCAGAAGTCTAGGCTGCCCATTTTGGAAACAACATTAAAAAACGCTCCTGGGGGCGGCTAGGTGGCACAGTGGATAAAGCACTGGCCCTGGATTCAGGAGTACCTGAGATTAAATTCCGCCTCAGACACTTGACACTTACTAGCTGTGTGACCCTGGGCAAGTCACTTAACCCTCATTGCCCTGCAAAAAAACCCAAACAAACAAACAAACAAAATGCTCCCAAAGAAGCTGAGTGATATTTGGCAACACTTGTAGATGAGATGGGTTTATACTGAATGAATAAAAGAGGAATAAAGAATTGTTTTGTTAGAAGCTGAATTCTATTAGATTGTCTTTAGCAAGTAAGAATTGTGTCATGGGTATCATCAACATTGAGTGTTGACCTACTGTGATGGACTATATTCTTCTCACCAATGCAATGGTACAGAAGAGTTCCAGGGAACTCATGATAGAAGAGGATCTCCAAATCCAAGAAAAAAAAAGAAAGAAAGAACTGTGGAGTATAGATGCTGATTGAACCATATTATTTCTTTTGTTTTGGGTGCTGTTGTTTTTTTTCTATTTTTGAGGTTTTGCATCACTGCTCTGATTTTTTCTCTTGTAACAGGATTAATGCAGAAATAGGATTAATGTTATTATGTGTATATATGTGTGTGTATATATCTATATGTATATGTATAGAGATATATAGACATAACCTATATCAGATTACCTGCTGTCTAGGGGAGGGGGGAGGGAGGGGAGGGAGGGAGAAAAATCTGAAATTGTAAAGCTTGTATAAACAAAAGTTGAGAACTATCTTTACATGTAATGGAAAAAATAAAATACCTTATACATTAAAAAAAAAAGAAATTATCCAATTGAAAAAAAAAAAGAATTGTGTCATGGAGAAGGGCTGTCCCAGGTGTTTAAAAAGTCATCCCTTCCTTACTGAACTTTCCTGAACCATTTTTATATGAATTCATAGGACTTCGTATAGAAATGACAGTGAGAACTGATATAGAATGTGACATTGTGTGGAACAATGGATCCCAAGTGACAATTTTATTCAAGTTATTTTATACTTCCTTAAAGGGCTTGACCTATGTGAATTTGTACAGTAGAAAGAGTGAGTCCAAATCATGTCTTTACCATTTATTACATGGGTGATCTTGGACAAGTCACAAATTCTCTGGGACTCACTTTTCTTACCTGTAAAATGAAGGAGTTGAGTAAGATGAACTCTAAGGAACCTTCTGGCTGTAAATTTGTGATCCTTTGACTGAGTACAGATGACCCATTTAGGTTATGTTATATGCATTTGGGATTTTCCCAGGGAAGTTGTGGGTGTCAGCAAGAAGGTAGATATCATGGCCTTGGTATGTCTGGACACGGCCAACATATACAGAGTTTCAATGTAGATTGGAACCAACTCCAGCCTCTTAACACCAGGAGAGAGAGAACAATCTCACTCAAGGGAGGTCCACTTTCAGCAGTCTCTAGAAATGCAAGCCCTGGAGGTCAAGGAAATATTATATTGTTGATAGTTCTCTAATGCTCTTCTGAGATGAGGCCAGAGCTAGCATTATAGACATCAAGCTGGCCCTAAGTACCTGAACGTCCTGAAAGTTTACGGTTCCTGTGAACAAACTAATGGAAAATAGGAGATAGTGTTTGCAGAGGGCACCAAGGAAGCCCTGAATCCTCTAGCTCATGGTGAATTCAGAGAAGTTCAATTTTACAACAATAAAAACGATGACGACAACAATAACAACAACAACAACAAACCCTGTGCGAAATGTGTTGAGGGTAATGTGACTTCTGACTGACTAAGGCAATGCTAAGCACAGGTACTTGTGTAAGGGGCTTCAGTTTGTTGTGGAGATTTCTAAGATTGATTTTGGTGATACACACGGAGAGAGGAGCTCTGGGGAGGCAGTGGAAATAGATATATATTTTAAATGGCAGACTGGAGCCCTTTAAGCCACAGACATGTAGGGCAGCTGGACCCATCATGTTCCTTGACCTCCAAGTTTTGCAATTCTAGTGACTGCTAAAAGTGGGCCTCCCTTGGAGGACATCTGAAGTGAGGTCTTACCTCACTCCAAACTGAAGAACTCATTTATTCTTACATGTACGTTTATTCTGTTTTGCTTGGATAAATGCATGTACTCCTCATTGCTGTTTGTGATGGCCTTTTGTATAACCATTGTTTTGTGGTTAGAGGGTAATCTGGCAAGGGAAAATTAAGGGTTACACTTTTCCTTTGGCAAGTAGATGTTGCAGTGGATAGAGCACCGGGTATTGGTATTTGAGAAGGAACCAAGGTTGCCCATTAGCCTTTGCATTAGAATATCCAAAGGTAGAGAAGATTTAATAACTAACAGGCAGTATTTTACTTGAATGATCACTTGAAGGAAGCCTACCCCTTAGCTTTGGTCTCATCTCAAAAGAGCACAGGGGAGGAACTAGTAACAGTATGACATGAATTTGCTTTCAGGGACTCTAGCCAGAGATAATATTCTGCTAAAAAACCTTGATGTTTCTGAGAAAAAAGCCTATGGATAGTCATCCCACTCCAAGTGGTTGGAAGATTAGGTTAATATGTCAGTCTACAAATAGCTCCAGAGAATGGGTGGGACCCTTCAAAGACAATGTATTATAATTACCTTTTTCCCATAAGGGTAACAGACTCCCCAGCAATTGGGAAGATAAAAGCCAAGGAATGGTTCAAGATTTAGGCTATGAGAAGGGTCTTTCCAACACTTATATAAGTCAATGACACCTCTCCCTTCTTTACCCCCACTGGCCCATGTGGAAAAGATCTGGGTTAAGATCTGAGTGAAGTGATATGATTGTACCATCTAGAGCCTTGGGAAGGCCTGCTAAAACTTCCTTGGTCTGAGGGGAAATTCTGTTTGGGGCAGACTGTATCCAAAGACAGTTCTTTTCTTGTATGTTACACAATTTGGACAAGAGTTATTTCAAGTCATGATAAAAGGAAAAGTTTTTAGCCGGGGTTCTTTTTTTTTTTTTGGTGGGGGAAGAAGAGGGATATCAGGTTTAAGTGATGACCAGAATTACACATCTAGTAAGTGTCTGATGCTAGGTTTAAACTGAGGTCCTCCTGCCTCCAGGGTCTGTGCTCTACCCACTTTGCCACCTAGCTGCCCCAGCAGTTGAATGTTCTGCTGTTCCCACAAACTCAGCATGCCTAAAATTGAACTTGCCTTTTTTCCTCAAATGAAAGCATTCCACTAGGTTTCTTACTCTCTTCAAATCAAGTAAGTCACCAAATACTGTCAATTCTTGTTTCATGTTTTCCATATCCTTGATTTTTTTTTCATTTCATTGCCATAATCATAGCTCCAACCCTTATCTCATCCTTAAACTATTGCAGTAGCCTCCCAACTTGTTTGTTGCACACTGCTTATATAATACTGGTCTTGTCATGGCCTTCCCTGTTCAAATACTTTCAGTGAGTCCACAGTGCCTATGAAGTAAATCAGACTCATTAGCTTGGCATGCAAGGTCTTTCACAATCTGTCCCTAACCTACCTTTTCAACCTATTTTTCAATTCCTTCCCTAGACAAATCTACCTGCTTAATTCAAATTGGTCTACTTGATGAGCCCTAAACTCTCATTCTACCTGGCCCTCTTAAAGCATGGGTCTTTTGGAGGCATTTATTTCCCAAATTAGCAGAAGGTGACACCATATGTGTGCTGACATTAGTTTTAATTATTTTACTGCTCCAATGCTATTCTTTACCTCTGTGACAATTAGCATGGTGAGCAACTGAATACCTAAGCTTGAATTAGCTTCACAAGTTCCATGTTTTGAACCAAGTGAGAAAAAGCAATCCAAGAGGAGCAAATTACCATTAAAAGTCCCCATGGTTCAAATCCAAATTTGTGAGGATCTCGAGATGATAGGACCCTGCATTACACTTGTGCTGCTTTCCCCAGTAGATAATAATAGGTCAGGGATCATGTGTTTAAATCTTTGATAATACTTAACCTTTGTACCTTGCATAGATTAGGATTATAGAATTTAGATTTGGAAGGGATGATAGATATCTTGTAGTTTAATATCCCTTATTTTATAGATGAGCTTAAGTAGACTTTCAGTAAGTATTTGTTGATGTGAATGTGTATAAAAATGATGATAAAACAAATTTGTATATCATTATATGGTTAGAATATTTTTTGTGCTGATATTATTTGATTTTCACCATCACCTTATAGGGTAGGAAGGGCAGTTATAACCCCCATTTTACAAATAAGGAAAGTAAGACTCATAGTAGTTAAGTTAATTTGATAAGGGAAGACTCAAATACAGGTCTGTGCTCAGTTTCAGTGTTTTTTTTTTACTCTACCATACATATACTAGCAAGTGGTTTTCTGAGAGGATCCTCTGGCTTTGGATTAGAAAATCGTTATTGCTGTGTAAGAGCTGACCTCACTCCATCATGTCCTGACCCTGGTCTTTTCCATTGTGAGTTTGGCAGTGCTGTAAGAGACTGCTGTCTGTCTTGTCTAAGCTTACATAAGGGTGGGAATGGAGAAGAAATGGGCTTGAAGTGTGTTAGAATAATAATATTTTTCAGAGAGCAAACTGCGACTTAATAAAAGAAAGGTGGAGACTAACCCAAATAATTTAATTATGGATGAAATGGGAAATATTTTAGTATCTGTTCATGTTATTAGGACCTGTCAGCTTACTGACCTCAAATGTATTCTTGCCCATTTTGACTGCTCTAGGAGAGAGAAAACAGTTGACCATCTGTTTTTAACTAAAGAGTTTCTCATATATTAGTATGAGATGTATTACTTGGAGCAGTTAAGAAGGGCACAGTTGGAAGAACCCATGATACTTACTACTTTTTGCAGACTAGCCATCTATACTCAATGGTGAAAAACTTGACCTCTGTGAAGAAATTATAGTCATTTCTGCTGGGAGCTCTTGATGTTTTCTTGCTGAGCACTAACCATCTGTGCATAATATATATTGTACACACACACACACACACACACACACACACACACACACATATATAATTGGGGATTGTTTAATCTCAGTTATAGCTACAAATAGTCCTCACTTACTGGGACAACTGCAATGCAGAAAACTGTAAAGCAGATTTGCTTACTGAAAAAAGGACTGGACTTTGAGTCTCTGCTCTGCCATGTAGTAGTGTGACCTTGGGCAAGCCTTTTAACTTCTTTCAGCCTCAATTTGCTCATTTTATAAAATGGATACACTAATGCTTGCAACAACTATTACCAAGGGTTAAAAGCACTTTGTGAATTATAAAGCACCTTGTGAATATGAGCTTCTATTAAAGCAAATTTCTATTCATTGAATCTAATTTTTCCTTTTACTTTCATTACAAATCCAGAAAGAAAGCTTGTCCAGATAAAATTTCAGTTTCTGGATATAATCATCATACTTAATAAGAAACCAAATTTGTTAACATATTCAAAAGAGATAATGAAAAAAACCCCAATAATACTAAAGATAATACTTAAATACACAAATATTGGAAGAATCCTTTATTTTCTTAGCTAGAAGATACAATCACATTCATACACATCAAACATGGAACAAGTTTAATTTATGTAACAGGGGCTATCTGATGATAGGGTATGTTTGGGGCACTAGACCCAAGGCCTGCCAACTTCTAGTGATCACACATCTCTCAAAATGGCCTGGGCTTAGATATGTCCCTATCAATGAATGAGATGGCCGCTATTACTATTACATTGAAGAGTGAAGGAAGAACTCATGCAAGCACCTAAAGCTTTGATATCTTTGCCCCCACCATGTGGAGACAGACGCATGTGGTCCTAGTGATCCACAGTATTGCTTTTTGTGGGGCTTCAGCAAGGACTAAGATCAGGGTTTGCTTCTCCTTGTTTCTTATTTACTCAGTGGCTTTGATTCCTGGTTAGTCACTATCATGACTTCATCTCAGATATTTGTCAATAGTTTTTACCATCCAGGAGCTAGTTCTTGAGCAGAAGAGGTATGTAATAGAGATTCAGCTGAAAATGCAATAGCTATTGCAGGACTTTGGTGGGGGCCATTAATTTTTTTTTTAACATTAGGTCCTGCAGTTTCACCATAGAAAAACAATGGCCTCTTCCTGTGTAATGGGACCCATGTTAGCTAAAGGAGAAAGTAATAAACCTTACATGAGAAATGGCTCCTTGAAAAGTATGATAGGCCAAGCAAAAATCACTAATTTTGTAGATAGCAAGACACATAGAAAATCAAAAGACTTAAAAATAGAATAAAATATAAATATCTGATATTTAAAAAAAAACTGACCTGAAAAATATGTCAATGACTCTTAAATGGTTTCTTCTGGAGCTGTTTTTCAAGTCAGTTTTTAAGTATCAGAGATCTTCTATTTTGACAACAATGACTAAAGAAAATACTAACAACCCTGGACACAATATTCCACAAAAACTCCCCAGATATTATTAGAATCAGAGGGCAAATTAAAGCAAGAAGGAATCCAACAATTACCTCCTGAAAGAAACCCCCAAAGGAGAAGTCCCAGGAATATCATAGCTGAAATCCAGAAATTCCATGTCAGGGAAAAACATACTAAAACCAACCAGAAAGAAGCATTTCAAATACCAAGGATCTAGCATCAGGATTAGACAAGACCTGGTAGCTTCTACTAAAAATTGAGAGGGGATCTTGGAATATTATATTCCAAATAGCAGAAGACATTTGTTTACAGTCAAGAATAACTTACCTTGCAAAGCTGATTGTAATTGTAGAGGGAAAAATGACTCCTTAATGGAATAAAGAATTTACAAGCCTTTCTGCATGAGAAGACTTAGATCTGAATAGAAACTTTTAATACAAAAGCAAGTCTAGGGAAACTTAGAAAGGAAAATTTTATCTGAGCAATTGCAAGGAGCTGTGTGATGATTTGGCATTGACAGTCTAATCAGAGTGGAATGAGAGAAGCATGTATTCCTTGAAAAATTAAATGTCTTCAAAATATATTAAGGCAATTAAATGAAATTAGAAACAGAAGCTCTCTGTTTTAAGGGTTTAAAAAAAGGAGAAGAGAAGTGAGAATAAAAGAATACAGCAGTTTAGAAAAAAGAGAGGAGAAGGAAACAAGTATTTATTAAATGTCTATTATGTGCCAGGGACTGTGCTAAGCACTTTCAAATTGGAGTGGAATTTACTATATCTCATCATTGGGTTATGTGAGAAGAATATACAAACAAAGAGAAAGCTATAGAAGGGGTAGGTGTTAGACAAATCTCGCTATTATCTAAAAGAAAAGAGGGTTGAAACTGCATGCATATACATGCAAACAGTTTGATCTTGAAGTAAATAAAAAATGCAGCAGGTAAACAGTGGGGATGGTTGAGGTTTGAATTTAAGATGGAGGATAGAAGTATTCACAATCAAAACAAAGTTCTTGATCTTGAAAGGGGGCTTAAAAGTTATGCGTGTGGGGGTGAATGGAGAAGAAAAGAACTACAATCTAAGGGAATAACTTCAGTTGCCTCCTGATAATTGAGGACTGCCTGAACAAATTATTTGGGTATATGAATATAAAGGAATATTAGTACAATGTAAGAAATGGCAAAAGAAAATCCTGGGCAATATGAATTGATGTACAGGGAGAAAAACCAGGAGAAAAATGTATACAAGGACTAAAGCACGTCTTCAAAAGACCCATGATGAAGCATGTCACCCACTCACTGACAGGGAGGTGAGGGACAAGAGGTACAGGGATATACATTTTTTGGATTTGGATGCTGTGTGAATTTTTGTTGACTGTGCTTATTTGTTACAAAGCTTTTTTTCTTATTCTTTAAGTTTTTAATTTGAATGGCAAGTTTGGAAGGGTGGTTTTTGAAGTGGAGATGCCAAGAAAAAGAAGACCTTTGTAACATTTAAAAAATGCACAGAAAAGGACAAAAGCAAGTGCAGAAGGAAACACAGGGAGACAGGAATGCCACAGAAATGTGTGGAATTTATTAGATACTTTAAGAAACGAAGCAGAATAAAATGGAGATTTGTGGTTTCATATATAGAATCCTCTTTTTGTGTTTTGTTATGTTGTGTATGGAAATGTTTGTGGGTCTTTTTTTTTTTTTGCATTTGAGCTAAGAGTAAAAAAAATTAAGAAAACCAGAAATCACTGGAGAAGAGGGAAAAATTGGCGGAGTTGGAAATATTTACAGATTGGTGGGAGCAATCTCTGATACACATATAAACAATTTACAACCAGAAATCTCAACCTTTCTATTCCTCTGCCCTGCTCTCTAATAACCAAGGGGATAGTCTGGGACTATGCCTCTCCTTTCTATACACACTACTAAAGCCATTTCACCTTTATAATACCTTCCCCCCTTCAAGGCTGCCCTTGATGTTGATTTCAATATCATTTTGACACCTTCAAAATACAGGAAGGTGGAGCATATAGGGTGGACACTTTGAGCCCCTCACCCAGGGGTTTGCCAAACCTAGTTCTAATCACCTTGATAGACCCTTGTTAAATTTTCACAGTTATTAAAGTATATAAATTAAGTATATAAATCATTGAGCACAATTTGACAATGGAAAGGTGCATAATTGTTATAACAATGCTTGATAAAGTTACTAATAATGACATGCTGAAGAAGTGGCATAAATTTTATCATCTGGGGAATGAGTGGTTGGTAAAAGAGGTTGGGTGGGTTGGTTGTGTAACATAAATGAAAGAAAACAGGTGAATGATTTGGGTGGTATAGTTGTACACCTGGAATGGTTTTTCTTTTAAAAAACTCTTTAAGATTTTGTTTTTGTACCACATTCATTTCTGAATCTTACCTTCTCTTACTTATTGGGCTTTTACTTACTACAAATATTTAAAAAGAAAAGAAAAAAATTCAACCCAAACCAACCAGCATGCCATCTAATTCTATATCAATATTCCATAACAATAGTCTTCCCATTTCTGGAAAGAAGTAAAGGAGGTGCATTTTTCTCAACTCTTCTCCCAAGTCAAGTTTCATTATTATAATTGAACACACTTCAATGTCATTTTATCCTTCTTTCCAAGACTGTCATATAATAGATACTTAATAGACATCAAATGAATAAATCAATGAATGACAGCTTTACTTCACTCTGTTAACAAAGTAAACTTAATTTATTGAATTTTTCTTTCATAGGTACTATTTAAAAACAAACAACTTTCATCATGGTTTAATTCTTCCATGAGGATTCCCTAATCTCTATGCTCTGATGCCCTAATCTGAATACAGTTTTAAACTTTTCCCACTCCGTAGTTATAATACCCTGGGCAAGTAACTTTCTCTGTTCTTGGCCTTAGTTTCCTCATCAGTTATAAGAAGGGTATGAACTAGATGATCTCTAAGATGCCTTCCTTAGTTTTTATGAGGCTCTACTGGTAGATAAAAGCCTTATTAAAAACTGAGTACAGGGGGCAGCTAGGTGGCACAGTGGATAAAGCACTGGCCCTGGATTCAGGAGGACCTGAGTTAAAATGCAGCCTCAAACACTTCACACTTACTAGCTGTGTGACCCTGAGCAAGTCACTTAATCCTCAATTGCCTGACAAAACAAACAAACAAACAACCAAGAAAACAACCCCCCCACCCCCGAAAACTGAGTATAATGATGAGCTGATCAGATTCTGCTTCCCTCAGCTGTACTATAGTATGTTAAAACTTTCAGGAGCACAGATTGCTCTCAGGGTATAGAGCACTATATCACCCAACTTGCTTGTGGATTATAATAACCCTAGGCTTTTTCTGACTGGAAAAACCCCTTGTCACCGTTTAGGTAGGAGGTTGGTATGTTCTTCCCCCCAAAATCACTCTTTGTCTTACTGGACCTTGTCCAGTCTTAGCAGGTAGGTCTGCAGAATGGAATAGCCATAGGTTAGCATTGGTTAAATGAGTAAGATTGAATTTTATGGAAATTTTATTGCTTTCACTTCATGGCAGGGACCTGGCTGTGTCCTATCTGTTCCCTTAGTCTTCCTTCTGGCTTCTTACATTCTATCAACACACACTCTTAAACACTTCCCTGGGATTTTGCCTTCCCTTTGCTAATCTAATTATTCCTTCTCTATCCCACTCTCCCTACATCTAACAGAACATTGAGGCAGGGAATTTTTTTTCTTTTTGTCTTTCTATCTTCAGCACCTAACTCATTGCCTAGTTCGTAGGAAGGCACTTAATAAGAACTGAATCAGATGTAGGGTAATTGACCCACAATACCAATGCAAGAATTTGCTTTCTGTTGCCTGACATTGCAAACAAAATAATCATGTGAAGAGTATAACAGGTAAGCAGGCCAAGGCCCCTGGGAGGGAGTAGGTTATAGGCTCAAGGATTTAGAATTGTAAAGGACTTTAGAGATTATACAGCCTAAACTCCTTAATTAACAAATTGGGAAACTGAGGACCAGAGAGGCTAAATAAGTTCATCAAGGTCAAACAAGTAGAAAAGCCAGGATTCCAACCCAGATCATTTTGGTTGAAATCCAGTACTCTTCCCCCTCCTTTTTCTTCTAAATGTTTTGTAGGTGCTCTAGTCTTTTCTTTTTTTATTACTTTCACTTCCCAATGACTCTCCCCTTTTATAGCCATAGAACCTTCCTGTGTAACAAATTAGTACAAATAAGCAAAACAAAGCTGTCTATTGGTCATATCTGAACATGTATGCCTAACTCCATGCAAATTCTCCACTACCTTTCTACCAAAGCTGGAGGAAAGCTTCAACATCTGGCATCTGAAGTCTCCATTGGTTTTTGCATTGAAGAGGGCTCTGAAGACTTTCCTCAATTCTCTTTTCATAATACCACATGGGCAATCCTTGCTATGTTTGATTGGTAAATAGCAGTTGTAGCCTGGGATGAGATATTAGGAGGTCAAGGTTATCTAGGAATAGTCCCCAGTCTTGGAATTTGATTATTTCAAATTTCCTTTATGTACCAAACAACAGATTTTTGTGCACCCTCTAATGTAGCATTAACCTAATTATAGTTCAGGGTGGGGTGGGAGTGGAAGAGTGCCTTATGATACAATTACTGTAGAAATACATAGAAAAAACTAAACAAAAATATTTGACTAAACGCCATTTTGTGACCTAACATTTTTTTCATGTCATTGGTGAGCTTGAAGACAAAGATAGTTTTCTGGTTAACAAAGTGATTATTCTGGGCACAATAATGGGAAATAAAAGTTCTGCTGTCTAATTCTTCCCATATGTTGGCCAAAGTAAGTTTATTGTTCACAGTTCTTTGATGGGGCAAAAATGTTAATGAAATAAAAACAAATAATGAACCTAGCAAGTTTCTACAATCCCAAATCTCCCACTGCCATATGTTATTATTATTTAATATTTATTAAGCAGCCACATAGCACGCTAGGGTAGAACATATACATAATGTTCTTTGCTCATGTATGTTCAGTGTTTTTTCTCAAAACAAAATAGCTCAGGAAAGTTAATCTTTTCTTAACTTGTTCTATTACAGACACGTAGACCAACTACCTTTCCAGTCTTTTCAACAATTTAAAAAATTGAGAACTCTCATTCATTCAAAAGGTATTTATCAAGCACCTACTATGAGTTAAGAATTGTAGGCAAACAAACCAAATATGAAACACACTCTTTACCATCAAGAAGTTTATAGTCTAGTTACCTACTTGTGAAATATTTAAATAACAATGCAATATAGTTTGTGATTGTTAATAATTTTAAATCCATGATTTGATTAGCTTTTAATCATACCAAATATATTGGAAATTTCTGGTAAAATGTCATATTATGTTCTCTCCTTGTTTTCTGGGTTTTTTTTTAGGGCAATGAGGGTTAAGTGACTTGCTCAGGGTCACACAGCTGAGGCCAGATTTGAACTCAGGTCCTCCTGAATCCAGGGCCAGTGCTTTATCCACTGCACCACCTAGCTTTCCTCCCTTTCTGTTTTTAATAACAGCTTTACATTAATTAGCCTTTTTGTGAATAATACAAAGCTAATTTCTTTAATTTTTCTTCATATGTACTGTGAAGAAAAGGACTTATCATGAATGTAATGGTTTCCTATTAAAATGGGTAAGATATGGATGAAGGGAGGACAATCCATTTAGATCTACCATTAGTACATAATAGTTGATGAGAATGGTAGGAATGGAGGGAAGGCTTTGTATTGATGCAATTCTGAAAGGTAAACTTGGAAGATTGGGTTATGTTGTCCAGGGCCTTATATGAGAAGCTGAAGAGTTTGAACTTTATCCTGTAGGCAGTGGGGAACAATGGAAGGTTATTAAGGAAATAGTTTTAACAAAATTGATTTATTCATCCCTTTGTCTTTCAAAAGGAACCCACTGGTCTCAATAGTACTAAGGAAATTATGCATTTATAATCAGAGGAAAACTCAGGGAAAAAAAACAAAAAGAACAATGAAGTATGGATTGTCAAATCTATCTGGACCAATTGTTTGGGGAAAAAAAGTACAACAAAGTTAAAAAGCTACATTCTTCTATCAAAATCAGTGAAATCAGCATTCTTTTCCAACAGCCAAACATAAATTATTCTGGATAAATAGGTAAGAGTCTATCTCATAGATTGACCTAGACTTGTAATTATCCCGTTTCCAAGAAGCTTCTTGCTTCTATTTTTAAAGTTGTCTTGTTTTGCTTTGTCTTAATGTCAAAAAGAAATCTTTCTCACTCCACTTTGGCTAATTGTATGATTTTGTGCATAACAGGAATTCCTAACAGTCTCTGACAACTTAAGCTGTGCTTCTTTTGACTTGCAGTTTATAGAGTCAACTATGTGATTTCAACAGCCTGAGCACATGGATTGAGAGCTTAAGAGAAATGTGGGTCTAATGAGTCTTGGGCAGAAGAATGAGTAAGATATTGAATATATTTGGCTCTTTTTCTTGTCTACTTTAACATATTTTTTTTGAGAAACTTTTTGTGGGTTGTGATAACTTGGGCAGAGTGAATGGCATTGGTAAAGACAAAAAGATTAATGTGAACTGAGGGAATCCAATATAAAATTTTCATATCTGATGAATTTTGAAAACTATTTTTGAGGCTGCTTTAATGTCTCTAGATTCATACCACTATCAAATGTATAGCTAGAAATGTAGGTTTCCTAAGCTAAAATATCAGAAAGGACATCATATCTTATTCCCCTATAACATATATACTATCTTAGTGGTACAGAAAGGAAAAAGGAAACAAATGGACAGTTTTTCTTCTTGTGATACTTATGCAACATGTGTTTTGCCCACATAGGCTATGTCTATGTCTACTTAGGTTTGTCTAAATGTGGCTCAAGGGGAGGCTAGATATTTCTGGAAATTTGTTCTCACCTCTCCAAGTGAGACTTTAATTCTTACCTAGAAGAGTAGGAGAAAGGGCCATAGCTGCTCTATTCTCCTTTGATGGGGGGGCTACCAGATAAGAATTATATTTACTTTCTAAAAAATATTAGTCTGAGAGAAAGGATTATTTTTCCTTATGCTCAAACTACATCTATGGTTACCAAGTCTTTTTTTTTAATGAGGTAATTGGAGTTAAGTGACTTGCCCAGGGTCACACAGCTAGTAAATGTTAAGTGTCTGAGGCCAGATTTGAACTCAGGTACTCCTGACTCCAGGACTGGTGCTCTATCCACTATGCTACCTAGCTGCCCCGATTACCAAGTCTTTTTTTTTTTTTTTTTTTTTTAGTGAGGCAATTGGGGTTAAGTGACTTGCCCAGGGTCACACAGCTAGTAAGTGTTAAGTGTCTGAGGCTGGATTTGAACTCAGGTACTCCTGACTCCAGGGCCGGTGCTCTATCCACTGCGCCACCTAGCTGCCCCCGATTACCAAGTCTTAAAGGGGAATGGATACCCTGGGCTTATGTACAAAGACTTGTCCTTTTCACACCAAAAGCTGGTTACACAAAAGACCATCACAATTAGTGAATAGCAAAAAAACCCATTTATCTAAACAGATAGTAAACAGAAATCAGAATTTTTACATATAAGAAGTACTAGACAATACCAAGAGGGAATGAGCCTTTCTATTGGGAAGGAAGCATCCCGGCTCAATCAAGAGTGCTCAATATCACCCAAGGGTAAATTCACTAAAGTGCCTAGAAAGGCAAACAGGATGTCAGGGATATTCTGGGAAGTTGATTTTCCCCCTCAGTGTCTTCCTTCCAAAATCTGTTCTATTTATCTCCAGAATTCTCTTTTGGAGTATGTATTTTCTCTTGAAATACAAGTAGGAGTACCTCCTATCTTGAAGTAGGTAGGAGGAAGGACTTCGAACTCCTCTGCATGTATAAGTATGTGGCATTGTGTCATACTTCTGCCAATGAGGAGAGTCTTAAAAAATGTTCCAAGCTTGAGCCCAGGATTACACTTACTTGCCCTCCTTTGCCTTTATATTTTCCCTATGCAGATCAAAGCTGTATTTCTAATGATCTCTCAATAAACTGGATTAATCCTGTGAATAAAAAGATGAAAATTTAGTTCATTATTATTTCATATAAATCAGTTGACTATATAAGTGCAAAGCATTTAGAGACCCTGATAGACTTTCTTTCTCTTTTTTCTTTTTAAAATTAAAAAAAAATTAAAAATTTAATTTTTACTTTTTCTCAATTACATGTAAAGATATTTTTTTGAGTTCCAAATTTTTCTCCTCCCTCCCTTCCCTCTGCCCTCCTGAGTCCAGTAAACAATATGTTAAACATATTTCTACAGTAATCAGAACAAAAGGGAAAACACACAAGAAAGAATAAATTAGAACAATAACAAAAAAGCAACAATAAAAGTGAAAATAGTATGCTTCAGTCTGAATTCAGACTCCATAGTTCTTTTCCTGAATGTGGAGAGCATTTTCCACCATGTCTTTTGACATTCTCTTGGATCATTGTATTGCTGAGAACAGTTAAGTCTATCACAGTTGATCATCACAAAATGTTGTTGATACTGTGTTTTCTTGGTTCTGCTCATTTCACTCAGCATCAATTAATGTAAGTTTCCAGTTTTTCTGAAATTCATCTGCTTATCATTTCTTACAGCACAATAGTATTCCATTACATTCATATACCACAACTTGTTTAGACATTTCTCAATTGATGAGCATCCCCTCAATTTCCAATTCTTTACTACCACAAAAAGAGCATCTATAAATATGTTTGTATATGTGAGTCCTTTCCCCTTTTTTAAGATCTCTTTGGGATATAGATCTAGTAGTGGTATTGCTGGGTTAAAGGGCATGCACAGTTTTAAAGCCTTTTGGACATAGTTTCAAATTGCTCTCCAGAATGGTTGGATCAGTTCACAGATCCACCAACAGTGCATTAGTGTTCCATTTTTCCCACATCTTCTCTAACATTCATTTTCCCTTTTTGTCATATTAGCCAATTGGATAGGTTTGAGGTGGTACCTCAGAGTAACTTTAATTTGCATTTCTCTAATCAGTAGTGATTGAGAACATTTTTTCATATGGCTGAAGACAGCTTTAATTTCTTCATCTGAAAACTTCCTTCCTGTTCATATCCTTTGACCATTTCTAAATTGGGGAATGACTTGTATTCTTATATATTTGATTCAGTTCTCTCTATATATTTTAGATACAAGTCCTTTATCAGAAACACTGTCTATAAAAATTGTTTTCCAGCTTCCTGCTTTCCTTCTAATATTGTTTGCATTGGTTTTGTTTGTGCAAGACCTTTTTAATTTACTGTAGTCAAAATGATCCACTCTGCATTTTATAATGTTTTCTATCTCATCTTTGGTCATAAATTCTTCCCCTCCCCACAGTTCTGACAAGTAAACTATTCCTTCATTTTCTAATTTGCCTATGGTATCACCCTTGTATCCATTTTGACTTTATTTTGGTTTATGGTATAAGATGTTGGTCTATGTCTATTTTCTGCCATACTATTTTCCAGTTTTCCCAGAAGATTTTGTCAAATAGTGAGTTCTTGTCCTAGAGGCTAGAGTCTTTGGATTTATCAAAGAGGAGATTGCTATATTCATTTACTGTTGTGTTTTGTGTTCCAACCTATTCCACTGATAATCCTCTCCATTTCTTGGTGAGTACTAAATAATTTTGATGATTGCTGCTTTATAATATAACTTTAGATCTGGTACAGCTGGGCCACCTTTCTTTGCATTTAAAAAATTAGTTCCCTTGATATTCTTGATCTTTTGTTCTTCCATATGAATTTTGTTATTGTTTTTTTCTAGCTCTATGAAATACTTTTTTGGTAGTTTGATTGGTATGATACTAAATAAGTAAATTAATGTGTGTAGAATTGTCATTTTTATTATGTTAGCATGGCCTACTCATGAGAAATTTATATTTTTCCATTTGTTTAGATCTGATTTTATTTGTATGAAAAATGTTTTGTAATTGTGTTCATATAGTTCCTGGGTTTTCCTTGGCAGGTAGACTCCCAAGTATTTTATATTGTCTGCAGTTATTTTAAATGGAATTTCTCTTTCTATCTCTTGCTGCTGGACTTTGTTGGTCATATATAGAAATGCTGATGATTTATGTGGCTTTATTTTATATCCTGCAAATTTGTTAAAGTTGTTAATTGTTTCAAGTAGTTTTTTAGTTGATTCTTTAGGATTCTCTAAGTATACTATCATATCATCTGCAAAGAATGATAGTTTTATTTCTTATATTATAATGCCTATTCTAATTCCTTCAGTTTCTTTTTCTTTTCTTATTGCTAAGGCTAACATTTCTAGTACAATATTGAATAATAGTGGTGAAAATGGATATAGTCTTTCTTAATATTCTTTGTCAATAGATTAGTTTAATTACTCACTGTTTTCTGGAACACTTTCACGTTCTTAGACTCACAAATATTTAGGGATTACCTGGATTGTAGCTATGTGATCATTCTGTGTTTTATTATAACCCAAGGTTAGAGGCTAAGAGTATAGAGGAAGACAGGAAAGGATCTTTGCAGAAAAATTACCAAAGCAACTCCTTTTATCCTCTAGAAGGGTTTGCTATACGGTGATCATTTTGGTTCTCCAGTTTCAATTTTTTTTTTAAGGCAATGGGGGTTAAGTGACTTGCCCAGGGTCACACAGCTAGTAAGTGTCAAGTGTCTGAGGCCGGATTTGAACTCAGGTACTCCTGAATCCAGGGCTGGTGCTTTAACCACTGCACCATCTAGTTGCCCCTCAATTTTTCTTTTTTAAAGAAGTTTAATCAACTTTTTCAAAAACAAAGTTGAAATTCATGTATGTTGTCACCAGGTGGCAGTACCTAATCCATAGGCACATAGGAACTGAATGGGAGAACAACTAAAAATGCCCCCAAAAAGAAAAACCTTTTCATAAATATTAGAAGTATCTTTATTGAAATAATCAAAGAACATTAATCACAAAGGTAGATGATTTTAGGATATTTTTAAAATAAAGAAAATTTAGAATCTTTATCTCTAATTCATAACTTTTCCTTTAGCAGCTGACCCTGAACCAAAACTTGATTTATGACAAAACACCTATGGGTTGCTTTTCTCTCTGACTGGCTAGAACTTTTCTCAATCTTGGCCACAGATGTTCTATTTTTTTTTGTTTTGTTTTGTTTTGTTTTGTTTTTTGCAGGGCAATGAGGGTTAAGTGACTTGCCCAGGGTCACACAGCTAGTAAGTGTCAAGTGTCTGAGGCCAGATTTGAACTCAGGTACTCCTGAATCCAGGACCGGTGCTTTACCACTGCGCCATCTAGCTGCCCCCACAGATGTTCTATTGCCTAGGCGGTTATATATTTTTGTTTTGTTTTGTTTTTCAGGGCAACGAGGGTTAAGTGACTTGCCTAGTGTAATAGGCTGTTATATCTTAATAGAAAGGCTTTAGTTTGTTTCTTTAGCACTTCCTTTAGCTAAAAAGGTCAATGCTATTCTTTTTGGAAGTATCCTTTAAGATTTCTTGCTTCTTGTTTCTGATTGCAAATTAATTCGTAAATTAGCTGCCAATGCTGCAGGAACAGCACTAACCACTTACCTTTGTTCACTCTACAGGATGAATATAGCCACTCAAATGAGGATATAAATCCAATAATTTGACAATAAAAATTATTAAGCTCTTATCATGTGATGCACTATTAGGTGTTGGGGCTACATAGATGAAAAGCTACATAGCGCCTACTTTAGAGAAATAAAGTAGAAACTTCCCCACCCTCACCATAGCAAATGTTGAATAGCAGATTACTTTATTCCTGGCTGTGAAACAGGTCACCCAGTTTACTTCCGAGCAGCTTCCTTCCACGTTCATGTGATTAACCTCTGACATTTGGTGGCTATGGAATATGTTTCTGGTATTTGTTTCTCTTCTTCTATTATGTATTCTCTATGTCCTGTGCAGGGCTAGAGCCTTAAGCCACTAGACTTAGACAGTGTTATCTTATTTGTGTTGTCTCCAGCATGCTGTTTGTCTGGGTATATGATAAGGGCAGCTAAGTCAATGTTACAGTAGAAACTTACAAGGGAAACATCCAGAATAGGTGGTTCATGTTAAGCTGATATTAAAGAATGGTGTCATAGATGGGTAGTATTGACTGGCTTCCTAATAGGAAAGAGATTTATTAACATCTTTGTAGCCTACCATGATACTTGCAAGGTAGTGAGTGGCCGACCCTTTTTTCTTCTTTCCCTGTGTCTCTTTGGGTGATTCCATTCATTCTCCTTAACTTTAAGTGACATCTCTATGGAGTTGATTTCCAAATTTGTACTTCCAGCTCTGACCTTACTCCTCAGTGATCGATTGACATTTGTAAGTGCTTCCTAGGTCCAAGTCAATTCAATAAATATTTGCTAAGTGCCTAATATAAGTGCAAGGTGCTCTATACTAGGCCTACCTGCAACACAAACACCTCATATCATAAATGGAGTTTATTGTGTTACTCCTTAAACTTCTTTCTGGTTTGCTTTTTTGTTAATTTTATACTCTTTTTTCCTCCTCCTCATATTCAACATCTAGTCAAGTTATATAGCTTCTACTTCTACTTCTACATTAAAGGTTCTTAACTTGGGATCCATTAATCTGTTTTTGTTAATATTTTTTCCTCTTTTTTTTTTGTGGGGCAATGAGGGCTAAGTGACTTGCCAAAAGTCACACAGCTAGTAAGTGTCAAGTTTCTGAGGCCAGTCTTATTCCCTTTGTTAATGTTTTGATAACAATACATCCATAGAATTGTATATTTTAAAAATACATTCTGAGGGGCAGCTAGGTGGCACAGTGGATAAAGCACTGGCCCTGGATTCAGGAGTTCCTGAGTTCAAATCTGGCCTCAGACACTTGACACTTACTAGCTATGTGACCCTGGGCAAGTCACTTAACCCCCATTGCCCCACACACAAAAAAAAAATATTCTGAGAAGGTTCCCATAAACTTCATCAGGTTGCCAAAGGGCTCTATGACTCTAAAAAGCTTTAAGAACTCCTCTACAATATATTTTATTTTTTCCTTCCTTTCTATCCCCACTGCATTGTACCCTGGTTCAATCACTCATTGTCTTTAGCCTAGATGGTGGGAGTACCCTTTAAGCAGTTTCCTTCTAGTTTGTTTATTCTTTATTCCATCCTTCAAATCACTGACAAATTACCTTTCTTTATTTATTGATCTAATAATTATTTCACTCTACTGCTCTAAATTTTTAAGTGACTTCCTGTTGACTATTGAATAAAGTCAAAATTTCTCAGCCTGGTAATTGAGGCCTGCTATAATCTAGTGTTAGTTGAACTTTTCAGTCTCATCTCACATTATTGCTACATATATACTACATATGTGGCCAGCCTACATCTTGAGTATTGTGTTCAGTTCTTGACAGTACATTTTATTTTATATTTTTGTGGGGCAATGCGGGTTAAGTGACTTGACCAGGGTCACACAGCTAATACGTGTCAAGTGTCTGAGGCTGGATTTGAACTCAGGGCATCCTGAATCCAGGGCCAGTGCTTTATCCATCACGCCCCCCAGCTGCCCCCTTGACAGTACATTTTAGGAAGAGCATTGATGAGCTGGAGAACATCTGGAAGAGATTAACAATGGTGAAGGACCTTGAATCTATGCTTTAGGAGGATCTGTTGAAGGGATGAAGGATATTTGACCTAAAGAAGAAAAGCCTCAGGGGGTACATGCTGGCTATTTTTGAAGAGCTGCTCCTTGGAACAGAGATTAGACTTAGTCAGCTAGGCCCCAGAGAGCAGTATATGAAAGATTCAGATAAGCATTTTTTTTTTGGTCAGAATCTCAAAATATTTACAGTCTGCTTGTTACAAAAAAGCATTTTACTTGGAAGTTAGGTGGTGCAGTGGATAGAGCACTGAGCCTGAAGACAGGACGACCTGAGATCAAATCCATCCTCAGATGTGTGATCCTGGGCAAGTCACTTAAACTCTGCCTCAGCTCCTACCTCTCAGGCTTGTTGTGTGAATCAAATGAGATATTTGTAAAGCACTTAGCACATTTCTTTGTACATAGTAGATGATTAGTAAATGTCATTTCCCTCCCTCCATCTTCCAAAAAGGTGTCTCCTATGTCTGTGTTAAGATCAGACAAAATTCTCTGGCTGATGAAACTACAGACATAATTTTGTTCAGAAATCTTCTAGTTATCAATATTAAGTGAGGTGTTAACACTAAGACATGGGGCAGTGAGGTGGTACAGTAGTTAGAGTGCCAGGCCTGGAGTTAGGAAGACTCATCTTCCTGATTTCAAATCTGGCCCCAGGCATTTACTAGCTGTGTGACCCTGGACAAGTCACTTAATCTTGTTTGACTCAGTTGCTCATCTGTAAAATGAACTGGAGAAGGAAATAACAAACAACTTCAGTATCTTTGCCAAGAAAACCCTAAATGGGACATTATTGAAATGACTAAGCAACAACAACAACAAATAACACTAAGAGACATATTCTCCCCAAAGCCGTTAGCCACTGTCATGGATTATATTCTGAATAGGGCCAAATGGAAAATGGTTTATTCGTGGATAATGATGTCTTCCATCTTCTATTTGCAGATATAATGCCCAGGTCTCTGACTTAATGCTACCATTTCCCTCAAACTATCATCTGGTATCTTGCCTCCCTTTCATAGCCAAATACCTAGAAAAAGCTATTTATAACCTTCATTTTTCTTTCTTTCACTGACTTTTCAACCCCTTACAATCTAACTTTCAGTCTCATCAATCAAATGAAACTGTTCCCTTAAAGATTACCAGTGATCTCTCAACTGCTAAATCTGATGGCCCTTTTATAGTCCTCTTTCTTCTTGACTTTCAGAGCATAGCTGATCTTTATGTCAGAAAAAAAAATCTTCTTAATAATTAGTGCTATCCAAACATGGAATGAGTTGCCTCAGGAGGTAGTGAGGTTCCCACTAGTGATATTCAAACAAATACTGGATGATCCTTTTTGGGAGTGTATTTTGTTGGATCTCTTTTTCAGGTTAGGTTTGGACTAAATGACCGCTGAGGTTCCTCTTAACTATGAAATTGCGGTTCTGAGATTCTGTGACCCACTCAAGCCAAATTCAGTCACTTGCTGTCCAGTACTTTTTTTTTTACCTCCTACCGTGATGATGATAGCTATCATTATGGTTGCTCCTATCATTTACATGATGCTTTAAGGTTTATGAAGTACTTTACAAATATCTTATTAAATCCTCACAACAACCCTGGGAGGTAGGTGCTGTTATTATTTCTATTTTACAGATAAGGAGACTCAGGCAGACAGAGATTAAGTAATTTGCTCAAGGTCACATAGTAAGAATCTGAGGCTGGATTTGAATTTAGATCTTGACTTGATTTACTCACTGTACTACCTCACTGCCTCTAATGAAATGTGCAGAATGACTTCTCTACAGATACCTTTTCAAGATTCAGATTCTCTTCCATAAAGCCCTTCTTCATCTCCCATGTTAGAAGTTATCTTTATTTTGTAATAACTTTCATAACATTTTGTACCTCTTTCATGCTCCATTTTTCCCCACTTTGCATTATACTCATCTATGAAACTGTCATATCTGCTCTGCTTGATTTCAGTCTTCTTCAGCATAGAAAACATTTCCTGGTATTTCTTCTATTTCCCAGAACAATGCTTTGTACATTTCATTTTTTTCTGATGGGGGGTGGAGAGGACACCAGATTTGTGATTTCATTGGCATAGAGATTTCCCATAAACTGGATAACTGCAAATTCAAATGACTTGCCTAGGGTTACACAGTGATTATATCTCAGAAGTAGAACTTGAAGCCAGATTCTCTAAATTCCAACTCCAGCTCCCTATCTATTATATTATGGTGCCTTATGGGAATTGTACATAGTAGGTGCTTAATAGATGTTTGCAAAATTTAAATTTCAATAGTCATATGATGGTACTGAGAGCTGAAAAACTCCCATATCTCTTTCCATCAATTAGATAATTTTTTCTAATTTGTTCTTTTTAGTTTCCTTCCTCCCCTAATCTTTCTCCAGAAGCTGTTGGCTACTTACAACATTGTTTACTTATAATATTTACTTGATTCTGTAACATATTCTTACTACTAACAATGATGGTAAATATAAACGGCCAGAGGTAAAGTTTAAAAAGATCAAACTCCTTATGCATGTGGTGACCCAAAATATCCTAAATTTCCTGATACAGCTTGATTTTAAATATCATGCCCCAACTGTGGACACAACCTATTTAAATGTCCTCCATATTTTAACACTTCTGTGAATTATTAATGGGATGAATCATTAGTAAGAATTAAGATAAAAATATAACTAAGTTACAAAAGATTGAAGTACAAAAGATGGTGAATTACAGGCAGAATAAATTATTTGATTGGTCATGAAAACATAAGATCATGTTATGTGCATCTAAGACTATGTATAATAAGAGGCATCATGGAACAGCGGATAGGCATTTAGTCTTGCAGTAAGGAAGCCCTGAGTTAAAGTTATTGCTCTGTCACCCTGGGTAAGTCACTTAATTTTTCCCCTAAAATAATGAAATGACAGGTCCTGACAAACTCCTTTCACTTTTCCTCTGCCCCCCCATCAAAAGCCCCTGACATCAATTAAACCTGTTTGTATCACACTTTAAGGTTTGCAAATATCTCATTTCATTCACACAATAATCCTGTGATAGGTCCTATTGTTCTTTCCATTTTACATGTGAAGAAATTAACTCTGAAAGAGGTTAAGTGACTTATTCAAGGTCACCCACCTAGTATCTGAGTATGTGAACTCAGATCTTCCTAATGCCTGAGGCCAGTAGATATCTACCATGACAAGATGATTCTTAAAAATCACAGTACACTCAACTAGCATCACAGTGTAATGTAATGACTACAGCATGAACTCAATGTTTCATGCTCCCAACACCAAGTTACAGTTTGGGTTTAGATATAGATAGAACCTAGATGAAACAAAAATTTTGAACAACTACATTTAAATAGAAATTTTAAATTTTTTCAAAAATTGCTGATAGACTTTAGAGACCCTAAAAGGACTTTTGAACAAAGAGGGAGCTCAGTAAATATAGATCTCGTCATCCTATCTATTAAATCAACTCAGTTCTGAAAAATCAGACTAATACTATTGTTAGCATTGCCTAACTTTAAGTTAAGTACTTACTCCTACCACATTTTATTTCTACAAGACTTATGTAAAATGTTAAGAGGAAACTAATGTATTTTCTATTGACTTCTAGATATTTGGAACCATCACCCTTTTCTGACTCCACTTGCTCTTTGTCTTGAACAATAGGAAATGGAGAGAGCAGTTAAGTGGTGCAGTAGCTTCAGAACTGGCCTTGAAGTTGGGAGGACCTGAGTTCAAATCTCATCTGACATTTACTAGCTGTGTAATCCTGGGCAAGTCACTTAAACCCAATTGCCTTAAACATCCAGGGCCATCTCCAGTTGTCTTGCCATTGGACCCAGATGAAGGAAAGAGTGAGGTTGCTGTCCTTGCACAGCCTTCCAAACTTATTTAGTGCAAGTCATGACAACACCTCCCCATGTCACTGTACTCTTTGAGAATGAAGGACAAACAACATAGTAACAATAGGTATTGGAAAAAGACTGAACAATGGGCCAGGTGATTGGAGTGAGGTCACCTTCTTTTGTTTTCTGGTTCAAGAGTGAAATTTTCCCAGCAGCTCTAATAACAAATATGGCACACAGATTATGGTAAAGGTTTGGTTTTGCCTCCAACCCTCAGAGGAAGCTGAGGAACAGGTGATAAAGACTTTGCTAAGAAGTAAGGTGATTAATTACTCATGACCAATTTAGGCCCAAAGCAAGAGAAAGGATATGGGACAGAAGAACAAGGGACTTCCTTTTTTCTTTCTAGTTCTTTCTCTTTTCTGTCAAGCTAGCAGTTTATGGCAGCTATCTTAAGATTTCCCCCCTACTTCTCTCATTTGCTTTCTCTCTCTCCTTTTCCTTCTCCTCTCTCTTCTCATTTTCTCTCTGCTTAGTTTGGCACTGGTAGATTGAATGACCTCATGTCAAATAAGCAAGCCCAATAGGGTAGAGGGGAGGCAATCCGATTCCTCTCTGTCTTTTTTTTCTGTTATATCTGTTTTTATTAAGTGAGGTTCAGCCAGGTCTGTGGCTTTTAGTCCACTTGCTCAAAGAACTCTAGAGTTGTAAAAAAAATGGAGGCAATTGATTCCTCAAATCCTTTTCAGAGACAGCTACTAAGGCTCTAGGGTAGAATAAGAAGAAGACAAAGAGAACCTTCTTTAAAAGTCTTGTGAGTACTTAATGAATGGATGATAAGTGAAATAAACAGATCTAGGAAAAATATACAAAATAATTGCAATAATATCAATGGAAGGACTAAAAAGGGAAACAGAACCCTATGTAATATTTATAACCATCCTCGGCCCCAGAAGAGAGTTGGGAAAATATAGTTCTCTTTATTACAGAAGTAGGAGACTATGGATATAAAATATTGCATGTTATAGTATGAGACATAGTTGATATACTAGTTTTATTGAGTTGATTTTTTTCATTTTTCTTTTAAAAATTTGGTTATAGAGGAGGAGAGAAGAATATATTCATAAATGAATGGGATGTAAAACCAAAAAGAATCAATACAAATAATATGAATTAATTTTTTTTAAATTTCATTTCTATGTTTATAGAAATAGAATAGGAGGGACTGGTATCATGTTTAGAATAAGCAGCAGCAGGGGCAGCAGATAGGACAGGGGCAATGCCCCTTTACCTCCCTTGTTTGTTGCTAATAGTCTATGGGGAAGATAAAGGAATAGGCATTTATATAGTGTATACTATGTGGCAGGCATTATGCTGAGCACTTTTAACAAATATTATTTCATTTGATATTAAGAGTATGTTACTTCCCTACCCTATTCTTGATGGATAAAAATTTGTCTAGAGGACAAGTGCTTTCCCAAAAGGGAAAGACTTGGCATAGAAGGAGGGTCAGCAGATGGCATCTAGAAGCCAGGGGGGTGGTACAATTCTGTCATACAATTGCTACAAGTGCCAAGACTCTTTAATCTAAAAAAATCATGTGCCAAGACTCTTGTCTTGAAAATATTAATCTGTATTTTATTTTGCACAAATCCACCTATTAAAAGATATAAGCCTCACTAACTCCAAATCTGCACAAATAAATTAACCCAGAGAGAGTATCCAGTCATTTTCAAACATTGATACCAAGGACTTGCCCACATGAAATGAAATACTTACAAAACACTTGATTGAAGAGGTCTTACTAATTAGAAAGTGCCACATTCATTTGGGAGCATTTATGCTAAGTGTATTGAAGGTTAAAGCATTTGTATGGGAAAAACCATCAGGAAATAGTTTATACAGGGGCAATTGTTGGATAGGACAAGAATTATGTCTGAGTAACTCTTTTTTTGTTGTTGTTGAGGTAATTGGGGTTAAGTGACTTGCCCAGGGTCACACAGCTAGTAAGCGTCAAGGGTCTGAGGCCAGATTTGAACTCAGGTCCTCCTAAATTCAGGGCCAGTACTCTATCCACTGCACCACCTGGCTGCCCCAAGTATGAATAACTTTTGACCATTATTAAAATACTAACCCAAGGTGGTAGAATCTGTGACAGAAAATTATATGCACCAAAACACATTCAGAGTTAAAAGTGAAACATTGAGGGGAAAGATTAAAAGTGTTATAGATATCCTCAATTTTATATTCTACCCATGAAAAATTTTGTATTATGTTCAATTTTAGGATCATTAATTATGAAAGAATAATTCAATAGAACTACATCTGAATTTAAAGGAAACAAATCTAGTTAAGTTTCTTATAGGATTATTTATATTTTTGTTTTGGGGGTAGTGTTAAAAAAGCTTCATTATTTGAACTTTAAGACACTGAATACCATTTCTGATTTTTCAGACCCCTTGAAAATAGTTGATTTTTGTTTCGTTTTTGTTTTTGTTTTTTGAAGCACAGTGTAGTGGAAAAAGCACTGAACTGAATTAAGAATTTTAGGAAGAGTCGTCTGACCTTTGTCCCTGTGGGGTCTTAGGTAGCTTATGTTCTTTCTGGATCTCATTTTCCTCATTTGTAAAATCTAAGGGAGGTCATAATTCTGGAGATGGAGGAAATCTTAATGGCCAACTAGTCTAACCCTCTCATTTTAAAGAAGAGAAAATGGAGGCCCAGGCAGCTTAAGGTCACATTTGGAGGAAGAAATGTCAGAGGAAGAATTTGAACCCAGGTCCTTCAACTTGAGAATCAGTGCTTTTCTCACTGGACCACATAGACTAAACTAAGTGTTTTCTAAGGTTCCTTCCAGCTTGAAAAGTAAAGGGTTTTAGATCTACTAATCAGAAAGGTGATAAAGCAATCATTAATGTAACCCTGAAGGAGTCCTCTATCTGGAGGGAGTTTCAAAGCTGTGGGGTCCTATAACATGTATTTTTGGCTAGCTTATTTTTTTTTTAAACTTTAAATCAATGACTTAAATAAAGATCTATCTATATATCTACCTACACACATATATGCACAAATATACATGTATTCACATATGTACACACATATACACATACACACATATACTTAATACACATCGTCACACACATACATATGTCTGTAACCTGCTTGCCAAATTTATGACACAATAACACAAAGCTGGGGCAGGGGGTTGTGGATAATTAACATGTTGAATGTGGATGAGAGACTAAAAATGCAAAATAATTTTGACAGGCTATATAGACTAAAAGAAACAAAATCAAATTGAATTTAGAATAAAAATGACTACAAGGTGCCACAGGCCAACTCTACTTCTTCTAGATCTTATTCCCAAAGTTATTTAACCCAGTACTGTCTGGGTTGGATGCTAGTTCAAACTCTAGGATTCTAAGAAGGTAGAATTGTATTGCTAAGGATAACAGAATTCTTCATCTTTTAGTATTGGGCTTCCTGCTCCTCTCCCTGAGGATGGTGTCCTCTGACTTGTCAAAGGCATTTCTTCTCTGACTGACTCTCCAGAGATTCCACTGCTAGGTTACAGGCCATCTTATATTAGTCTAGTGGTCACCCCATTCATCCTCTCTATGACTTCAGGCTATGGAAGTTCTAACATACACTTCATCCATTCCTTTTTGTCCTAATTAGTTTTAAGTTGAAAAGGGAAGAAAGCAAACAACTGACTATATACATCTGCTAAGCCTTATATCATAGAAAGTAGCAAATGCAACCTAGGAAGAATAACAGAAGAGATGATCATTAATTAACTATAAACAATAGTCAATAAGAGAACCAACAATAAAACTGATAACCTATACAACAATTTCACAAAGTATGGCCAAAACCAGAGATGATGATAGTGATAGGTCGCATTTACACAGTGTTTTACAGTTTACAAAGCACTTTACACATTAACTCATTTGGGAGAGAGAGAGAGAGAGATCTTAGTAAGTGAATTAGAAATACAAATGCAATGAAGCATAATTGACCTCAACATGATTACTGAGACTTGATGGGATGAGACTCATGCCTTGAATATGTATGTAGAAGTAGATATCTTATTTAGAGGAAACAGTATTTGGATGAGATGAGAGTCAACAGCTTTATTTCTTCCAAATGAGATGGAGAATAACCATCTGCCATGCAGTTCCCCAGTGTTGTTGTTTGATCTACTTATATAACCTCAGGAGCCCTGGGCCTTGCCATCTACCCCACTACTATACATTTAGGAGTTTGGGGCCTTTCCATCTGCCTGTAGCTGAACCTTTTTTAAAATGTTATTTTTCCCTAATTAAAATGAGTTACTTGAAAACAGGATCTTTCTCACTTTTTCTATTTGTATTTCTAGTACTTAGCACATGGTTGGTTGCTTAATTAATACTTTTTAATTCATTCATTAAGAATAGATAAAAGGAAGGAAATGGAGTAACAAATATATTCACATGAGAAAATCCATAGACCTAAAGGAGAAAAACAAGATGGGCAAACATTTGAGTAAGGACCTATCAAAGGAGAAACAGAAACAATATTATTTTGGCTATATACTACAAGCTACCTGGACAGAAATAGGAATTAGATGAGTACTTTGGAAGATCACAAAAATGTCATGGAAATATGATACTGTAGTGATGTGTCTTTTGACTATCCAGACGTCTGCTGTGGAAGTGCAGCTAGAGCCCACTGTCCAAAGCAAAACAAATGAAAATTTTTAACTTGCCTTAAAAATGATTTTATCTTTCTTTCAAAAGACAATGAAAACAACAAGGTAGGAGGAAGAGGGAAACTACAATTCTGGATCTGATTCTGACCAACAAGGAGGAACTGCTATAGTTGCTGAAGCAGAAACTATAGGAGCCTTGGGGACAAATGCTATTCCATCATAAAATTTTTGATTGGAGTGCTATGCATGGATTGACATGAACTCTTGATTTTGGTAACACAAATTTCAAAGGGTTCAGGAAAAGGGAAGCCAGGATTCACTGGTTTGATATGAAGACATGCAAAACAAATTTCTGCATTGATCCCATTTTGAAAAAGCAAGAAAAAAAGAGAAAAAAAATCCTTCAATCTCACTCTGAATCATTTAGTTCTCTTTCTGGAGGTTGGTAGTATTTTTCATGATGAGTCCTTTGCGATGGTGGTGGGCCATTGTGTCAGAATTGCTAAGTCTTTCGCAGTTGATAGTTTTATAATATATTATTATTATTATTATTATTTTTTGGCAGGGCAATGAAGGTTAAGTGAATTGCCCAGAGTCACACAGCTAGTAAGTGTCAAGTGTTTGAGGCTGGATTTGAATTCAGGTCCTCCTGAATCCAGGGCTGGTGTTTTATCCACTGTGCCACCTAGCTGCCCCCTTCAGGGTTTTTTTTTTCTGAAGTCATTCCTCTTCATCATTTCTTATAGCACAATAGGGTTCTACTACATTCACATACCATAACTTGTTCAGCTATTCCCCAAATTATGAGCATCCCTTTAATTTCCAGTTCTTTGTCATGACAAAAAATTGCTATAAATATTTTTGTACATCCTGGTCTTTTTCCTCTTTCTTTGATCTCTTTGGGGTATAGATTTAGCAGGGGTATTGCTAGGTCAAAGGACATATACAATTTAATGGTTCTTTGGCATGGTTGAAAACTGCTTTCCAGAATGGTTAGAATAATTTACAACTCCATCAGTAGTATAATAGTGCATCTACTTTCCCATATCCCTTCCTGAATTTGTCATTTCCTTTTTTTGTCATTTTAGTTAATTTTATAGGTATAAAGTGGTAAATCAGTTGTTTTAATTTAAATTAAAAATATTAGTGATTTAGAGAATTAAAAACTATAACTCTTGATTGCTTTGATTTCTTCCTCTGAAAACTGACTGTTCATGTCCTTCGTTGTTTTTGTTCAGTCATTTTTGTTTTGTTATTTTTTTTTAGTGAGGCAATTGGGGTTAAGTGACTTGCCCAAGGTCACACAGCTAGTAAGTGTTAAGTGTCTGAGGCTGGATTTGAACTCAGGTACTCCTGACTCCAGGGCCGGTGCTCTATCCACTGCGCCACCTAGCTGCCCCTGTTGTTCAGTCATTTTTGAATTGTGCTTGACTATTTGTGACTCCTTGTGGAATTTTCTTGTCAAAGAAACTGGAGTGATTTGCCATTTCCATTTCCAGCTCATTTGACAACTGAGGCAAACAGGGTTAAGTGACTTCACCAGGGTCACATAGCTAATAAGTATCTGAGACTGGATTTGAGCTCACAAAGATGAGCCTTCCTAGTTTCCAGCCCAGTGCTCTATCCACTGCACGACCTAGCTATTCCCACTCATAATTGACCACTTATCAATTGGGGAATGGACCTTATCCTTATAAATTGGTTCAGTTTCCTGTATATTTGAGAAATGAGACCTTTATCAGAAAAACTTCCTTCTCACATCCTCCTTACAGACAATGCTTGCTCTTGGTTTTTAAATAGATGCTAATTATCATATTAAGGAAATCTCCGTGTATTCCTATGACTTAAATCTAGCCTGGTCATAGTGTATGGCATTTATAATATATTATTGTAATCTCCTTCCTAGTATTTAAGAAAACATTTTTTCATCAATATTCATCAGGAAATTGGTCTATAGTTTTCTTTATTTTTGGTACTTCCTGGAGGTAACCAGACTATATTTTCATCATAAAAGGAATTTGGTAGGTCTTTATTTTTTCAGAAAGTTTATGTGGTATTGGAATTAATTTTTCTTTAAATATTTGGTAGAATTCACTTGCAAATTCACCTGGCTCTGGGATTTTTTTTTCTAGTTCATTTATGGCTTGTTCAATTTCTTTTTATAAAATATGGTTATTTAAATATTCTATTTCCTGATCTGTTGATCTGGGCAATTTATATTTTTGTAAATATGTATTTTTTCATTTAGATTATCATTTTATTGGCATATAATTGGGCAAAATTGCTTTTATTTCATCTTCATTGGTTGTAAATTCACTTTTTCATTTTTGATACTAGTAAATTGATTTACTTTGTTGTTTTTTCACATAAAATTAGCCAATGGTTTATCTATTTTATTGTATTTTTTAAACGAGCTCCCAATTTTATTTATCGGTCCAATGTTTTGTTTCTTTAACTTTCAATCCAATTAATCTCTCCTTTGATTTCCCGAATTTCTATTTTGGTGTTTATTTTTTAAAAATATGCTATTTTTCTAGCTTTTTTAGGTGCATGCCCAATTTATTGATCTGCTCTTTCTCTTTTTAATTGATATTAGCACCTAAAAATTATAAAATTTTCCCCAAATAATGTTTTGACTGAATAACACAAATTTTGGTATGTTGTCTCATTGTTGTCATTATCTATAATGATATTATTGATTGTTTCTATGATTTGTTCTTTGACCCACTTGTTCTTTAGGATTAGAGCATTTAGTTTCCAATTAAATGTTTTTGTTTTTGTTTTTTTTCGTTGAGGCAATTGAGGTTAAGTGACTTGCCCAGGGTCACACAGCTAGTAAGTGTCAAGTGTCTGAGGCCAAATTTGAACTCAGGTCCTCCTGACTCCAGGGCCAGTACTCTATCCACTGTGCCATCTAGGTGCCCTTCCAATTATTTTTTAATATATGCTTCAAATGCCCCCTAATGAATGAAACTTTTTATTGCATTGTGGTCAGAAACAGATGTACTTAATATTTCTGCTTTTTTGCATTTATGAGATTTTAAATGCTCTAATACATGGTCAATTTTTGTGAAAGTTCTATCCACAGCTGAGAAATATACTTCACTCTATTCCCAATAAATACTTACCAGACAGTTATCATATCTAACTTTTCTAAAATTCTATTCCTCTCCTTAGTGTCTTTCTTTTTTATTTTATTATTAGATATATCTAGGTCTGAGAGGGATAAATTGAGGACCCCACTATTATTGTTTTACTATCTATTTCTTCCTGTAATTCATTTAAATTTTCCTTTGTGAATTTGGATACTATGCCATTTGGTGCATTTATGTTTAGTGTTGATATTAATTCATTGTCTGTGGTACCTTTCAGCAAAATGTAGTTTATTTATGTCTTAGGTCTATTTTTGCTTTTGTTTTGTCAGATCATTACTAATATCTCAGTCTTTTTACTTCCTACTTCCCTGTTGGAAAAGCTGAATTATTCTACCCAATCATGTGTATATGTGTATCCTTCCATCTTCAAAACAGTTCAGATGAGAGTGAGGTTCAATGTTGCTCACTCTCAGCCCTATTCTTCTCTCCATTGTATAAATTTTCTTGTTTGGCCCATTTTTTCTGTGAAATAATTTCCTTCATTCTTACTCTCCCATCTTTAAACTCCTAGTGTATCTCTCTTTCTCATCCTTGTCTATTTTTTAATATCATTCCAAAATAATAGAATTATATCTAAGTCTTTTGTCTTAGTAGACTTTCTTTAATTCACCTATTGATAGTAAAGTTCTGAGGAGTTATATGTATAATTTTTCCATATAAGAATGTAAACATTGTTTAGTTCCTTGTGATTGTCACTCATGTTTACATTTTTATGCTTCTCTTGAGTCTTGCATCTGAATCTTATGAAGTGTTCTATTCACTGATAGTCTTTTCATCAAAAATGCTAGAAAGTCTTTCATTACATATCTATTTTTTCCTCCAGATAATTATACTCAGTTTTGCTGGGTAGACTCTTGAAAATTTTAGCTTTTGAAACCCTACCTTGAAATCCTAGCTTCTTTGCCTTTGGGAAAATAACATTTCAAGTCCTCCTTTCTTTCATATGCTTGCTACTAAATCTTGTGTGAGCCTGATTGTGATTCCATAGTAGTAGAATTATTTCTTTTTGGGTGTTTTTAATATTTTCTCCATGACCTGGGAGTTTTGGATTTTGACTATAATATTCCTGAGAGTTTTCAATTTAAGATTTCTTTCAGGAGACGATTGGTGGATTGTGTCAACTTCTACTTTGCCATCTGGTTTTAAGATATCTGGGCAGTTTTCCTTTATAATTTCTTGAAATGTTAAATCTAGGTTCTTTTTTTTTGTTCATGGCTTTTAGGTAGTTCAATGATTCTTAAATGATCTCTTCTTGATTTATCTTTCAGTTCAGTTGTTTTTCCTAGGGGTTATCTTATTATTTTCTACTTCTTTCATTCTTTTGACTTTGTTTTATTTGTTTCTTGATTTCTCATAGAATCATTAGCTTCTACTAAACTAGTTCTGTTTTTTTAGTTCTATTTTTTAAGCAGTTATTTTATTCAGTGAGGTTCTGTACATCTTTTTATATGCTGTTGATTCTCTTTTCATAATTTTGTTGTATAGCACTCATTTCCTTTTCTGATTTTTCCACTGTCGTTCATTTTATTTTATTTTTGTTATTTTAAAAACTCATCTACTCTTTTTATGAATTCTTGTTGGGTTTATGGTTAATCTGTAGTGTCTTTGAGGCTGTTTTTGGTAGATGTTTTTAAGTTACTGTTTTTGATGCTTATGTCTTAAGATTCCTCCTCACCAAGTTTTTTAAAAAAATAGTCTTCTTCTTCTTCTTCCTCTTCTTCTTCCTCTTCTTCTTCTTCTTCTTCTTTTCTTCTTCTTCTTCTTCTTCTTCTTCTTCTTCCCTTCCTTCCTTCTTCTTCTTCCCTTCCTTCTTCTTCTTCCCTTCCTTCCTTCTTCTTCTTCTTCTTCTTCTCTTCCTTCCTTCTTCTCTTCTTCTTCTTCTTCTTCTTCTTCTTCCCTTCCTTCCTTCCTTCCTTCCTTCTTCTTCTTCTTCTTCCCTTCCTTCCTTCTTCTTCTCCTCCTCCTCCTCCTTTTTTTGGTTTGTTTTTATCATTTTCCTAGCCTACTTCTTGACTTTGGACTTTATATTTCTGTTGGGCTCTGCTCACTTCTTGGGAGGAAGGGGATGTTTCCTGGTCTGAGATTTTGTATTTTTATGTCCTTTTCTTGTATTTACAATTAAGTCTGGGGTTTTATAAGTTTTCAGTACTTCCATAGTGGTGTGACCTAAGGAGATGTCTTTTTACTGCCCTCCTAGTCTATTCTTTACAAGTTCTTGACTTGCATAGGTTTGGGTCTATTGGCTTGTATGTGCTTGTTTCCATAGATTGTTGCTAGACATTGTTAGCCTAGATGTTTCTTCAGGTTCAGAGTGATTGAACTGCTGATTTGCTCTTGGTTTTGGTCTCTTTCCTGGTTTGTTCCCTTCAGGCTTATGTGTGGGGCTGAAGGTGAGAAATGAGTACCCATTTTGCTATTGGATTTAGAATCACACAGCTATATTTCTGAAACTTATTCTTTGCTTTTTACACAGGTAAGGCTCTTGTTCCCTCAAGACCATTCCTCTCTACCCTGGAAATGTGACTCAGGACTGGGTAATAAATGACAGAGCTATTATATGGCACCTGCTCCTGCTTTCAGCACTACTAAAGGGATCCCCTGGGATCTCTTTATGCCCAATTATTTGCTGACTTGTCATTCAATCTTTTTACTGTCTCTAGGGAGTGGAATACTCCCTGCTGTTGCCTCTACCAGTGCCATTGCTCACTGCTGGGAGTGTCCCTGCTGCTGTGATGTGTTCCTAGACAGCTCTCAATCCATTGTCTGTAGATCTGTCTATTTTCCTAAGCTGCCCTGGGATGGAAAATTGATTAGTTGTGAATTTTCTTGGCTTTCCTGGTCAGAATTTGGTTTAGTGCACTTTATGTTGTTGTACAGGAGATTATGGAGTAGCTAAGACAAAAATGTTATGTCTCATTCTGCCATCTTTACTCTGTCCTGTGAATTTAAAAATTTTTATGAAGTTCTGGTCTTTTTCTTCAGGAATGCTTGGAAGTCCTATATCTCATTAAAGGTCAATTTTCCCCCTGTTTAATTATATTCAGTTTTGTTGGGTTAGTTATTTTTTGTTGCAAGTCTATATCCTTTTCCTTCTTGAATAGCCTATATCAGTCTCCTTTATAGTGGTGGCTGCTGAATCTTGTGTGATCTTGTCTGTGGCTCCTCAGTGTTTAATTGCTTCTTTCTGGTTACTTAAAGTATTTTTAATTTGATTTTGAAGATTTGTATTTTGTCTATAAAGTCCCTGAGTTTTGGGGCTTCTTTTAGGAGGTGACAGGTGGAATTTTTCTATTTCCACTCTTGTTCTAACAGATGTAGGAAGATTTCCCCCCAATAACTTCTTGAAATATGATGTCTAGGCTCTTTTTTGGTTATGGCTTTAAAGTAGTACAGCAGCTTAAAATTATCTTTCCTTGACCTGTTTTCTAGGTCAGTGATTTTTTGCTACAAGATCCCTTTTATTTTCTTCTATTTTCCAATCTTTTGACTTTGATTTAATATTTCTTATTGTTTTATGTTTATTAGCTTCAGTTTGGTCCATTCTAATTCTTAGGCAATTTGTTGCTTGGTTAATAAGTTTTATACCTTTTATACCAAGCTGTGTATCCCCTTTCCAGTTCTCTTCCATAGCTTTCACTTCTTTCCCAATCTTATTTCCTAAGACTCTCATGTAATTTACATAATATTTTTTTAACCTTTGTATCAGTCTTCTAAGGATTATAGTTGAATTTGTGTTCAAGCTGTGTTTTTCTTTGAAGAACTGCTTGTAGATACTTAATTTTTTCTTGTTTTTTGTTTTGGCGGGGCAATGAGGGTTAAGTGACTTGCCCAGGGTCACACAGCTAGTAAGTGTCAAGTATCTGAGGCCAGATTTGAACTCAGGTCCTCCTGAATCCAGGGTCGATGCTTTATCTACTGCGCCACCTAGATGCCCCACATGTAGATATTTTAAAGTCATTCCCTTCTTTCTGGGTTTGTGTCTTGAGTATCTCTGTCACCATAATCACTTTTTTGGGGTGACATTATTTTTATTGTTGTTGTTTGCTCATTCTTTCAGCCTACTTTCTGACTTTGGATTTCATGTTGGGGTCAGGCTCTTTATATGTTTAGGGTATTTGGGCTTTTGCTTTCTTGGAGACATTGAGAGTTATGTTATTCCAGGATCTCAGAGACAGATCAGCCCGTGTACCTGCAAACTTTCAGTGTTTCCAAAGTATTTTATTTCAGTGCAAAGTATGATGACTGCCCCCTGGTATGAACACTGTAAGTTATTGACCTAAGTAGGCTTCCCTTTGGACTGTCATTCCCATCCTGATTATTCCTCTACAGATGTTAGACTGGGCTGGAGGCTGGAACTGAAATGTCACTCCACTCCTTGTGTTTGAGCCATGTGTTTTCTGCTTGCTTCTGAACTTGCTTCTTCCTAGGTCTGGGTCTATTCCTCACCCTGGAACTCCACCCCTATGTCCAGGTCCCCTTCTCCACCAACCCTGGATCTGTAACCTGGACACTTACTAGCTGTGTGACTCCAGGCAAGTCACTTAACTCTTTTTGCCTCGGTCTCATCATTAGTAAAATGAGCTGGAAAAGGAAATGGAAGACCACTCCAATATCTTTGTCAAGAAAACTCCAAATGGGGTCACAAAGAGTGGGGCATGACTGAAATGACTCAACAATAACAGCAACAAAAGACTCAAAAGGCAATAGAAGGAAACTCTCTCTAGGGTTCTTAGATATACCCTATAGGCTTCCCTACTATGCCTCCCCCCCCCCCCCAGAATGATTAGGAAAAAGTAAAAGAAAAAAGGAACTCTTCCCCCCCCACCCCGTTCCTTTACTTTAAAGACAAATATTTATTGAGATTACTGCTTCTATTGTTGACACTTCCCAACTCCACCCCTCCTTAACACCTTTACTAGAACCCTCCTTTGTAACAAAGAAGTACAGTTAAGCAAAAAAAAAAAAAAAAGAAAATCCAGTCACTTAGTCACCATGTGTCATAGTCTATGACTTATTCTGTATTTATAGTTCACCACCTCTCTTCTAAGAGGAGAGTGGAATGTTTTACTGTATATCTATCTGCTGCAGACAAGCTTGGTTATTACATTGATCTGACATCTGATACAATTATTTTTCCTTTATTATTTATCTTTAGATCTAAGTAAAGATAAATAACAATCTAAATATAATCATTATATCATATAAATAATAATCCCATCATGATCTATATTTAGATCATTATTTATGTTTACTTCATTTATGTGATATTGAGTATTGTCCAGAAACTTGTCGCAAGAATTTTTTCTTGAGTCAATGAATTTTTTGGTACTGTTAGGCAATATGTTAAAAAAAAATCCCTGGAGATAAAAAGATAATATCATTTAGTTATGAACTCTCTGAAAGCAAAGGTAGTTTATTTTGACTCTAGGAACTTTTATGTATTGTAAAAGAGTGTTTTCTAGTGTAGAGAAATATCAGACTTATAGTCATTGGGATGTGGGTTCCATTTCCACCTTAGACTACTAGTAAGTAGTGTTATCATGGGAAAAATTGGGGATTAAAATGCATTGCATTATCTGTTTCACAGGGTTGTTATGAGTAAAGTGGTTTGTATACCTGAAATTGTTTTATAAATGTGAGTTTCTATCACCATCAGGTCCCTTCCTACTTTTAGTCTATGAGCCTATAATTGTGTGATCATATGCACATTAAAACATTAAATGTTAATTAAATTAAATTAATTTAGAAATTTAAACATTAGTTTAAAATATTGTTATGCTCTCACATGAGCCTTTCTGAGTCCCAATATCTCCTCCATATCATTACTCTTTCCCCTTGAGGATTCATCTCCTTAGCTCAGTGGTGTGTGACTGATGGTGAATTGCTGACAGTGCATAGCACTGAAATGGAATTGTCATCACAACCCAATATGTCAGGTTTGCCAGGCAGAAAAGACTCTTCAGAATACCTGAGGCAGTAAATTCCTCCTGAATTTCAAAAGAACTGTGGTATCATAATGGTAATCTACTAAAATTCCTGCAACCTAACAGCAAGGAAGAGGCTGGCGACTAGGAAAGAATTGGAGATCAAGTGTGACAATGTTATAAGGGAAAAACTTGTTGCCGCCTTAATTAGCTTGTCTAAAAATGGAATGATGCCAGTTCAGTAATTTCATTTTATCTGATACATTTCATGATTCTGGGCATTACTTGCTCTTTTTAAAATTTTTAAGTAAGCAAAAAGTAAGGAAATCTTAATGTCCAATCTGTAATGAGATCCTTAGCCCTAAAATTTCATCTATATTCACTCGTATCCAAAAATTATAGCCATAACTAGAGTTTGGTTTTCTGAAAATCTGTTTATTAAGCTAAAGCACTAGAATTATTAGCTCAAAATCCTTGCACCTAGTATGATGTTTTATGAAAATGATTAGTATTTCCTCTCCACTATGCAGATAACACAAGAAGAATTAAAGGTAACTGAATAGAATACATTGTCTCTTTTGAATTTTTTGGCAGTTTTACTGATGCTTTTTATTATTTTCACATTACAATTATTTCCTGATAGCAACCCTCCCCCTAGAATATTTTTTATAAGAAAGAAAAAGTGAAGCAAAACCAACTGGCAGTGACTAAATCTGATAGTGTATGCAACATTCCATACCTAGAATTCTGTTTCACTACTGACATATATTTACTGTTTTGTCTACATCTAATCTAAGGAAGGAAGACTGGACTTGGAGTCATTAGGATCTGGGTTCAAATTCCACTTCAGATCCTTAACTAACAATGTGATCATAGGTAAAAATGAGGAAAAATACTTGTATTAACTATTTCACAGCTGTCATGAGTAAAGTGGTTTGTAAAGTGCTATTTTCTACAAAGTTAGCATATGCATAAATTCAAAATCCTCTTTTACTGAGAAAAAAATTGGTAATGTTTTCCTGTTTTGAAATGTCTAAATCAGCTATTTCAAAACTTGATGTGATTACTTTGTTTCATTGTCATAAGAAACACCTTGATAGTGAATATCATCATGGCTTTAGCAAACAATTTTTGAAGGAAAATGAGTGTAAATTAAGCTTTAAAGGATGCATAGGAATGTAGAATAGAAGAGGAAAAGAAGACAGCCTGAAAAGGGGCCAGCCTGGTAAGTTATTGGCCAGGTATATATAAGAAATTGATTCTTTTGTTTTCTCAACATAAAATGGCATTGTTAGCTAAAACTAGTATCAGCCAATAATTTACAACATTAAAAATAATTTCTTCTTACAAGTATATAAGCCATTTTGATGGTTATTATAGAATTTAAAGCTAGAAGGCATCTCAAAATCATCTCTAGAGTAAATGTCCTCATTTTCATCGAAAATATTTTATTGAAGATTTTTATTTTTTGCGTTCCTTCCCAATATCCCTTTCCTACCACAAGAGCTCTTATAAATAAAACAAAGCCAGCTGACATGGTGATTGTATTTGAGAGTACAACATTCCATACCCATAGCCTACCTCCTCTCTTCTCATCCCCTCATTTTACTGATGAGGAAAATGAGGCCCCAAAGTTTTTTCATCTAAGACCACACAAGTAGTAAGTAGAAGAGCCAGCATTTAAACCAAGTTCCTTTTACTCCAAATTCAACGCTCTTCCTATCACTACGCCATACTGCTAGAGACTGCTTCTATTATTCTTGGCTTCAGAATGTGTTCTGTGTCTTAAGCCAAGGCTTTGCAAGATAAGGCAAAGCAAGCTAAGCCAGTCCATTTCTGGAAATGATTTTTAAAGGAAGATGAAGGCCCTGAAAAGATTACCGGAGGGAGTATAGAGTACCAAAAAGAATACTGGAGTTGGAGTCAGAGAATCTGGGTCCAAATCTCAGTTCTGTTACTATTTGTGTAACTTTGGTATAATCACTTAATCTCTCTTTGACTCAGTTTCTGTGCCTATAAAATGATGAAGAGGTGGATGATTTCTGAATTTTGGGATTTTTCTCTCTATGGCTTCTCACTTAAAGTGTGATAGAGATACATTTATCCAGGATTTTAGCTATGGCACAAGATCAAGTCAGAAGGAGGGAAGAAAGGGAAAGGAAAGGAAAGTAGGGAATAAAGAACAACAGTAGGAATTCCTAGTCTTCCATGTGGTCTATAGTATCTTTTGAGGTCTTATAGGAGTTTCTTCTTGCACCAGTTGATTTTCACATCATGTGTCTCTTTTTCTTCATTCTTAATTTTTCTTCTTCTTCTTCTTTTGAAACGGGGTTAGAGGATCCATGAAATGATGAGTTGACAAGGAGGTACCAGTGAAGTGGAAAGAAAACTGGATTTGGAATCAAAAGATTAATTTTCAAATGCTGACTTTAAATCTGTGTGACATAGGATCGATCATTTCAACCCTAAGGGCTAAGTACTTCAGACTAGATTATTTTTAAAATTCCTTACAGTCCTAAATTATGATTCCGTGAAAAACTTTGCTTTTTAAAATAGCAAATCATTATTAGTGAACAAGTTTATTTAAAGTACAATCAATTATTATTATTATTTACAGGGAAGGCAATTAAATGACTTGCCCAGGTTCACACAGCTAGTAGGTGTCTGAGGCAACATTTGAACTCAGGTCCTTGTGACTCCACTGTACTACCTAATTACCTTTGCCCAGTTTTCCATTTAGGGATGAGGACCAAAGGTTTTTTATGGTGTTTATAGCATCACCTCTATTATTTTGAGGCAGATAATCATGAGGTAATTGTGGATGTATGCATGTTTCAGCTAATGTTCAATAATAGTCAATAATTCAGAGGCTGTCCAATCTTCAGCATAAACCAAAACATTAAAAATAACCATCTCTTGAGCTATAAACAGTTTACCTTATGCTGTTAATTATGAAAAAATACAGTTATAAAATTGAAGGGGCCTTCACACATCAAGGGAGTCTTTTCTGGTACTTTCCTTTACATTTTACATTGGCTGCTAGACAGCCTCTCAGGCTAAAGTTGGACATTATCCCTTTTTTGTACATTAAATGTAATGTTCATTTTATTTTCTGTGAATCAAAAGAAATCTCTACAGAAGTGATCCTGCCAATATCTTCAAATATTCGTCTTATTCTCATTACGTTTAATGCTTTCTCATTTAAATGTTATTCTTTTTATGCCAAATGATAGATGCAGACCCACTGAAATGTATATTTGTGTTCTGACTAGTTGACACATTCCATCCCTTGCTTCTGTCTCTGGAAGGAACTCTGTTGCAGATGGCCAAAGTGGAGTGGGTAGGGAAGATGTTTCAACCAAGAAGAATGTTTATAAAGCTTTACTGAATGCTTCAATTTAAATGGTGGAAAGCCATTTTGGTCATTGTCCCTCAGTGAGAGCAGAAGCTAATGTGATTCTGCCGGCAGGACATTGGGATTACTCACGTACTGTAAGCTGAATTACTTCATTACGGGAGACTGCAGCTGAGAAAACAAAATATGGGCCACATTATTCAAGTGTAACTCTGGCACACACAGAATTTGACTAGCTTTATAGAGCCTCAGAAATGTTATTGTTTTTGTCCTTACACAACTCTGCAATTGAAGTTCTTATATAAAGGAACATCCTGGGAATAGTGGTTAAAGTAAGAAAAATAAGTCGTTAAGATTCTTCCTGTATAAGCCAGGGCCTGTTGGAAATGCTTGATTGTTTCTTCTTGATTTTCCTGATTTTCTCAATGGTGGGAGAATTGTAGTGTCTGGGGTCTTGAGTGTTGGTCCTTCATTTCTTTGCCACCAATGCCTCATAGGACCTTATTCATTATCTTCAAGTGGTATTCCTGTATAGGCACAGCAGTCTTGGGAGTGGCAGCAGCTCCCAAACCACTTGTCCTGCCTTTAGTCCAGCCCTCACAGTCAACTCTTGTGGAGAAGGGGCCAGACATTTCCACCAACTACCTCTCAACTGCCACACAGTTAGGCAAGCAAGTCTAACTGAAGCAGTAAGACATCCTGAGAGATAAACAAGAAGGAGCATGTCCCATGAATGTGTCAAACCACCACAAGCACCTTGATTCCATCTCCCCACAGATACTAATGGGGATAACCCAGTACTTAGAACCCAAGAGGCTTAGGAACAGAAATGTGTATAGCCTGGTGCCCTCAGCCATAATACTGGAAAGCAATCCCTGGAGATATGCAGCCTGGCAATTGCTCCTGCATGTGCTACACTTATAACTACTGAAGATCCAGAAAAGAAAGTTCTTGCTACTAAAATCCCGGTACTGTCACATGGTTCAGTGTTAGAAATGGATATGATTTTTTTCCAGTGGAAATGATATTAAGGAAGAGGCATTAACATCTGCTTTGCTATTGTACCCTAAGGACCATAGGATTTTTCCATCTGATTTACTGCTAAAATTTCCGTATGTGTTTTCTCCTCTATTAAAATGGGAGGTCTTTGAGAAGAAGTACTGTCCTTTCCATTTGTATCTCCAGTTCTTAGCACAATGCATTGCACATAGTAACTGCTTAATATAGATTTTATTCATTCATTCCTTATAGAATAGTCATGAAAAATTGACCTTTTATATTTCTGCCCTTCCTGGATATAGTATTGCAAATATCAACCTGGCAGAAAAAGTGCCTATTCTACTTTTGAAGATCTTTAGAAAAGACTTCATTCCAATGCTAATTGGACTTTGGAAAATTCTTCCTTAGCCATTGTTTGTCCTTTGTTCTTGAAGAGGATAATGACATCAGGAGATGATGTCATGGCTTGCATTGAACTGGATTTAAGGGAGGGAGGGCTGTGCAAGGTTAACAACCTCACTCTCTCCTCCAGAGCTATCTGGGTCTAGTGGCAAGATATATATCAGGACAATAGGAGATGGCCCCAGATGTTTAAGGCAATTGGGGTTAAGTAACTTGCCCAGCATCACATAGCTAGTAAGTGTCTGAGATGAGATTTGAACTCGGGTCTTCCCAGCTTCAGGGCCAGTGCTCTATCCACTGTTCCACCTACCTTACCACATCTTGATTGTACCAGTAGTGGTAATGGTGGTGGTGGTGGTAGTGGTAGTGGTAGTAGCTGTGGTATTAATAGTAGTAGTAATGACTAGCATTTATATATGCCTATTATCTGTCAGGCGGTATGCTAAGTGTTTTACAAATATAATTATTTGATCCTCACAACAACCACAGGAGGTAGGTGCTAGTATTATCCCCATTTTACAGATAAGGAAACTGAGGTAAACAGAGGTTAAATGACTTACCCAGGGTCACACAGCTAGTGAATGTCTGAGTTTAGATTTAAACTCAGATGTTCTGGACTCCAGGTCCAGTGTTCTGATCCATTGTGTTGCTTACCAGTCTCTCTCTTATAATTGAATTTCATTTATCAGTGCTTGTGAAGAGACCATCTTTTTCATGACCTTAAAAAGGGAGGCTAGGTTATTTATGAATAGGGTAGTTGAATTGTAGAAATTATGGTGCAACACTTCTTTATTCTCAATATTAACTTGAAGCTGGAACTGTCAAAGTACAATTTTGAGGTTAGTGGTTGGAGGCAGTATAGTGAATAGAGCACTGGCCCTAGAATCAGAATAGATGTAAGTTCAAATCCCACTCAGATGCTTATTAGCTATGTGATGCTGTTTGCCTCAGGTTCCTCATTTGTAAAATGAGGATGATACTACTACTACTACTACTACTACTACTACTACTACTACTACTGCTGCTGCTGCTGCTGCTGCTGCTGCTGCTGCTACTACTACTACTATTACAACTACTACTACTACTACCACCACCACCACCACCACCTCAGGGTTATTGTGAAGATAAAATGAGATAATATATGTAAAATACTTTTTAAACTTTAAAGTGCTATTATTATTACTATCATTTTAGTACATAATAGCCTAGATTTTGAAGATGATCGCTCTATTAATTAAATGACACATTAACAATAAATGTAAAAGCCTGTTATTATGTTATACATTTTGATTTGTTATTATGTTATACATATTATGTTATGCATCTGTTAGTACATTATGCATTTTGACCGTGAAGCTAAAAACAAGCATCAAGTGAGGAGAAATGCATATTTCAACAAATTCAGATGCATTTGTTTTTTCTCTTGGTCTTGTTATGAAATATCTTTTTATAGTAAATGGGTAAAAGTTGATAGCTTCAGTTTAATGACATGAATATGCTATTCATCTGAGATTGATTCAATTTGAGATTTTGCCCAACTTTGTATATTTAGTTCTTATGAGCTACAAAATAACACATTTTTCTCCCTTCTTCTTTCATGATAAATTCTTTAATACTTTCACATTTCAATGAAGAATTGGAGAAATTACTTTGAGGAGTGAGACAGTTTATTTCAAAAATGCCAAAATTATAGATCTTTTATTATTTGAGTACTCACTAACATGTATTTAGAAAAGAAAACACTACCAGAGTAAATAATGATGATTAGAATTAGCAGTTGTTAAAACATTGCTTTTCTCTCCTTTATTTGCATGTTTTATAAATAAACTTTCTTTTGTTATTATTGGTATATTACTTGTCTCTTTTCTTTATGAGAGCATGGGCAGGCTTCTGTTTTCTGTGTGTTTTGGGGAAGGCAGAGTAGGATAGGAAGCAGAAGTATAGCAATTTTGACAACTGGAGTGATTCAGTTAAAGGCAAGGGGACACTTCCTGATGATAAAGGAAGCCATGACAAAGGGAGACTAGCCCTGGGTAGGGGGAAAACAAAGTCTGACAGGCCACAGAAGATGTGGCTGTGGAGGATGCCGATCATCTGGTATGTTCTCTTTGAACTAATTATTCTTAAGTGCAAAGTACAGTTACTTCTATTCTGTAGGTAGACTATCAGTATCCTTTAAATTCTGGCCTGAGTCACTCTGCCCTAGTTACGGTTCTAACTAGGAAGGCAACAGTCCTAATCAATCAACAAAGTAGGTACTATGGACCAATAAGGTGCTTATTATAATCACAAACATCAATATACAATGGGCAGCTTCTGGAGGGTCCTTGTGGAGCACAGTAAATTACACACAATGCCATCCTTTTCTTTTTTTTCCTCCCTCTTTTTCTAATATCATCCTCCATTTTTTTTTGTCTTGCTCTTGGTATTTTCCTGAGATACCTAACCTTGTTATCCCATAAAACCATACCTGCAAATTTATAGACCTAAGCTCTGAATCTATTTCCCCAAGTTAAATATTGGAACCAATTCCTGCTGAATGAAAACACAGAGGTAATTGTTCATCTGAAGTCTTGAGTTAAAAACTTTCATTTAGTAATTATATGACTGGGTTATACCAAAGCCCCATTTAATATCCTGTGATTCATGGTTTTTTTTTTTTTTTTGATTCATGTTTAGTGTTTCTACTTCCCCAAAGCTGGTGCAGCTGAAATGTTCTGAACTTCCTAGGAAATGTCATTAATAATAATAATAATAGTTATTGACACACATGATACTCTTTATTTTACAAAATATTTTACATACATGATCTCATTTGATCCTCACAAATGCCCTGTGTGTTAGGTTGTATAGACATTATTCCTATTTCACAAATGAGACAACTGAGACTCAGAAGACCATTCAATGAGCATTTGTTACATACCTACTATGTTCCAGGCATTGTATTTGATGAAGGAGATACAAAGATAAAAGCACATCAATCCCTGCCCTCAAGGTTAATTTACATGTTTGTAGTCACACAGATAACATGTGACAGTTTGAATTTAATTATAGTTGTAAATTTACTTTTCTTTCCATTAGACACATAGTTGTATGCCAGTTGATTGATTGCTTCAAAAATAACCACTTGCAACTGAGATGTACTCTAACAAAAATCACCCATATTCCATGTCTTGTGCTGTAGAACCATACCTCAAAAGTCTGCCATATCCAGGGGCATAAAAATAATTTACAAACCTCCAACCTCCATTCTCAGAAGAGACATACATAATTGACTGACTAACTGTACTTTCAGGAACTAACCATTTTTCTTTTCAAAATATGTATCCGTGTATGCATGCATGAATGCATGTACATATGTATGTATACACATATATGTACATACATATATTATATAATATGGAGTATAACAGACTTTTAAAATAATTTAGCCAACTAGGAGAAGCAGGGGGTAATGGATAGCGAGTAGGCCTCAATTTAGAAACATCTGTGGGGCAGCTAGGTGGTACAGTGGATAGAGTACTGGCCCTGGATTCAGGAGGACCTGAGTTCAAATCCGGCCTCAGATACTTTACACTTACTAGCTCTGTGACGCTAGGCAAGTCACTTAACCCCAACTGCCTCACAAAAAAAGAGAAACATCTGAGTTCAAGTCTTACTGTACTTGTGACCCTGGGCAATACACTTAGTTTCTCCATACTGAAGACAACTCTCTAAGACTTTAAATTGCAAAGAAAATTCTGATCTGTATTAAGAGAGGGAGTTTCCTAATAGGGCACTCTGGAACTCCCTATATCAATAAAATAACAGGTCTGAGTCAACTCTCCTCCCCCTCTCCCCACATTCAAACAACAACAAATATTACTTTCATCCCTAAGTCAATAAAAAATACACTGATCAGAGGTCTATAATTTCGCATACATTATATACTTAAAATGAACCCTTTGTACTTTCTTCCAAAATTATGAAGCCGGACAATTTTCTAGACCTTGTATATTGGGAACCGAGGCTACTTTCAATCCCTTTCCTTTTGACAGTATGATTTCATTATACTACCCTCTACCCGCATGCCATATAGAGTATAGAGTGCAGTATTCTACTTTGGAAGGTTTTATTTGCCATGGATTTTGCAAGTTTTCCAAAAGAATCATAAAATTGAAGACATTTTAATGAACCTGGGAGACATTACTTTATTTATGGTCTACTTCAGCAGTTCTTGTGCAAGGGGGCCCTCTTTTGCTTTTTCCAGGATAGTAATATGGCCAAAGAAAAGTATATCTGAGTAGGAGAGGGATGATTGGAATGGCACTCTTTCAAACAATGACAGTTCATCATGTAGCAGTAATTTACTGAAGTATTTATAAAAAGCAAATTTCTGGCAGTTGTTCATATTGTAAACTTGTCTTCCTTCCCTCACAGCTACCATTTCCACAGTAAGTAAAAGTGAAGAGTCATGTCCCCCCCCCCCCCCTGCCCCTTCCCTGCCTTTTTTTTCTGGGTATGGTACAAAATTCTGATGGGCAGAAAAAAATCTCCTTTTTCCCCTCTATTTTTTTAAGTCAAGGCAAATGCTTGTCTTTTGATGCTGTTTCCTCAAGAAATATTAATTATAATTCCAAAGGCACTTCAGAGTATCTGGTAACTCATCAGGACATTCATGGTGTCATGGGGCGCAGAGCACCCCAGAATTTCTCTGGGGCACACCGAGGAATCTTCTCCTTGAGAAACTAAACCAGAGAACAGATAACGCCTAGAGAGATAAGCTGAACCAAACCAGACTGAGCTAGCTTCGGATTCCTACCCTTCATTCTGGTCTCCCTTACTCTGGAGAGATAAATTTGGGTGTGGCTTCGGCCTTTGTGTTCTGAAGAGGGATCCGTAGCCACCCCTCACCCAATTCCTTTAGTCACTACCAGTGGGGGATGGTCCTCCACTGCTCACCCAATTCCCCCAGCTACCACCAGTGGGGGATGGTCCTCTCTCACTAAAGGAACTTTTCACGGGCAGATGGTCCACCCCCATCAGTCCTCTATAAAAGTACCTTCCGGTCTCCTGTTCGAGGAGATTTGGTACCTCTGAGCCATGTGCTTTATGCCAAATCTCCCCATGAAAAGTCTAAGGATTTCTTTCATGGTTTCCCTCCCCCCACCCTTCCCTTCCCTTGCTCCTAAATAAACTATCACCTTGTTCTAACTAAGTTTTGTGTGCAAGAGGGTGTAATTCTTTAAAGAGGAATTCCCAAGAACCCCAACCTGTACCCCATTTTCCACTATATCAATGGTATTGGTTTTCCCATGTTTTCCCAGGAAACTACTGCTCTCAGAATCCCAAGTTCTCTTCACTGTTGAGATTTAAGTTTCTATTTTGAATGACAAGTGGGGAATTTTCTAAAATGGGCACAGCAATTAGTCTTGACCTGAAAAGAAAAAATATTTCTTCACACTAATAAGAGTTGGTAGTTATTGCAGAGAACCAAAATAAAATTTTCATTCAGATCTTTTCATTTTGATTCAGTTGGGGTGATTTTCTATCTTTCTGTTAAACAGTAGTGATTGTTGTGTTCAGCCAATAATAGAATAGAGGATTTTTCCTAATGGGGCCCTCTGGAGCTCCCTATATCAATTAAATAACAGTTCTAGGTCAACTTTCCTCTCTCCCTCCCCACATTCACACAACACTAAATATTATTTCCATCCCTAAGTAAATAAAAGAACACACTGAATAAAGGTATATGTTCAGAAGTAGTTCTGTCAATCACTGAAGTGTTTTAGTCTCTATCACAGCAGAAATCCATTTTAGAAATGTAAGTAGGGATGTGCGCGGGAGCCAGCTTTAACCAGTTCTAGCCAATTGTTAAATTTTCAATGTAAGCATTTACACCACAGAAATAAAAATTGTTACAAATCAGGATTTTATTTATTGTTTTGTTGATTATCTAGATTTAAGAAAGTATAAATAATTAAGATTAAACTTCCTACCCCAAAGCCTTAGAGATCCTGGTTGTTAAACATTTTCTAGCATTTACAGCTGCGCTGGCTCGGTCATGTGCACCGCATACAAGACCAGCGCATTCCTAAAGACCTACTCTATGGCGAGTTAGCCTCAGGCCAAAGACCTGCTGGACGCCCCCAGCTTCCCTACAGAGATGTATGCAAGCGAGACTTGAGGGCTCTGGGAATAGATACCAGCAGCTGCGAGGAGATGGCCAAGGACTGCGCCCTATGGAGTTCAGTACTCAGGAGCAGCTTGCGAGCAGCTGAGATGGGCCTTCAAGCTCGGGAGGAAGAAAAACGAATGAGATGCAGGAACCAACGGGCAACAGAGAGCGCAGTTTTCAGATGTCCTCCTTGCGGCAAAAGCTGCAGCTCCCCATCGGACTGCACAGCCACACTGTGGCCTGTGGCTCTTCAAGGCGCTGATCCATGGTTGTCCTCAACTGGTGGAAGCTTACTACTACTACTAGCACATTCCTGTATTCTGTAAATGTTGCTTGAGCTCATTAGGAATACAGTGGAAGGCTCAGGGAATGGTGTCATCTCCAGACTGGAGGCCTCCCTACTGTGGGCTAATAAAAATAATTATAATTGACATTTATATAGCTCTTTCAGGTTTGCAAAGTACTTTATATCTATTACCTCATTAGAGCCTTATTTCATTTTTGTTTATATCTTTATCAATTTCATAATATCTATTTTGTATTTTTTTTGTGGGACAATGAGGGTTAAGTAACTTGCCCAGGGTCACACAGCTAATAAGTGTGAAGTGTCTGAGGCTGGATTTGAACTCAGGTCCTCCTGAATCTAGGGCCAGTGCTTTATCCACTGTGCCACCCAGCTGTCCCCTCATTAGAGCCTTATAACACCCTTGAATAAAAGCAACTGTTAATATTATTACTAATTTCTATTTGCATAGTCAAACTGATAATATAAACTTGATAGGTGGCTGAAATTAAAAAAAAATACGCTAGAAATTAATGTCTGTTTTCTAAATTAATGTTGGTTTCAAGTTTTACTTTATTTAAAGTGGTAACTAACACCTGTTGTTTTGGGACTTTTGTCTTGATACAGAAGAGAATAGCTATAAATGGGTGCATTTGGCGAGTACAATTAGATTCATTTCAACAAATATTTATTAAGCACAATTCTAGGTACTTTGCTAGATCTTGGCATTGTAGGAGAAAATAATGGTTTTTCTATTGATTATAAACTCCTTGAGGGCAGGAATAGAATCAATTTTAATATTTGTATCCTTGGCACCTTGTAGGTGAGAGAAATGATTATTGAATTAGGACCGGTATTTTTTCAGAAGCCTGTAGGTTGTTCAGTCTCTTAAGGGCATTGTTGATAGATGAAATTGCCCAAATTCCTATGTACATGCTTTTAGATCCTGGGTGGGAAAACACACCCAACTGGAGAACTTTACAAAGAATATAATCTAAGGTGCATTTTGGCCCATTGTGTGCTTCTCAGGCAGGTCTGAGGAGAGGTGAACTCTCTTTTGTCTTGATTGGCCTGGCATATAGTAAGACCTTAATAAATGAATCATCACCATTTTACAGATAAGGAAACTAATGCTAAGAGAGTTTGTCATTTGCCCAAGGACACACAAGTAGTAAGTTCCATAGCTTCAAACCTATGTTTCTTTTGACTCCAAGTTCAGTACTCTTTAATGGCTAGGACAATTATATTGGACTGGTTATATTTGGAAAAATGAAAAAAAAATTTAAATCACAAAATTGCTCAAAAATTATTTTGAAGACTAAGTGATAATCTAATAATGACATAAAGAGTTCTTAAAGTAATTCTTTTTTGTGTGTGTGAGGTAATTGGCATTAAGTGACTTTCCTAGGGTCATACAGCTAGTAAATGTCAAGTGTCTGAGGCCAGATTTGAACTCAGGTCCTCCTGAATCTAGGCCTGGTACTCTATCCACTGTACCACCTAGCTGCCCCTTAAAGTAATTCTTAAACATATGTAACATCTACTCTTACTCATAGAATACTGTAGCCGAAATGTACTTTTAGTTGTTCAATGCATGACCAATTTGAAAGTGTGACCCAATGAGAAGAGAGTAGAGTAGGTCATAGGTTGATAGCTAAATTCTTGGTATGACTGAAATCTGTGGGAATTTCTGTGGTTAGGAATGAATTGTTCTTACTCTGAAAGAGACCCTCATGAGATAGATCTGTCGATCAATATAATATCTTAGACAAAAATACATCCACATCCAGCATCTCTCTCTCATCTCTCTTTCTCCCTTCCTGCCTCTTTCTCTCCCTCTCTGTCTCTACACACACACACACACACACACACACACACACACACACACACACACACACAGACACGTGTGTACATCACAACCATTTATTAAGCACCTGCTATGTTCTAGTCACTGTGCTGAATTCCAGAGATACAAAAATAAAGATCAAAGATGGAACATCCCTTGCTTTCAGAGAGCTTACAATTTAACAGGAAACAACATGCAAACACATACAAGGTAACCTTGGGGGAATCCCAGACTAGTGGCTTGTGATGAGGCACTTAGACAAGACCTTCTTTAAAAGGTGGCCTTTGAGCTGAGTACTGAAGGAAACCAGTGAAGGTAAGAAGGGAGTGCATTACAGGCATGGGGATAGCCAATGGAAAGGCAATAGAGTTGGGAGCTGAAGTGAGGAATATGATGTCTGAGGAGCAGCAAAGAAGGCTAGTTTGGCTGAATAGGTAGGATCAGACAAGGTTGTGAGGAATTCAGAATAACAAAGGAGTTTATTTTTTATCCTAGAGGTAATAAGGAGCCCGTAGAATTTATTGAATAGGTGGGATAATGATATAGTCAGAACTATACTTTAGGAGAATAATTTTTGTCAGATGTACATACAGATGTGAGAGACTTAAGAAACACGAATAAGGAAGCTATTGCAATAATTTAGGCAAAAGGGGATAAGAGTCTGAAGTAGGTCTGTGGTTACATAAATAAAAGGGAATATATATATAATATATATATATACATATACATATATATATATATATAAATGTATAAAATATGTTGTAAAGGTAAAAGTGGTAAGATTTAGAAACTCATTAGATGTGTGGGGTTAGACCGAGTAGTAAATGACACTGAGGTTGTCATTTAAGATGATTGGAAGGATGCTGGTGCCTATAAGAGAAATATGAAAGTTTGGAAGAGGGGTATTTTTTTGAAAGATAATTTTGGACATATTGCATTTGAGATACCTACAAGACATCCCAATTCAAGAGTCCAATATGCGATTTTTGATGCTGGACTAGAGCTCAAGAGAGAGGCTAGAGTTAGTTATATAGATTTGGGGTTATCTGCATAGAAAAGAAAGATGATGCTATTACAAAATGAGAGATTAGAGAGAGAAAGGAAAAAAAAAGACACCTGGGAAAAATCCTTGGGATACAACCATAGTTAAGGATGCCACAGCTAATGATACAATGAAAGAAACTGAAAAAGAGCAGTCACATAGATAGGAGGAGAACCAGGACAGAGACATGTGACAAAAACACAGAGGGAGAATTTTCAGTAAAGTATAACTGTCTAAGGCTGCAAAGAGATCAAAGGGGATGAGTACTGAGAAAAGGCCATTAGATTTGGCAATGAAGAAGTCACTGATAATTTGGGATAAAGCAATTTTAGTTGCTTGTTGAGATCAGAAGCCAGGATACGGAAGATTATCTATCCAAACATAAGTATACCTATATCCAGAAGAACCTGTTATAATATCAAACCATTTATACTAAAATCAAATAATATTCCTCCAAATAAGATCATTAATAACAACATCCTGATAGAATAAAGGTGGAGGGATGTTGTCTTTTTCATCAGAACCAAAATTCTATTTTGCTTTTTGAAAGATTTTATCACTCTTTCAACAACGATCTCATCAGTTTTTTGTTTGTGTTTTTTTGGTGAGACAATTGGGGTTAAGTGACTTGCCCAGTGATGTTTGTTGGTTATGGTAGTGATGGCTCAGTGGGTAGGTGGAAGGGAGGATAATTTAATTTATAAAAATTCAATTTATAGAATTTTCAAGAGTATGTCTATTTCATAAAGTGAAGTACATCTGTGTAAAATTAATTTATAGTAAGGTCATTCAGATAGGCGTTTAGCGTAATTAAAATTTGATATAACTATCCTTTGTTGTCTTAGTAAAGTTCAACTTGTACTGTTGAGGGCTCTCATATGGGAACTGTATAGCTAATTATTATTTGATATGGCTTTTCCCCAGAACCTGACAGATAGCAGACTGGGAGAGCTTAATGTTTTTGAGCCTAGAGATGGATTGTTTCCAAATTTAGGAAATGATAGCTTACTACATTCCTTAAACTTTTACATGTTATGAATTCTGATGGAAAGAGCTAGCATTTTTTTTCTTAATAGACTTTTAACATCGCTTTCTACTGAATAGCTGGATTCGTTCAGTACTTGAAAATTTCTATAATCACCTAAAGTAGATATCACATAAAACCATCATTGTTGTTGACTTTGGAATAATGTATTCATGTTTTAGTATTTTTCTATCTGTTTTAAAGTTTCATCCCACAACATTTGCTACAGATAAATAATTCTTTCTTCAGCACATGCACCATAGAGATTCTTTTCACAGTTCAATGAAGCTGTCACTTTAGTAATTTTGTTTAGTAAAGGATTATTCACCTCATTAGAAATATCTCAGTATGTCAGGCATGCTGTCATCAGGTGTGGGTAGTGAACTCTGGTCATCTGAGTCAAGCTACAAAGCATATTCTTTTTATGATCAATCCATCAAAATCACCAAGCATGAATTAATATTCATAATAATGACTAACATTTGTATGGTGCTTGCTATGTGCCATGCATTGTGCTAAGCACTTTAGGATTATTATCTCATTTGATCTTCACAACAACCCTGGGAGGTAGGTGCTCTTGTTATCTCCATTTTACAGATGAGGAAATGGAGACAAAATGGTCAAATGACTTGCCTAGGGTAATAAAGCTAGTAAGTGTCTGAGGCCAGATTTAAATTCAGTTCTTCCTGACCACAGGCCTCGTGCTCTATCCATTGTGTATACTATGTGCCAGGCACTAGATTAGGTGCCGTGGATACAAGTACAAAGAGTGAAATAATTCTTACTCCTGAAGAACTTACATTCTAATGGGGATAGAACAAGATGTTGTTGTTCATCCTTTGTTTTTGAAAGAGGACCAGTGATATCATGGGGTGATGTATTGACTCGTGCGTGAATTGGATTTAAGTGAAGCAGAGTTGTACAAAGTCATTAGCTTCACTCTTTCTCCAAAGTCAGTGAAGTCAAGTAGCAAGACAAAAGTCAGGATGACTGGCAATGTCCTAGAATGCAGTGGATGAGCTTGGCATCTTTGATATCTGAACAAGCTCTAAGCACTCCACAGCACCTGCTTCAGCTGCCTTATGGCTAACAGAACAAATTGTTCTCATCCTTCCATTCAATTGTGGGATGTCTTCATATGCTTGGGGTAGACATTACCCTATGAACAGTTTAGTCACTTTTCTCAAATAATTTTCAGTTGTTTTCCAGAATGATTGGACTAATTTACAATTCCACCTCTAGTAACAGTGTATTAGTGTTCTTGTTTCCCTGTATCCTCTCAAATATTGATTAATTCTGGTTTTTGTCATGCTTGTTATTTTGCTTTATGTGAAGTGAAATGGGGGAGCTATTTGAATTTGTATTCCTTTCATTAGTAGTGATGTATAGCAATTTTTCATCAGATCATTGACAATTTTCCTTTTGACAATTTTGTTCTTATCCTTTGATCACCTAAATATTGGCAAAAATAAGTCTATTCTTTTGGATGAGATGGAGAGATGCTAGGTAAAAGCAATTCAGAAGTGGTTGAATGGTTAAATCCAAAGTCAGGTGACAAGTCAATCAACCATTTGAGGGGCAGCTAGGTGGCGCAGTGGATAGAGCACCAGCTCTGGAGTCAGGAGGACCTGAGTTCAAATTTGGCCTCAGACACTTAACACTTACTAGCTGTGTGACCCTGGGTAGGTGACTTAACCCCAATTGCCTCACCCCAAACCAAAAAACCATACAAACAAACAAAACAAAAAACCAACAAAAACCAACAAAAAAAGAACCGTTTGAAAGTGCCTACTTTGTGTCAGGCACTGTGCTAAGTGCTGGATATACAAAGAAAAGCAAAAGACAGTTCCTGCTCTTAAGGAGCTCACAGTCTAGTGGAGGAGACAGCATACAAGCAACTATATACAAACAAGATATATGCAGAATAAATTAGAAATAATTAACAGAGGGAAGACACTAGAATTAAGGGGGACTGAGAAAGGTTTCCTGAATAAAGTGGGATTTTAGTTGGGACTTGAAGGAAGCCAGAGAAGCCAGGAAACCAAGATAAGGAGGAAGAACATTCTAGGCCTGGACAACAATCAAAATGCCTTGCAGTGGGGTGATGGAGTCTTTTGCTCCAGGAACGGCAAGGAGGACAATATTGCTGGTGGAAGAGGGGTAAAAGGTACAAAATAGACTGTTAAGTTGTGGTCAGCTTATGAAGGACTAGTTATTCATTAATTATCCAATGTCATTTTAGAATGAAAACTCTAATCAAGAAGGAGAAGGGAAAGGAATAAGTATTTATATGATACCTACTGTATGGTAGGCACTGTGCTAAGTACTTAAAAAACCCCAAGTATTATTTCAAATAAATCAAATGTTAATAGAATGCTCCAGGGATTTATACTGTCAAATATATCTACCAATTATTTGGTTAAATGCAGAGATATTTTGAATTTTTTTATTTTTACAGATGATACAAAACTGGAAAGGATAGCTAACTTGGAAATCAGAATCAGGATCTTGACAGATTAGAATAGGCTTAATAAAACAATGAGATTTATTATTTTTACATTCAAATATTTATTATGATCTTTTAAAAATTTGATTTCATTTTTTTCAGTTAACAAAAATCTATATCCTCTCTATCCCCACCACGGAAATGGAAAGAAAAACTGCCCCTCCCATTTATTATTATTATTATTGTGGGGCAATGAGGGCTAAATGACTTGCCCAGGGTTACACAGCTAGTGTCAAGTGTCTGAGGCCAGATTTGAACTCAGGTCCTCCTGAATCCAGGGCCAGTGCTTTATCCACTGCGTCACCTAGCTGTCCCACCCCTCCCCTTTTTAAAAGAAATATGCACAAATGAGCAAAACATATTTTTACATTGGCCATATCCGAAAAATAGATGCCACTATCTATGCCCTGAGTCCATCACCTCTGTTAGGAGTTGGATGGCATGTTTCACAAGATGAAATTTAATAGGGATAAATATATAGTCTTATACTTGGGTTCAGAAAATTGACTTAGAAGTAAAAGAGGCATGGTGAGACAGCAGTTCATTCAAAAAAATATTGGCTATAGTGAGTTCCAAGCTCAAATGAGTCAATAATGTGATTCAGTGGGAAGAAAAAATTAATGTGATCAGACTAGAAAGCCTATAGTCCTTATGACTAAGGAGGTGATAGCCCCACTATAGTAGGCCCTGGTCAAACTGCATTTAGTAATAATAATAATGGTAACAACAATAATAGATAGCATTTATAAATTGCTTTAAAGTTTGTAATGCACATTAAAAATGTCTCTTTTTATTTCCACAACAGCTCTAGGAGATAGGCGCTATTATAATTGTCCTCATTTAACAGCTGAGGAAAATGAGAGAGACAGAGGTTAAGTGACTTGCTGAGGGTTTCTACACAGATAATAAAGGAGGTGGGATTTGAAATCAGTTATCCTGACCCATGTTCAGTGCTCTATCTACTATATCACCTAGCTGTCTTTAGATTTTAAGAATATTTATTAAGAATATTAATTTGGCGGCTATGTGGCACAGTGGATAGAGCACCGGCCCTGGATTCAGGAGTACCTGAGTTCAAATCTGGTCTCAGACGATCGACACTTACTAGCTGTGTGACCCTGGGCAAGTCACTTAACCCCCATTGCCTCACCACCACCAACAAAAAAAGAATAATAATTTGTTAAGAATAAGAAGTTTGAGGAACTATATTTTAGGAAGGGCATTGGTGAGCTGGGATGGCACAGTGGATAAGGCATCAGTTCAAATTCTGTCCCAGATTCTAGCTGTATGAAACTGAGCAAGACACAATCTCTCAGTTTCAGTTTTTTCATCTATAAAATGGACAATAACAGTACTTCCCCTCATAGGGTTGTTGTAAGGATCAAATCAAATGAGATAATATATGTAAAGCACTTTACAAACCTTTAAGTGTGATATATAAATGTTAATTGCTATGATGATGATCAGCTAGAGATGTCTAGAGAAGGCTAACTACTATGGTGAAGGGCCTTAGGTTCATTCCTAAGAGGATATTTTGAAAGAACTGGAGATCTTTAGCCTGAAGAAAAGATTTAGGGGAAACATTAGAGGTGCGTTTAAATATTTGAAGAACCATCACATGAACATGAGATTTAACTTTTTCCTCTTGGTTTCAGAGGAAATAACTAGTATCAGTGGGAGGAAATCACAGAGAGATACATTTAAGCTTCCTGTAGGAAAAACAACAACAACAAAAATAAGGCTTTCAAACAGTGCTCTCCCAGTGAAATGGACTGTCTTGTGAGATGGGGGTCTCTTTCTCATGTCAATATCCTAATACTCCAATGGATCTGTTATCTAATCATCATCAGTATTCTATGTAGCATGGTAGACCATGCTGTTCATTCCAGTCTATTCCGTGCTATTGCTGTCCATGTTCTTCCATAAATTTGCAATTGAGGCATATAACTAGCATGTTGAGGGCCTTCCTCATGTTTTCTTGACTTCTTAAAGATGCCAGTGGAGCACATAGACTATCAGTCATCCCTAGCTCTCACAAAGTGACTATCTTATTTTCTCTTTCAATCACACTTTTTTTTTAGTTGAAACGTTTTATACCATTTCTTCTTTGTAATGCTGGCAGCCTGTCTGCACCTACTATGTGCCTTTTCATTGCCCTTTGAGTGATACTTAGCTTTGATTCTTTGGAGACTGTTATTCCCTTACTTACAGCCATATATCAGTAGAAGAATATTAATATTAAAAGATGGACTTTTGTTTAAGAGAGAAACTTGGGAACATTAAAAGTACTTAGCAACTTATCAAAGGCTAGCTCTCCTCCTGTTCAGTCCTAGGCACAACTTATTGTCCATTAACCAGATCTGTCCAAAATATAATGTAATGGATACTTAAAATATTTTTTTAAATGTAAGTACTCTTTTTCCATCATAGTAATTTCTCAATAATGTTTCACCCAACAGATCCCTGCCTTGTAAAAAAAGATGACAGCCAAGCCAAACTGACAGCTGCTTTATCTGACAGTGTCTACAACATTTCACTTCTGTCTCCTACCACTTCTGTACAAAATGACTGACTTTTTCCTATGTTTTGATAAATATTTTCCTGTTTTCTATTAGGTGGACATATGCAAGCAACTTTGTGATAGTTGCTCTCTCTGTCCCCTTCATACCCCCACCATCATGGAGTATTTTAACTATGACTACTTTTAAACTTTGATTTGTTGCTTCATTGAATTAAAATCTTTGTAGCAAATATTATCATTAATTTAATGATCAAGTTAGTAGTTAGGTATATAAGAAAGTATTTTTTCAAACCACTTGCATATGCAAAACAATAGAAACAATTAAAAATTCCATCAATATTTATTTTCACAAAAATCAGAACCATACCTCTGGTTTGTACAGGCTTCAAAACTGAATAAGGTCTTTGACGTTATTTAGTCCGAACTCATAATCTTCTTTAATTAAAAATGTTTTATTAAGGCTTACTGCTTTTACATTCATTCCCCTAAGCCTCCTACCCTCTCCCTTTCCCATAATAGAACCTTTTCTTAGAACAAAGATCATACATTTATTTGATGACCTCTTTTATACCAACCTCCTACATAATTCTTAGTTAGGAACATGTTTCCTGCTCATGCCTTACTAAACAATGGCTGGATTAATTCTTATCAGGCATCTGACAGAGGAAATTCTTAGTATGGCAGAGATTGGACTAGATAGCATCCAAGATCTTGTTCACTTCTGAAATTTAGAAATTTATTAATTAAAATGAATAACTGAGACTTGATAAATATTAAATTATCTTAATCAGAAAAAATTTTAAACATAGCTTTGTTTTAATATCTGTGAATATAGTATTCTGCACCAAACTGGCAAGGCCTTTAGAGTGTGTTACATAGCACTGGTGGTATGTTTTAATAAAATCATTTTATCTTCCCAGCATCAATAGTAAATTCGCAATCTGGTTATGTGGTCCTAAATTGAGCTAATTGCTAGTCTAGAAACCAAATCTCAAATTAGTGGTACTTACTCATGCACAACACCATCTATTACATTCACAGGAAATAATAAAGTGTAGAGAAAACTAAAAATGCTGGGTAGCTTTTAAACAAAATTGAAATCTGTTTTTTTTTTCTTTTTGGGAAGTCTCATTTAAGGATCACATAAACATATAATTTGGGGGAGACGATTCAATTTCTAGAAATAATCTTAAGTGGGTTGTTTGATTGAAGAATGTCTATTTGAAGACGAAATAGCCATTGTTTTTTAAAACCCCAATTTCTTTAATATTGGCTCCTTTCATCAAGCAACAGACTGTAAGCTCAGAGTCTAAGTCCTTTGCAGCTGTCAACTCCCATTCTGTTTATTCTTTAGGCTGTCATAGCTCCATTACTAAATCCCCTGAAGCCCTTTGATTTTTTTTTGTTGTTGTTGTTGTTCAAAAAATGTCGAGTTCATTCCCTGTTACAGGTGGATATTTTCAGAAAAAAAGCGTTCAAACAACTGTAAAGTCTTGAAATGTGGAATGGTCACTAGCCCGAGCTTTATTCCTGTATAGATATCTGCTCTTTTCATTTTTCTTAAAGAAAATGGGTAAGAGGTCTAGCATGGTATAGAGCAGGAAATTTCATACTCACTAGATGCATAAGGTCAGGGAATTTGCTTAAATACTCTGGATCTCAGATTCTTCATCTACATAACAATAAAGTTTAATCAAATGTTTCTCAATGGTCTTTTTTGGGGGTAGCTTTGTGGTATAGTGGATAGACTGTCAGGTCTGGAGTCAGAAAGACTGAAGTTCAAATCTGGCTTCAGAAACTTACTATCTGTGTCATCCTGGGCAGGTCACTTAACCTTGCATACCTGAGTTTCCTCATCTGTAAAATGAGGTGGAGAAGGAAATGGCAGATCACTCCAGTATCTTTGCCAAGAAAACCTTAAATGGCGACATGAAGATTCAGACATGAATGAAAATGATTAAATACAAAATGGTCTCATTTGATTTAAGAGTGTGAATCTGCAATTCAATTCAACAATCATATACAGGGTGGGTCTAAACTCAGGATTGTTTTAATAACTTTCTGAAAATCATTTTTTCTTTATTTTTGCCACTTATAAGATTTGATTTTTCACACATAATATAAATTCATTTCCTATATATGCTGTATATGATACTATGGTATTATAAATTAAAAACAAAACACAAAGGAGTTATTAAATATTGAAACCCCTTTGTGACTTTTGGCCCACCTTGTATTAAGCTACTACATCTCGGTCCTTGCTCTAAGTTTTGGGGATTCAAGGACAGATAGGAAACAGTACCTCCTCTTTTTTTTTTTGTGGGACAATAAGTTCAAATAGCCCAGGTTCACAGAGCTAGAAAGTGTCAAGTTTCTGAGGCCGAATTTGAACTCAGGTCCTCCTGAATCCAGGGCTGGTGCTTTATCTACTGTGCCACCTAGCTGCTTCTGCCACCTAGCTGCCACAGTACCTTCTCTTAAAGAGCTTCCATTCTAAGGTGGGAGGAGGAAGAGGGGATGGTGGTACTGGGGGCAGGGAACAAAATTTATACAGACAAGTAAATACAAAATCCTTGCATGGAGGGAGAGAACACTAATATCTAGAGGGATTGTGGAAAGTATTTGGTAGGAGATGTCTTCTGAATTCTGTTTTGAAGAAAGCTAGGAAATATGTTTGGCAGAGGTGAGGAATGAATACAATCCAGCATTGGGGTGCAGATTGTTCAAAGGTATATGAGTTGTCTTTGAATGCCATGTAAGGGAAATAGCAGATAGATTGGTATGGCTGGACTATTCACATATTGTGGGGTAATGTACTTGTATATTGTCAGAATGAGAGGCAGCGTGGTAGAGTAGAAGAGATCTTCTCTCAGAATCAGGGAAGTTCAAGCTCTGACTTTGGTAGCTATTGCCTATGTGACCTTGGGCTAGTCACTCAAGTCTCCAGCCTCAGGTCACGAGTTTCTAAGGCTTTTAAGTTTCAGAACTGTAGTCGATCAGAATTAGGTCAATCAACCAACATTTATTGTCATGTGTTGGGCACTGTGCTAAGTGCTGAGGATACAAAAACAGGCAAAAGACAGCCCCAAGCAACTTTGGCTCTGTACCTTTTGTTTGTGGTCCCTGAACCAATTTCTATTTTTTATTACACTGTGATCTGTAAAAGATATATTAATTATTCCTGCCTTTTTATGTATATTTACAACATCTCTCTGCCCTGGTACATGGTCAATTTTTGTAAAAATTCCATAAGGTGCAGAGATTACACACACACACACACACACACACACACACACACACACACACACACACAATCTTTGGAGTTCCCTACACAAATAAAAAATTAAAATAAGTTCTCAGGCTATGCCTTAAAAAGGTAAAATGCTTATCTGAGTAACTTAAGCAGAAGACCCATTCTGCCTAGTCTTCCAAATCCTGTTGTTGTGGAAATAGTAATTTGTGGGAGCTTTAAGTATATGCGGGGGGTGGGGGGGAGGGTTGGAAGGGAGAGGAAGGAGGACAAGGCAGATGTTGGTAGAAATTAAGACCAGAGTTGAGCCTGTATAATTCAGTTTCATCAATAAATGGCTTGACTTTGCCCAGAATTTACAAAGGCTTGCACAGAGTGTGACTCCCTCACCCCACCCCACCTATCCTTTCCTGTTTTCTGTATCTTCTCTAAGTGAGAATGTAATCCCATTGTGTCCTTAACTCTGCTTTCATAAGTACTTCATTCACTGCTTTCACTGTCACTATACATACATGCTAAATGAGTGCAACTCCACACCTCTCTGGAGGGGGGCTGTGTATTTCAGCCCCATCAGTCTCAAATGGGGAATTTGCCCTTAGTAGAAAGATAGCCTAAGGAACCTTGAGATTTTAATAGTCAAGAAGGGCTTGATTCCTTCCCTAAAATATATTCAAACAGCCTATGATTTTGACTTAAAATTCTTTTTGCTGCTTTTGTGCTCTCACTACCAAGGCTTTGGTAAGGAAGTCAGCTTGGAGGAAAGGTTTGACAACCCTGCCACTTGAACTGTGTAATGTGTCTGATAGAATGCATGAATACAGTAGTGATGGGTATTATAGGAATAGGGAGAAAAATGTAACTGTTTACAGTTTAGAAAGTATCTCAGGCTTTTTTAGAGTCAATCATGCTCTGTAGATCATAAATCACATATTAGAATGCTATATTGAGTTTAAGATTGCTATTTAAAGTAGAAAATCGGTATTGCAGTCTTTTATTGGTAATATATATAGGAGATTTTATTCAACATTTGGCAAATGTTTGCTCTATACAAGGCACTAAGCTAAAGCTGGTGGAGATATAGCATAATGAGATGTAGTCTCTGCTATCAACATTTAGTAGAGGAGATCAGAAATATTCACCAATAGCTATAATGCAAAGAAAAATCACATTTATGTATAACTTTAAGCCTTTTAGAGTATTTTTCTCATTAACAACCCTGTGACAAAGATATTATAAATATTATTATTCCCATTTTTTCAAAGGAGATAATTGAGGGTTAGAGAAATCAAGTGATTTGCCCATGGTTATGCATGATGTCACAAATCATGAAGATTTGATGCCTCATTTCAAATCTATCACCCTCTTCACTATGACATGCCTCTTCTCTTCTCTTCTCAACAACCTGGTAAGGTTGGTAGTTTAAATATTATCCCCATTTTATAGTTGAATAAATACATATTCATATGGTAAGTACTAGAAAGCTATGAAAAATTTGCTATGATATTGATTTGTAGCTGGGAGAATCAGCAAAAGCTTTAAGGATATGTCTTGAAGGATGGGTTAGATTTTTATCTAGGGTGAAGGATGCACGAAGAAGCCAGGAAAGGTATTCCTAGAATTGGAAAAGGCATAGTAATGGGAAAGTATCAGGCATTTTTTCAGAAGATGGAAAACAGTCAGCTTAGTTGGAGGGTAGACAATTTGGTAGGTTGTAAACATGCTGAGGTTATAAAGGAAGACTAATTCATACAATGATGATGATGATAACTTTTTTTTTTTTGTGTGAAGCAGTTGGAGTTAAGTGACTTGCCCAGGGTCACACAGCTAGCAAGTATTAAGTGTCTGAGGGCGGATTTGAACTCAGGTCCTCCTGACTCCAGGGCCAGTGCTCTATCTACTGTGCCACCTAGCTGCCCCGATGATAACTTTTATATAGCACTTACTATGTGCCAGGCACTGTGCTAAACACTTTACAAATATCACATTTCATTCTCACAGCAACTGTAGGAGGTAGGAAGCTACAGAAGTAAAATACTTAGGTTATGAACAAGTTTCTTTGTGGCATAATACTTTATTCTAAAAATCTCTCTGGGAAAGACGATTAATACAGAAATTAATACACAAAATAAATGTTTAAAATGCATCTTTTTAGAAGTAGGGATGATATTCATTGTATCTCCTTCCCCCCTTTGTTTCTTAAGGCAGTAGCTTTGTAGATGTTGGCATGTATGATTTGAAAATACAGAATGTAGCTATAGGTACGTCAAATATCAACTTTGGACATCTCCTTTTTGGTCTTTTTGTGCTTTATCTGATCAGATTACTAACAATAATTCCTTAGTCCTCACTCTGGCTCAGTTCCCACTGGGAAATTTCCAAATGGGAACTAGGCCCAAGCGAAGACAAGAGAACCAGGCTCACAAACATATCTTTATATACTTGATACCAGAAAAAACAACAGCAGCAGCAGCAGCAACAACAGGCTGAATTACATTCTGCATTGTGCCATCCACCAAATTTCAAGGTAAATTCTGATTTTCAGAACCTCTATCAGGTCTGATGCTGATGGGTAGAAAACATGATGCTCATTTTGTCATTTACTTCGCAATATGTTTGGGCAAATAGAAGAGAAGTTGAGTTTAACTTTTAAAAAGAAGCCAATTTGATATGGAAACTACTGAAGGGGCATGTCCAAAATCGACAGTGGAATAGTAAAATTATGAGTTCAATTACTATAAGTGTGGAAGAAAACCTACTTATTTAACTTTTTACACCCAAGTTTTCTTTTTATAATAAAAGAGAAGGGTTCCAACTGTGCTTTTGGCCCTACCTTATATGTCCTTTTATTATAATATAGGCAACTCCCTAAGACTATAAGAAAAGGTGCCAATCTGTATTGGTAAGGTAAATTCCTCGTGGGCAGCTCCTTATTTACTACTAAACTCATAGATTCTGTTCAAATATACATATATGTGCATATATGTATACGTATACACACATATGTATAAACCGAGGTAAAATGAAAACAAGTCAAAGAAGAGACAAAAACTCCATTTGAAAATTTTTAGGGATATACATTATGATGGTAGCTGTTAAGAACCATGTCAAGGTTAATTGAATAGGATGATTTATATTTGAAAAAATTATTTTAATCATGTATTAGATTGCCATGAAACTAAGGACATGAAAGGAATATATGGTTGTCATACTTTTATACATAGAGAAGACAAGATATTAAAATTATTCTATATGGACAATATTTGGTACCATGGAATCTGTCTGTATTTTAGCAATATATTTCAACCTAAGAAAGGAAACCTTATACACTTACACAAACACCCCTGGTAAGCTTCCCATTCATGAAGGGAGTCACTTTTGCTGAACAGGGGATGTTGTTTGACACATGGGCTATTGTTCTTTGTTCTGTGATTCTAGATTTGGGAGCTAATTTTTCTCCCCCCAACATTACGTTAATATTCAATTAAGCCTGTAGGTGGCAGCAACTTTCCGTTTATGGAGTTTTGCATTATGAAACTCCATTTGGACTGAAGGAGAGTCCCTTGAAATTTGAGGTGGTTATTGCAATGGATACTGGCTATCAGAGATGCATTTTGAGTTAAGCAAGTGGAGGTGTGTTTTATATTTGACTTTTAAAGCCCTTCCTCCCCACCAATTGAACATATACATGCACATACTCATATATACACAGTCTAGAATTAGGAATATTCATTTTGAAATCTAATGCCTTTGTAAATCTGGGTGTGATATTACTAGCTGACCTTTGTCTCAAAGGGAAAGGGTTGTACTAAATTGACTGTATTATCAACAAAGGCATTGAATATCACCAAGCATTTTGTCATCATTCTTTTGGCATTACATTTGAACCATTACACAATTTTCCTAATGACAACCTCCTTCAAGATTTGTGTAGAATCATAAATATGGTGATCCGGTATATTTACTAAGTATTCCTATAAATTTACTTCATGGAACCCACTTATACCTGAAGGTTGTCATCTGCCTGTGGCTTCTTCAATCTGGCATCAGGGCTAGGGTGCTGATTGAGGCTCTGATTTACCCCCTTTTTTAGGCAAGACAAAACTTGCCTTTCCTGAGCTGTGTACAAATTTAAGGCCTTCACAATGGCAATAGTTACAAAAATTTGGAAGGGCTAATTAGAGAGGTCAGGGGGAAAATCATTCATATTGCCATGGCTAAATCTTTCCAAGTGGAATTATTTAAACATCTTGGCCGCTGTTTATTTTTTACAATGCTTAGAGATATTAAGATTGCTATCCTTTTGATAACTCCTTGTGATTTGCCTCCCTTTGGGTTGACCGAGATGATACTTATGAGAAAGGATGGTTCCAATTAATGAATCTTAATAGAAAATCTGGCCCCAACACATTTGGCCTCTGTGGCCCTTCCCAGCAGGGTTTCAGTTTAAAGAAATAGAGGGAAGTGTTTTGTAAAACTGAACTTCCAAGGGTCCCCCTCTCTGACTGCTGGTAAGATCAGTTTTCAACATTGCTTGTCTACCCAGGCTGGTTTCTGACATCTGTTTCTTCATTTGTCACTGGGAAGAAATCCAAATAAATATTTTTTGAAGCAGGACACCTTGTTCAGAAGTTGAAAGGTTGACAAGTCCAAGTAAATACTGGTGGTTAATAAAAAAAGAGAGAAAAGATGAATCAAAAATGCTTGTTCAAGAGCTCTTTGTGTGTGTGTGTGTGTGTGTGTGTGTGTGTGTGTGTGTGTGAAGAAAGTCTCTCTCCTCTGTTATAGTAGATGTGATGAGAACAGAGTAAGGTATCATGGATAGAGTAGAATTTACACCCTTTATAGCATCTACCTCATGTGTTGATCGCCATGTAAACAGGAGACATGATTTGTCTCATAAGATAAATAAATCCTTGACTTTGTGTTGTACTTTATAACAATTTGAAAATTTTAGTTAAAATGTTAAAACTTCAAAGGATCTTAGGTTCATTCACTGATAGAATTATAGGTGTAGAGTTGTAAAGGGACCTGAGAGGCCATCTCAGGGTAAGTGGTATAGTGGGTAAACCATTGGGTTGGAAATCAAAAAGGCCTGAGTTCGAATCCAACCTCAGACAATTACTAGCTATGTGACCCTGGGTATGTCACTTAACCCCTGTTTTCCTCAATTTCCTCAGGGTAAAATGTTGATAATGATAGCACCTATATTGCAGGGTTTTTGTGAGGATCAAATAAGATAATAATTGCAAAGCATTTAGAGTGCCTAATACATAGAGGTATTATATAAATGTTAGTTATTTTTGTTGTTGTTGTTATTATACTCAATCCCCAACTTTACAAATGAGGAAACTAAGCTCAGATGGGTTAAGTGCTTTACCCAAAGTCACACCAGTAGTGTCAGAGGTAGGATTTAACCCCTGACTAAAAATTCAGCACTTTTTCTAGTATTCCACAAGATCTTTGAATCCAAAACCTTCATCTAAGGAAACTGAGACCCAAGGAGGTTTAATGACTTGTTCAGAATCACATACCTAATGACTTACTTATTTCCTGTCAATGTAATTGCTGGTTAAACCAGAGAGCTGATTCAGGTTTTTCCTCTCTGACTCTTATTTGCCTGCAGTCTGTTTTTAGGCTCCCAGCTATCACTATTTCAATTTACAAGTAAATGTGAGTTTAAAGATAATCCCTCAAACCTTGATATTTATATGTTTATATTCACAATGGGAAAATGTTAATTCTTTCTTTGAAGTAGAATTAGACTTAAAAAAAAAACAAAACTTATTTCAAAGCATGAAGTAAAGGACAATTTACAGAAAATTGAAGCATCAAGGAACAAAGAAGGGATTGTGTTTTATTTATCTTTCTGTCTCTCTTAGCACCCAGCTAAGCTTCCAGCAAAGCACTTTGTAAAAATATAATGAATATTGTGTGAACTAATTACTAGATGAGGAAAAATGTATTATAACCTATTGTAGAATATTAATAGCTGCTGATTAAGGGGCTTTAAGATTTGTAAAGCAATTTTGTTCCTCATAACAATCAACACGGTACACAGTAGGTACTTAATAAATGTTTATTGTCTGCTTGATTATTGTTTGTAAGATGAAAGCTGTAAATATTACTGTTCCTATTTTACATAGGAAGAAATCAAGGATCACAGGAATTAAGACACTTGCCTTGTGCCATATAAGTCTTAAATATTAGAAATGGGATTCAAATCTAGATCTCTCCTGATTCTACATCTAGCATTTTCTATCTTCTTTGGTTTTCTTTAGTACAGATGAGAACTTTCTGGTTTAAAAGGAAATTACAACTGCCATTTACATATATGATATCAAACTTTTTGGCTAATTATAACTTATAAGATGGTTAATAACAAAAGCAAAGTATTTTTCACATCTGGTACCTGTATTAAATTTCTCCCAGAAATTAATGTTGGCTTAAACATTAAGGAACATTAGCTATATGACCTGGAGTAAGTCACACTTCTCTGGGATTCAGTTTTGTCATCCATAAAATGAAGAAATTAGAATATATTTTATCTAATGGTTCCTTCAAGAACTAAGTCCTTCTATCTTATGATTTATTGGGATGATATGTTTGGTTTTGTTGAGTCTAAACCTTTGGAAAACAACTTAAATTGTTCTTTGAAAATCCTTGTGGGGATTGGCCCATGCCTTGAGGAAACTAGATTGGTCATCTTAGATTACTATTTTCAAGAACTGATGTCAAGACATTGAATCCAACAGTCTGAGTAGGGATAAAAAAAAGAATCATTCATATTTTTGAGATTACATTATAAATGTTTCATAATTTAAGGAATAGATAGTAATACTAGTAGGAGGGTTTTTATTTCTAATAATGCATTTGTTTTTAATAATGTGTTAGCTATTCAAGTTTAAGAATCAATTATATAACCCAGCATATTTTGAAATTTTGGTTCCCAATTTATGATGATTAAGTTACTGGAAATGTTTGCTAAGCAAAAGAAAAAAGAAAAACTACAACAAATCCCACTATATTAAAAAAATACACATAGGAAAGAAAAACAATAATTTAGATTTGACACAATACAGTCCCTGTAGATGAACTTTCCTTTCTATGCCAGAAAGCATGCTTTTGTTCTCAGAAATGTTCTGTAATATGCATACATGCCAACTATCCATGTTTTAGAGAAACATTCTATTTTTTGGGAAAAATTAACCATTTTTAAACTTTATTTTTCCCAAACTTTTCTGGCTTGTTAAGTTATTCAATCTCTGCTTTTCTCTAAAGAACTCTATAAAAAAGAGCCTTAAAGAGATAATGTTGTTTTCATACTTAAAGTCTCATGGCTGATATATACATCTACATTGACCCACATACATACTTACATATGTACCTACACACTGTAACAATTGGAATGACGCCACTTGCTGGAGAGTTACTGTAGGAAAGCTCCACCATGAGGCGAAGACTTCTGAGGAAGTGATGCTTGCTTGTGGGTACTGTCAATCAAAGCTACCAGCCAATTAGCTTGGAGATGTGTGTACAAGTAGATAGAATGTTCCCAGTTTCACAGGAGGCTTGTGGAATGAAGGAGGTGTGGCTCACTCTCTTTTGTTAGGACTCTTGTGGAGAGTGGAGCTAAAATGAGCTCTCTGAGATAGATAGATGTAGGCATCTAGGCCTCTTTCTCTCTCTTCACCAAATTCTTATTCTCCTTAATAAATGCTTAAAAGTCTAAACTCTTGGTAAAGCTTATAATTTATTGGTGACCACTCATTAGATATTTTAGACAGACTAGCTAGAATTTTAGCCACTTACAACACATACATACAAATCTCTCTCTCTCTCTCTCTCTCTCTCTCTCTCTCTCTCTCTCTCTCTCTCTCTCTCTCTCTCTCTCTTGTACCCATCAGTTTGGATAAAGTCACCTGAAAACTTATAGATCTTCCCTAGGATGGACTTGAATTTAGTCATAGGGAGTTAATCAAGTCTGATTTTTAGATTTATAGAATTTTGAGCTGGAAAATGTTCATATTCAATCTAGTTCAATTCATTTATTTTATAGATGAGGAAATGGAGGTCCGGAGTGATTAAACGATTTGCCTAAGGATTCATAGCTAGTTATTGTCTGAGCTTGGGTAGAGTCCTGGATAGAGTTCTGGTTCAGTCTTCTTCCCATTTACCATGCTGCTTCCTTTCTAAAACATTTCACATTCTTGGCCTTCTCTCATTGAGGAAGCCTGGTACACTAGAAAGAGTACTGCAATTAGATTGACTATTCTATTTTCTAACTACGTGGCTCTGGGCTAGTCACTACCCAGTTTCAATCTGAGTTTCCCAATTTTTAAATTAGGGATGATTATACTTTTACAGCTAAGGGGATGTTGAGGGGAATGTTCTCTGTAAAGAATGAAGTAATCCACAAGGGATGGGCTATTATTATATTTCTGAGGAGAGTTCCCTGTCTTTGGAGGTCCTTTGGAAGAAGCTAGGTGACCACTTATTTTTATTTTGTTATGTTATAACTAGTTATGTTATAATGGCGATTTGTTTTAGATATCTCAAAAGGGTTGGAGTTGATAGCCCCTGAGGTCCTTTTTTGTCTGAAAATTATGGAATTTTAATTCTACATTTAGCTCTGTGATATTATAGGACATACATAAATACCATTTTGAAAACAACCAAATTTTGGCTTATGTAATGACGATGGAGATGCCTTTTTTGAACCGTTCAACAGGCAAATGTCTGTTCTTATCAAACATGGTGCAATTCATAGTGCTTGAGAACCTAGGGTTATTTACTTAACATGTAGAAGAGAAGGGCAAAGAGAGCTTTAATAACAGTTCTTAAGCACATAAGCTATTTTTTTTATACCAAAGATGGTGAGCATCTGTTCTCCATCTCTACTGAAGCCAGAGCACAAGGAAAGAGGAATAAACTGCAGTATGAGGTAGTTAGGTTAGATCAAATGAAGAATTTCCTGTCAGTATTGTTAAACACCAAAATGGATTTTGATGGGAGATTGTGAAATCTTCTCATGACTTGTTTTAAAAATAGGGTAGAGTTTCATAGGACTAAGTTTTTAGTTGTAGTCTTGACTATAAGCAGAGGGGATAGACATGGAATGACAAATATTGGTGGAAAACCCACTGATTGAGTCAATACATAGGTTGCTTTTGGGGTATTGAGCTTGTTGCTGAAGAACTTGCTATTGCTAGTGAGATGATCTCATCTGAATAATATGTGAAAAATGAAGAACCCATCTCTTTTTTTTTTTTTTGCAGGGCAGTAGGGGTTAAGTGACTTGCCCAGGGTCACAAAGCTAGTAAGTGTCAAGTGTCTGAGGCCGGATTTGAACTCAGGTACTTCTGAATCCAGGGCCGGTGCTTTATCCACTGCGCCACCTAGCCGCCCCCAAAAAACCCATATCTTAAACCAGTGTGGTAAGATTCCTGCTATCAATAGTAGTACACTTAGGGTGTATATATAGGGTCCTCAGGAGGACTAGCACCTCTGGTGTGAGGGCTTGCCAAGCCTGTTTCAGGGCTGCTTGTTTACCTTTGGGGTCCACCTGATTCACCCAATTCTCACCTGTGGCACCAAGAGTGCATGGGCAGTGGCCACATTCTGGTAAAACCATCTTGCCTGACAGGCTAACATAGGTTGAACATAACTGATAGGCCTCAAACCTGTTGGTGAGTTAGGAGGATGCCCCAAGCATGTGAAGACTTCGCCTTGCAGAATGGCAAGATGAGAATAATTTTTTCCAATGGTCATAAGGTAGCTGAAGCAGGCATTGTGGAGCACTTAGAGCTTGGTCAGACATTAAAGACCCCAAGGTTATTCACTATATCCTGGGCCATTGTCAATCATCCTGATTTTTGTCCTGGCACTGGATTTCAATGACTCAGGAAGAGAGAGTGAAGATGACAACTTTGTGTGATTCTCCCTCATTTGATTCAATTCATGCTCAAGCGAAGAGATCACCCATGATGTCTTTGGCCCTCTTTGAAAACAAAGGACAAACAACAATAGTACACTTAGTTCTAAAGGAGCTAAGGGAGACATGGTATGTGAGTGGTTCAGGTCATTTTTCAAGGTTGTTTAAGATCTGAAGATGTCATCATTTCAGAGTCAGAGGTCACATCAGGGGCCATATTGCTAAAACTATACATAGAAATAGTTTTGTCTACAATGCATTATTTTGCCATCCCTAAAATAAGTAGGTTAAATTAGATGTCCTGTGACATCACTTATAGCTTTAAATCTAATATCCTATGATCCTCTGATATCTGACAAGTGACCATTTAGCATTTGTTTAAAGATCAGGTACAAATTACATTATAGTAAATGTCCATGATAATCTAGTATATGATAAACCTAAAGATCCAAGCTTTTGGAACAAAAACCTAATTATTTGACAAAAACAGCTGGGAAAACTGTAAAACAGTATGGCAGAAACTAGATTTAGACCAACATCTCACATTGTATACCAAGATAAAGTCAAAATGGGTACATGATTTAGCCATAGTGATACCATAAGCAATAAGGAACAATTTGTCTATTAGATTTATTCATAATGGATAAATTTAGGAGCAAAGAAGATATAAAGAGCATTACAAAATGTAAAAATAGATCATTTTGATTATATAATATTAAAAGTATTTGCACAAACAAAAGCAAGGCAACAAAAATTATAAGGAAAACAGAAAACTGGGAAAAATTGCAAAAAAGCATCTCTGATAAAGAGTTTTCAGGCAAAGAAATCAAGGCTATCTATAGTCATATGAAACAATGCTTGAAATCACTATTGATCAGAAAAATAAAAATTAAAACAACTCTGAGGTACCACCTTACACCATCACATTTGGCTAATATAACAAAAAGAAAATGTTGGATATTGGAGGGGATGTGGGAAAACTGGGACACTAATGAACTCCTGATGGAGTTGTAAACTGATCCAACTATTCTGGAGAGAAATTTGAGCCATGCTCAAAGGGATATAAAACTGTGCATACCCTTTGATCCAGCAATACCACTGCTAGGTATTTATCCCAAAGGCATCCAAAAAGGAAAAAAAGGATCTATTTGTACAAAACTATATGTAGCAGCCCTTTTTGTGGTGGCTAAGAATTGGAAATCAAAGGGATGACCATCAATTGGGGAATGGCTAAACAAGCTGTGGTATATGATTTTAATGGAATATTATTGTGCTATAAGAAATGACAAGAAGGATTATTTCAGAAAAACCTGGAAAGACTTATGTGAACTAGGATAGATAACATGAAAGTGATCAGAATCAGGAGAAAATTGTGCACAATGACAGCGATATTTTTTGATGAAGAACTGTGAATGACAACTATTCTCAGCAATATCATGATCCAAAAGAATCCCAAAGGACTAATACTGAAGCAGTACTATCCACCTCGAAAGAAAGAACTGATATTGATTGACCAGAAACTGAAGAATGCTATTTTTCACTTCATTTCTTTCATTTTTTCTATTATTTGAGTTTTCTTGTACAAAATTACTAATATGATAGTGTTTTGACATAACAGCACATGTATACCCTATATCTGGTTGCTTACTGTCTCAGGGAGGAGAGGGGAGGGAGGGAGGGATAGAATTTGGACCTCAAAACTTTAAATGAAAATTTTTTAAAATTAAAAACCAATCCCTACAGTGAGAGGGTATGCACTACCTCTTAAAGCAGTCATTTCTACTTTTGAATAGTTCTGATTGTTAGAAGTTTTCCTTAAATCAAGGAAATGTTAGAAGTTAGGAAATTGTTAGAAGTTTTACTTAAAACCATGCCATTTTTGATGTCTACTCACTCTCCTTGTTCTGTCCTCTGTGGCCAAGCATAACATGTCTATCTGCTTTTTCATGCAATAGCCTTTCTGATACTTGATGATATATTCTGTCTCTCACTATCTTTTCTTTTTTTCTGACTAAAGACACCAAGTTCATTTGGTTGATCCTCCTATCAAATAACCTTGAAGCCCTTGACAATACTTGTTGTCCTTCTCTGGACACTATCTAGATTATCAATAACATAGATGACCTCCTTCTCAATGATGTGATAAATTTTCCAGAGAACCATGTGACCTCTATTCTACTTATATCTACAATCAACCTAGAAGGGTTACACCAAAGTATGTCATTATACTTCACTGTAATTTATACAAATAATGGGAAATCCAGTGACACTAGCTTCCTTGCTCTTATTCAAACTGGACACTATATCATTTCTCTACTCAAGCCTTTTTCACTGACCGTTCTCTGCCTATAATGATCTTAGTCCTCATAGCCACCTACTTGTTTCTCTCAAGTCTCATCTGAAATCCCACCTTCTATAAGAGACCTTGCCTAGATCTCCTTAATTTTACTGTCTTTCCTCAGGATTATATTCAGTTTATTTTATGTGTATCTTGTTGGTACATAGTTGTTTCCATGTTATCTATTGCATCTGACTGAACTCTGGATGGTGAGCTCCTTCTGAAGGATTTGCTGTTGCTAGTAAGATGATCTTTACTGAATCTTGGATGAAAAATAAAAATCCCACTTCTTAAACCAGTGTGGTAAGGTGGGCAAGGACAGTTTTTTGCCATTATTTGTATCTCCAATGTTCTGTACAGTGCCAAGCATATAATAATATAATTAACAAATATTTGTTGACCTCACTTGAGATCTTAGGAAGGACATTTGAGATATCACCTCATCTATCCCATCTGCCTATAGGCATCTATCCTCTCATCTCTCAGTGAACTAGAGATTCTCGTGTATGTTTTTTAAAATTCAAAATACAATGTGCGGGGGCAGCTAGGTGGTGCAGTGGATAGAGCACTGGCCCTGGAGTCAGGAGTACCTGAGTTCAAATCCAGCCTCAGACACTTAACACTTACTCGCTGTGTGACCCTAGGCAAGTCACTTAACCCCAATTGCCTCACCAAAAAAATGCAATGTGCATCTTAGGGGATCATTCTTAGGCCACCAGGAAGAGAAGTTGTCAGACTTCATAACTTGGACAATAAAGATCTTGGCTGAAATGGCTTTGTATGTTAGAACTGAAAATACCCAGACTAAATCTTTAACTTCATTATCAAAAAAGTTGTATCTTTGACTGGCTCTTGGTTGACCAGTCCTGTGTGACACAACTTGATTTTGTGCTTGTTCTCTGTGTTCTTTCAGTCATAAACTTTAGCAGCAGGGGCTGTTCTTGATTTCACAACCTTGTAAGCATGCCCAGAAGCTTTGCCAATAGGAGATACAAGGAATCCAAAGACAAAAAAAATAATAATAGTGAAAACATGTCAACTGGCAGATTGTCTGATAGGATTTCTCTAGCAGCCAAGTTGATGAAAGACAAAGAACGCTTCTCTATTTTGATAAGTCTAACCAAATGTATTTGTTTCCTTTAGCAACACTCACACTACTGTTGTTGTTTCCATGTGTTCTTCTAGGCATTTCATAAGTACTAGAAATCTCCAGGGATGAGAGCAATAAATGGGAAGTTCAGAACTGTGAGTTCTAATTGGGATTTGCTGTTTGATTTACCATTGGTGAACTGATGATGACAATGAAGAAGAAAAAGGAGAAGGAAAAGGAGAAGGAGAAGGAGAAGGAAAAACAGAAGGAAAAAAGGAGGAGAAGAAGGAGAAGTTAAAGAAAAGAAGAAGGAGGAAAAGATCAAGAACAGGATGACAATGATGATGATTGTTCTTGTGGTTTTAAATTTGTTTCAAATTTTGCTTTGAAACAGCAAAGATCAAAAGTAGAGTGGGAATGAACTATTAGGTGAAGAGTTTCCAGGATGAAATTATTCATGGGGTGTGTTAAGCTCTTTGGAAAGGACTTGAGATATTACTGCTGTCTCTTCTTTTACTGTGTCAGTACATTATATTGCTATAGGAGTAGGGATTTTTAAAAATAGGAAAATAGGAAATAGGATTTCCTTTTGGAATGAGGATCAGCTAAACTGACATATGATACTGACACTGAAAGGATAAGGCAGACCTCATCTATATCTACTATTAAGCATTAATAGTTATAGTATTGCCCTAGTAGTGTTGGCATGCATGGCATCATCAGCCTCAGCCAGACTACTCCTCTGCTACCAGTATGTGCAAGTTAGAGGTAAGATATTGCTGATTTACCCAACTGGTGAAGACAAAACATTCTAAATGCCCTCAATCCACCCCCTGGCATGGATCCCTATGGGCAAAAAGTATTTGCATTATGTGTCTGCAGATGGATTTATTTATCTTTTTTAGTTACACTTGAAAAAAAATGGCAAGTCTGTTTAGCAATTGAATACTGGCTTTAATGTTGGTATGTTTTTTTTTTCCTATGAGGTTGCTAAGTATTTCATTTAGACATCACAATAGTAGGGGAATTTGGTGGTCAGACTATTACCTCCAGATCCAAGTAAAATATGGAATGTTATTTTATTGCTGAAATCCCACTGGAGGGTAAAAATTCATTATTTTAACAAAGAATTCATCTCAAGGTGCTGTTTGAAGCAATAACTTCATTTTACTTTCAGCAGAGCATTAGATGTGCTGATAATTTTGTAACTGTGTTTGGGTGCTGGCATCAAACAATGTAGAAGTCAATACTCATGGGAAAATAAAATCAAAGGGCCTGTCTTGAATATTGTTGAAAGGACTCATTCTTTTAGGCATTCGATTTCTAATTCTCAAAATTTTTTAAAAATACATTTAAAAAATCACCAAGTATGGAAAAATCTATAAATTCCAATGAAACCTCATAAAATCATTTTCCTGGTAGCTGAACAAAGGGCTGGATTGTGTTAAACTATGCAGGTGAAAAGTCCATTCTCTATCCCAGTGTGAGTAACCCTGGCAGAATATGAAATTAAATCATAGAAGGTGAGCAATTTCAAATAATTTAGTCTATTTCAGTGTTCCTTTGAAATAGTTATAGATACTGACACATCTCAAATTCATCATGAAGCAGCCAGGAGGGGTTTATAAAGATTATTATATACTTCATCAGAAATAAATTATAGGAACATAGAGAGAGAGCTGGAAGGCACCTCAGAGTTGATCTAATCCAAATCATTAATTTTAAAGCTAAGGACACTCAGCTCAGAAAGGTTCAGTGACTTGCCCAAAGTTGCACATTCAATAAGTGACAGAGAACAGGATATGAGCCCAATTCTTTGAGGGCTTTTTTTCTTGGAACTCTGTGACCTCTCAATTATTTGTGTAATGGTGCAAAGATAGATTATGGGTAAATGTAGATATGTAAATATGGGGCACCTAATTGGTGCAGTGGATAGAGTGCTGGACTGGGAGTCAGAAAGAATCATCTTCATGGGTTCAAATCCTGTGTAAGATACTAGCTGTGTGACCATGGGCAAGAAACTTAATCCTATTTGCTTCAGTTCCCCATCTGTAAAAATGAGGTGGAGAAGGAAATGGCGAGCCACTCTAGTATCTTTGCCAAGAAAACCCCAAGTGGGTTTGTGAAGTGTCAGAAACAACTGAACAATAGCAAAGAAATGGATAAAATCTTTCTTTGGACCATTATACATATATACATATATGTATACATAAGTGTGATACAGGGAATTCATGGAAGTAACTTTTGTGAAACTCTTAAGAGAAAGAGACAAAGACAGAGTGAGGAAAAGGAGAGAAAGTGAGGAGGAGAGGGAGAAAGAGGAAGATGGATGAATAAGACTGAAGGACAGAGAGGGAGAGAGAGAGCACGAGTGAGAGAGGGAGAGGGAGAGGGAAAGGGAGAGGGAGAAGAAGAGGGAAAGGAGAATGAGGGAAGGGTGAATTATAGATTAACTCATGGTGACTTTTAACCTATGATTCTAGACAGGTGTTTTGAACTAGGGGAGAGAGGTAAGAGGCCTCCATTAAGAATTTGTGTCCTGTTGTAATGATTGGAATGATGCCACCTACTGGAGACTTACTATAGGAAAGCTCCACCATGAGGAAAATGCCTCAGAGGGCAAGGCCATGTGGCTTTTCCTTGGCGTCAGGAAGTGACGTTTGCTCATGGGTGCTGTCTATCAAGGATACCAGTCAATCAACTTGAGGAGCCTCCTATTTTCTGGGAAGAGACAGGAAGGAGGAAAGAGAGCCTGTGCGGAGAGCTCCCTCTCTTTTGGGTTCCTGACTTGATGGTGGTGGTGGCAGCAGAGGACTTCACAGGAAATTTGAGGAAAGATAGGAATGCCAGGCTGTTGGAATTCTGTTCTCAATCTTTTTCTTTCTATTTTTCAATAAACCCTTAAAAACCTAAACTCGTTTTTATCAGTGATTTTAGTTAGTTTTCCCCAAAACTGGGGGAACAGATTAGAATCCACATTTAGAATCTTAAATTACACACTGTCCAGTTTCCTACTACTCCCTAGACTCTAAATCACCTGAGCAAGGAGGTTGGTACTTCTCAGAGGCAGAGCTGGAAAACTTCTTGCTCCATGATCATTTGGAGGTGGCTTCAATTCTTCACTGAACACCATAGCAATGCAACAGCTTTGCATTGCCACCATACACCCAGAATCTGAAACCTATTGAATCCACTACCCAGGACCTACTACACTGAATGATTCCCCCTGCTTCCCTGAGCCATTTGAGTGAAGTACCAATGCCTTAGCCTTCTGTAACCATTGATTGCCCTCTCCCCTAACCTTTCATTTCCAGAAATTTGTCCAGGAGCAGAGCCTCTGGTGAGAGACCCAACCTGTAGACAAGCACATGCCTTACTCTAGGATATCTTGTCTTTCATCAACTGGCTAAGGATAAAGCAAAGAATTACAACCAGTTAGGTCCCAGAGGTCCTAAGCACCAGGCACTTACCATCCTGAAAGCCTAACCTGATCTCCCTTCTTCTCTGATGTTTGAGAAAGAACAAAATTATGATATAAACAGACTTTTGAAGCTGGAAACTTATGAGTAGAGTCATGCAAATGCTCCAGATTTGAAACCTGCAATAATACTACAGCTAAGTAAACTCTGCCTAATCCCAGTGATTCAGAGTTGTGATCTGATGAAGGGGAAATTCTCTTTACTTATCTCTGTTATCCCAAGTAGCTATCCTTCTCTGTCCTCTCCTTCCATGGTACTATTTGGAACCCAAATTCTATGTTTAACAAACTCTTCTTTGTCTTAAGACTCTTCCCCAAGCTCTTTCCCTTTATTTTTCTCACAGATCAAATCAAGTCCCTCCAGATGGCTTTTTATCCAAGGCCCACTCTGGTATTAGGTATACTTCCTCTTATGTTCACATATTAGAGCAGTAGGAGAAATTGGGATACTCCCTTGGTCCTTATTGCCCCTTTCAGACTCTCTCAGTCTCTATTACCCAGAAAACTTTCCTCCTTTAAGATTCACTCCATTTAAGATATAAAACACATTCTTTATCTTCATTTCCTCATTTCCCATTCACTTCTTTTTCTTTTTTCAGGGCAATGAGGGTTAAGTGACTTGCCCACAGTCACACAGCTAGTGTCAAGTGTCTGAGGCCCGCTTTGAACTCAGGTCCTCCTGAATCCAGGGCCAGTGCTTTATCCACTGCACTACCTAGCTGCCCCCCACTTCTTTTTTTTAAAATTTTTTTGGGGGGGTGGGCAATGAGGGTTAAGTGACTTGCCCAGGGTCACACAGCTAGTAAGTGTCAAATGTCTGAGGTCAGATTGAACTCAGGCCCTCCTGAATCCAGGGCCAGTGCTTTATCCACTGCACCACCTAGCTGCCCCCCATTCACTTCTTAGCCTCTTGTAATCTGGTTTATGACTCTACCATTTGACTAAAATTATTCTTCTCAAGGTTACCAATGATCTCGGGACTTAGAGTAAGGAAGACTTGAATTTGAATTTGGTTTCAAATACATATTTGCCATGTGACAAGTCACAACACCCCTCAGCCTTAGTTTGTTCATCTATAATATAGGAACAATAATAGCACCCAACTCCCCCCATGAAACTTATTCTATTATAAAGGAAAACTAATAGGTAAAATCAACTGATATAGTGACTATACATAACAGCATATGCAACATTCTCCATCACCCTTCTTCTGTGAGAACAAAGAAAGAAACAAAAATCCTCTACATACAAAAATATTTACAGCAGGACTCTGTGTGTGCACATGTGTGTGTGCATGTGTGCATGCTTCTGTGTGTGTGTGTGTGTGTGTGTGTGTGTTGGCAAAAACCTGGAAACTAAGGGTACTACTATTAATTGGGGAATGGCTGAACAAATTATGGTGTATGATGGTGCTAGAATACTATTGTGCTATTTGAAAAGGGGAAATCTGTGAATTCAGAGATGTGGAAAGACTTGTATGAATTTATGCAAAGTGAAATAAGCAGAACCAGATGAACAATTTACACTGTAACATCAATAACTATAAAAGTGAACAATTTTGAAGATCTATAAGCTGATAAAGAAGCAGTTACAACAATTTATACATTTACTTTTTAAAAAGAAACTACTTTCAAATCTGTTAAGAACTCTGATGAGTACAATGACCAACCAAATTCCAGAGGAGTCATGATAAAACATGCTTCTTGCCTCTTGCCAAAAAGGTGATGGACTCAGGGTACAAATTGAAATATATTTTTTGGATATGGTCAATGAAGCAATTTGTTTTCCTTGACTATGCAGATATATATGTATGTATATGTATACATATTTCAAAAGGATTTTGTTTTTTATTTTTCTTTTTTAATGGAGGGGGGACAGGTGTGACAGAGAGGAAATAGATTATTGTTAATGAAAAAAGATACTGAAGTATATCAAACTAATGTAGACTAGTCTCATTCCATATTAAACTTTAAACATTTCTTAAATGTATTTGTTACATTTCATTTATAGTTTTTTGTAAACCTCCCTTCCCTCAATCTGAATCACCTAATCCACTCCCAACACTCACTTCCCCCTCCCCTCCCACCAAAAAGAAAAGCAGGGAGGTACATTTCCTCATTTCATTTCCAGGGCTAGTTTTAATTCTACTGTGTTCAGTGTTTAGTGTTTTGCTTTTTCATTTACATGATTGTAGTCATTATGTTCTGTTTTCTTGGTTTTGCTTACTTCAGTCTTCATCAGTTCATAAAATGTTCCAATCTTCTTTTGAATTTCTCATCTGTTGTTTCTCATGGAAGTATAATATTTCATTACATTTTTATATCACAATTTGTTCAGACATTATTCAGTCAATATGCATCCACTTTGTTTCTCCTTCTTTGCCCCCTCACAAGAACAATACTATGAGCATTTGGGTATTTACAGGACTGTTTATTCTTTCTTTGACCTATTTGGAGTACAGTGCTCAGCACTGGGCTCTTTGGGTCAAAGGATATGAACAATTTAGTAGTGATTTTCCTTGAATAATTCCAAATTGTTCCCCAGAAATTACAATTCCACCAAGAGGGTACTACTGTGTCTATCTTCCCGTAGCTCCTCTAATATTGACTAATTCTATTTTTTCTCATCCACAATTCACTAGTTTTGAGGTATAACCTGAGAATTGTCTTAATTTGCATTTCTTTTATTATTGGCAACTTGGAAAAAAAACCTTTTTAGTTGTTGATTAACTTGTAATTCTTCTTTTGAAGACTTCCTATCCCTTTGCCACTTAACTTTTTGGAGAAAATGGTTCATAGCAGCATATATTTATATTAATTTCCTATATATTTTGGATGTCAGACTTTTTTCAGATGTATAATAATGCAAAAAATTTGAGTTATATAAGTTTTCTTGAGCTTCTTTTAAGAAACAGGATGAAAGCATCAACACAACAGCCTGCCAATGAAATATTTCATTTGGAACAATTATTCTAATCTACTTATCATTTCTCTTCTGAAAAATAGTAATTAACAACAATTAATAAAATTAATTCCAGGCACAAGTGAAGCCACAAATATTATAGCACTTGGAAAAATTAGAACTGCAATAATTTAGGAGATATTAATTATTCTTTTTGAATACTACAAGAGGTCAATATTCTCTCTTTCAAAGTATTTTGATTACAAAACCAAACAAAACCTTCCCTTTTGGTATATACACTTTTTACTCTTAAGATGCATATTATATGCCCATACCAAAGGAAAAAATCCAACATATTTCATGTACTGGGTACATTTGGAAGCTCTGGATTCATTAACAGTGTTTATTTCTCCACTCATCTCTCTAGTGTTCTGTCTACTGTCTTCAAAATGAATCTGTTTTTGCTTTATCTGGCCACAGTCTCCTGAGAACATGTTGACTTGGAATAAAGATCTGGATAATTTTAAATTTAAATGTACCTAAGGCTAAATCAGCAAATGTTCTGTGTTAGGATCCAGTGGAGGAGAGGAAGAAATCTCTTGCAGGGAGAACTGAAGACTGGTGGAAATGGAAGGTCTATGACAAAAAGATCCTTTTCCAGTAGGGAGTAGAGGATCTCTGATCCTCCATTTATTAAATAAACATTAAGATGAAGAGACATTTCTGTAATCAGGGAAGCTGGTGAGATTTTGTGAGGCCCTTTCTGTAGATGCAGAATTCCACTGAGCTGATACTCTTTAGCTATTTCACATCCTAAACCCATCAAGTCATTGTTCATGAAGTTTCACAAATATATTGAGTATCACAACCTAAAGTTGTACCATCTGGACTGTTGCCTGAAATTGGAATGAACAAGAAGCATCTGCTTCTGGAGGCAGATGACAAATGGGTGGGTGATCAGCCCTGAGTTGATGAGGGATGGTATGGTAAAGTTACAAGCACTCTAGATTTAGAATCAGGAGAGATCTGAGTTTAAATACTGATTCTGATCCTTCCTAGTTCTGTTCAAGTCATTTACCAGGTTTCTGAGTCTCAGTTTCCTAATCTATAAAAAAGATAATCATACTTCTCAGAGTTATTGTAAGGATTAAGTTTTATATATATATATATAGAGAGAGAGAGAGAGAGAGAGTGTTTGATAAATGTAATTTGTCATAATAATTATTGTAATATTTGAGAGTGTGAAAGAACCTTAGTCATCATCCAGTCCAACAAATTAATAAAAGGAATCCCTGCCATAACATACCTTACAAGTGGCCATCCAGCCCCTGCTTGAAAATCTCTAAAGAGGGAGAACCTTGCACTTTTCAAAGCATCCTGTTCTCCATTTAGACAGTCTTTTTAGGAACTTTCTTGTTGCCAAGTCTAAATTGTCCTTATAGCTTCCACTCACTGTTGCTGTTTCTGCCCTCTGGGTCCAAATGAAACAAGCCTAGTCCTTTCTCCATATAATAGCCCTTCAAATATTTGAAGACAGTCATCATGTTCTCCCTGAGTCTTCTATTCTCCATATTATAGAAGCCCCATTTTTTCAGTCAATCAGTTGTCACATGTCAAAAACTCAAGTCCATTCACTATCCTATTTTCCTCTTCTGGACACTCTCCAGCTTATCAATGCCAATCTTAAACTGTGGTGCCCCAAATTGGACATAGTACTCTAGATAACGTCTGACGAAGACAGTACAATGAGATTATGACTCTTTTATCTGTGGAAGCTATGTCTCTCAATATAACCCAAGATCTTATTAACTTTTTGAATTGCTACATCCTTCAGTCTCATTGATCTTGTAGATGCCCAGATAATTTTAAGGAATAAGTTCTATCTATCCAAGCATTCTCTTATTTTATAGTTATGAAATTGATTGTTTTATACCTAAGTGTAAGACTTTACATTTATCCCTATGGAATTTCTTCTTAGGTTCAGTCTTGGGCTCAAATCCATCAAGATCCTGATTCTAAAATACGCCAACTATATTGACTATCTCTCTAAGCTCTGTCATTTGCAGATTTGTTGAAACATACTCTTCTTTGCTTTTAATCACATCATTGATAAAAATGTTAAACTGGACAGGGCTAGGCTAAGGTCTCTGAGGTACTCCATCAGATAACTGCCATTTGGACATTGAACCATTAACAACTAACTACTCTTTGAGTCTGGCCATCCAACCAGTTATGAATCCCTTTGAGTATATTATTGTCTTACTATCTATCCAGCTTCTGTATAAGAATAGTATAAGATACTTTATCAAAAGTTTTTCTAAAGTCTAGGTAAACTAGACCCAAAACAAATTTTTACTCTACTAGTTTATAAGCCTTTCAAAAAAAGAAAATGAAATTATTCTGTTGTTAATGAAGACATGCTGGCTCTTGGTAATTATTGCACCTATTTCTACATATTTGTTAGCATCTCTCTTTTTTTAAATTAAATTTTATTTTTTAAATCAACAAACATTTTTTCTTTCCTACTCCCCCACCCCTGGAAAAAGGGAAAAACCCAAAATTCTTGGAATTAACATGGACAGTCAAAAGAAATTCCTACATTGGGCATTTTCCATGTTGGTCATGAGTTATTTCATTCTATGTATGCATGCATACATGCATGCATACATGTGTATACATACACACATATATATGTATGTGTGTATATATTTATATATACATATATATTTTTTTAACACTGCTCGGTCAGGAGGTAGGTAATATTTTTTATTATTGATTTTTGAAATCATGGTTGATCGTTGTGTTTATTAGAGTTCTTAGTTTTTTCAAAGCTATTCACTTTTACAATGTTCTTTTCATGGTATCATTTAAAAAATCTCCTTAGGTTTCTTTCCCTTTGTTGTTTCTTATGGCATAATACTATTTCAAACCATGAGTATACCAAATTTGCTTAGCCATTGTGAGGCAACTGGTGGCGCTGTACATTGAGCACTAGACCTGAGTTCAATTCTGGCCTCAGTCACTGACTCTGGGAAGTCATTTAACCTCTTTTGGCTTCAGTTTTCTCAAGCATAAAATAGGACTGACTATTGGGGATAATGATAGCAGATAACTTCTAGGATTACTGTGAGGTTCAAATAAGGAAATATTTGTAAAAAGCATTTAGTTCATAGTAGGTGCTATGTAAATGCTTATTCCTTTCCTCTCCCCTCCCCTTCAAAAAAAAAATAAAAGAGAAAATTCTTGTAACAAATGTGCATGGTCAAACAAAAATATTTCAACACTGGCCACATCCAAAAAAATACATGTCTCAATCTGTACTCTGAGTCCATCAACCTTTTTGTCAAAAGCTAGATAATAATATGTATCATCACAAGTCCCCTGGAATTGTGGTTATATAATTTATTGGGTGAGTTGACTGGCATATTTTTAGGTCTACATTTGTAGTATGGGGATTTCTTGTCTATAAGTCCAGGAAAGACAGAAAGCTTCTGATGTATAATTCTAGTTACCAGCTCGTGTTTTAGTAAATGTTAAGTAGGTGTTAAATTTTTGCACCCCCTATAGTGATGTGGTACACGTAATTTCCTTACATGTTCTACATTGTGTAATTTAAGATTCTAAATGTGGATTCTAATCTGTTCCCCCAGTTTTGGGGGAAACTGACTAAAATCACTGATAAAAACAAGTTTAGGTTTTTAAGGGTTTGTTGAAAAATAGAAAGAAAAAGATTGAGAACAGAATTCCAACAGCCTGGCATTCCTATCTTTCCTCAAATTTCCTGTGAAGTCCTCTGCCGCCACCACCACCAAGTCAGGAACCCCAAAACGCAAGAGCTCTCCGCGCAGGCTCCCTTTCCTCCTTCCTGTCTCCTCCCAGAAAATAGGAGGCTCCTCAAGTTGATTGGCTGGTAGCCTTGATAGACAGCACCCATGAGCAAACGTCATTTCCTGACGCCAAGGAAAAGCCACAATGCCTCTGAGGCATTTTCCTCATGGTGGAGCTTTCCTACAGCAGGTCTCCAGTAGGTGGCATCATTCCAATCATTACAACATCAATACTAAATCTGGACTCCTCAAGGACAAACCTTCTAGAATCTTCATGACAAAGTCTTGGTCCTGAATTGCCATCATAAAACCTGTGCATTTCCACAAATAAATCCTCATAACACAGCCATTTGTTTACTATTCCTTTGTTGATATTTTGTTGGCAGAATTCACATATATGTCACCCATGGATTAATTAAAAATTCTTCCCCTGGATTTTAGCCACTTTATAGGCTTTTTCTGGAGTTAAACCACTTTTGAGTACATCCAACAAATCCAATGGCATAATCTTGTTATTATTATTTACTATTGCTTGGCAAATCAATCAGTTAAGTATCATTTAGATGCTTACTATGTTCTAGGGGAAACAAAACACTGGGGATACAAAAACAAAAGTGAAATAATCTTTACCCTCAAGGGGATTAAATTCTACTGGGGGAGAAGAACACAAGTGATACACACATACATACATACATGTGTACATATATACATAAATATTTTATCTACTTCCCAGAGTTTTCATAAGGATCAAATGAGACAATAATTGTGAAGTGCTTTGAATAGTGCCTAACAAATAATAAGCGCTATATAAATGTTAGCCATTAGCATCATTATTATATGATTATATATTATATATACATATAAAAATTAATACACTGTAGTTTGGGGAGGTAGTGTGTATCATGGGGGATAACAACAATAGTTTTTATATACTGCCTTACCATTTGCAAAGTGCTTTACAAATATTATTTTACTTTGTCTTCATAAAAACTCTGGGAGGTAGGTGCTAATGTTGTTGTTGTTGTTATTTTTATTATTATTATTATTATTATTCCTATTTTGCAGTTGAGGAAAGTGAGGCAGACAGGAGTAAAGTGACATTCCCAGGGGCACATGGATAATACTCATGGCAGGATTTGAACTCAAGTCTTCCAGCACTGTTATCTACTGTACCACTGAGGCTTAATGGAGAAAGTAGTGCTTAAACAAGGTGTTAAAGGAGTGTATGGGTGTTCAGGGAAGACTCGTACCTCTGATGCAAGAACTGCCAAGACCTTTTCGAGGCTGCTTATCCAACCTTTGGTGTCCACCTGATTCATCCAACTCTTACATATGATTCCAAGAAGCTGTAGCATGCACAGTGGCTACACCTTGGTAAATGGCTTTGGCAGATGGGCTAAACCGGGTTGAGGGTAACCAACGGGTCTTAAACCTGTCAGTGAGTTTGGGGGGGTGTCTACCCTAAGCACGTGAAGACTTTCCCTAGCAGAATTTTTTACAATGACCATGAAGATGGTAGAAGTAGATGCTTCAGAAGAAGTCATACAAGGACATTCTCAAGGTATCTTCTCTCTGAGGAGCTTTAGTATCGATTGTGAGACATGAAAGACACTGCCACAGGACCACGCAGAATGGCATGCCCATATCAAAGAAGGTGCTGTGCTCTATGAGTAAAGCAGAATTGCAGTAGCTTAAAAGAAATGTGAGAAGTACAAATTTAGAGACATCCCTACTTCAAATTCTCATATGGACTATTTGTTTTTTGTTTTTTTGTTTTTTTTTGCACGGGGCAATGGGGGTTAAGTGACTTGCCCAGGGTCACACAGCTAGTAAATGTCAAGTGTCTGAGGCCGGATTTGAACTCAGGTACTCCTGAATCCAGGGCCGGTGCTTTATCCACTGCGCCACCTAGCTGCCCCCCTCATATGGACTATTTGTACCTGGCCTGTGTTAAAGCCTTCTGAGCTCATATTGGTATGATCTGACAAAATCAGACTCACCATACCTTGACCCCAACATAGTGATGTAATTTTGGTCCTCTCTGAGCACAAAAGAAGCCAATCAAAGAAAAACAGGAATTCCAAGAAGTGGAGGTCAAGAGGGAGTGCATTCCAGGCATGAGGGAAGGCCAGCAAAGGCATGGAGATGGGAGATGGCACATCCTGCTTACTTCCTTTAAGTCTCCCTTCTACAAGAAGTTTTTCCCAGTCCTCTTTAATTTTAGTGTTTTCCCTCTGTGACCATCCCCAATTTATCCTGTATATATCTTGTTTATACATAGATGCATATTTTCTCTCTTCCATTAGATTTTGAGCTTCTTCAGAATAAGGAACTCCTTTTTTGCCTTTTTTTGTATCCTTAGCACTTAGCCTAGTCTCTAGCACCTTTTTAAGTGATTAATAAATGCAAATTGACTGACTATATTGAACAGTGAATAGGCCCACATGGTTGGATTACAGAGTGAGTGGAGGAGAATAGTGGGTAAGATGATTGAGAAAGTAGGAAGGATTCACATTATAAAGAGCTTTAAATTGCAATCAAAAGAGCTTAAATTTGATTCTAGATATAAAAGGGAGCTTCTGGGATTTGTTGAATGAATATTATTATCACACCTGCCCTTTCAGGAAAATTGCTTTGGTTCTTGTGGGGAGGATGGATGATGAAGTGGTATCTGCTTGTTCCAAAAGTACTTCTGTAAATTTTTGACCTGTTTTTCATGTGCTCCAAGAATGTCTATTAATCTTCTTATTCCTTTTTCACAAAAAAGTGTTCTATTTTTATTATTTAGTTCTCACGTTTATATCCTATCTCTGACACAGACCACCTCTTTGGACCATCAGACTGTTCATGGTGTGCTGTTTATAGCATTAGATTTGGAGTCAGAAAGACGTGGCTTCAAGTCCCACCTTAGATACTTGGCAAGTCATTTAACCTCTCTGTGTTTCAGTTTTCTTATTTGTAAACTAAGGGATGTGTGTGTGTGTGTGATATGACTATTTAATTATAGTCTAATTTATAGTTAGATAGAACTGAGAAATAGATAACAGATGATTTTGTATAATTACAGAATCTCAAAAGTTAGAACTTTAGAGACTAGCTAGTCTAACTCAACATTGAGAAAAATCCCCTCAAAATCATCCTTGGCAAGTTGTTATCTAGCCTCCCCCTTAGTATTTCCAATATTGGTAGCTATTGACTTTCTGAGGCAGACCATAACACTTTTGGACAGTTTTAATTGTTAACAATTTCTTTTTTTCTTTCAGTGAGGCAACATGTGCTTATTTGTAGTTTTCACCATTGCTTCTCCTTCTGATTTCAGGGAGTGGGAAAAAGAAATCTAATCCTTACTGCATATGATAGTACTTCTAATACTTGAACACAACTGTCATGTCCCCTCTGCCTTCTCTTTTACAAGCTAAACATCCCTTGTTCCTTCAAACATTCTTTCCATGAGATGGCTTCCCATCCTTTTGCTATCCTGATCATTCTCTTTTGTACATATTCTAGTCAATGTCCTTTCTTAAGTTTGGTACCTTCAGCTAACTGAACAAACTAAAAACATTTTTGAATTTACATATAGTGCATTCTAGTCTATCTAAGGCAGTTTTGTCATTCACCAAGTAATTCACATAGTATATTTTTTTATGTTCTTATAGGAAACTCTTGAGCTTTTGAAGTTTAGCAAATATCTATGAGTCAGGAGCTATTTCTTTAATCATATCCTTGCAGATCTCAGGCACATTCTTCTGGTCTAGTCATGGTTGCCACCCCCAATACGTGAAGGCAGAATTCTATTTTCTTCAATGCCAACCCTAGCTCTATTCTCATGTAACAAGTTACCTGACATTCCATTGAGGATTTTGGCTTTGAAGCCCCTTCTTATTTTCCTTAGATTCAGGTGGGTTATTTTGAGTAATCAGCAAAGTGTAGCCTGAACCAATGTAATACTTTCTATTGAGATTCTTGCAAAAGCCATAAATCGAATAGGAAAACATTTAATTAAAACAAAAGGAATGTAATACATTTTCAGGTACCTCATTCACTTAGATTATAGTTGGTCACTAGGTAGGTATGTTTATTTGAGCGTTCCTGTTGTGACCACAGCATATATAATATGCTGAACTGCCATATAACTGTCTTTAGGAAAAGCTTGTATCATAAACACATAGCTTGTACTTTTTTAGAGCGTTGTAAAAAGAGTAAAAAACGTCTCAACAACACATGGCTTTATAGACATTAATACAATTGTCAGCATGACCTTTTGAGTCAGATAGAAGATGGGTATTATCTTGTTGTGCTCTTCTCACTTCAAATTTTTCTTCTTTAAGTGAAGAAACTAACAGCAAAGGAGGATAAATGATTCTCTCCCGTTTTCTTTCTTTCTCCCTGCCTCCGTCTCTCTCAGTGTATTTATCTCATCTCTGTCTCTCTCTGTTTCTCTGAATATCTCTCTCTTTCATCTTTGTCTCTGTCTGGTCTGTCTCTGTCTCTGTTTTTTATTTTGTCACTGTTTCTTTCTCCTAAATATTTTTTGGCTTCTCAGAAAAGCTGCTGAGTTTCAGACCAGACTGACAGACAATAGGAATGAAACTTGTCTAGTGGGCTGGGTAAGAGAACAATGTTTCCCATTCCCCCTTCTCTTCCCAGTATGACGTGAAATGATTCCATGCCGGCTAATCATTTTGTACTTGACTGCAGACTTTTGTAAAATGTTTTGACTAGAAAAGTGCCAAGCTACACAGAGCAAATTTGAAGAGTCTCTGAACCATGGCATGCTTATTGGGATATGTAAAATCAGACCTTCTGGCATTGCCTCCCCCTCCTTCCTCCAACTTTTGATCTTGAAACATAGCATCCAGATTGACAGGAGATATCTGGTCCACCAGAAGGATGAAGTTTTTTGAGTCCTGATGTATTCTGTTCATGGCTGCTTCCTATCCCTTCCTTTCCTGCAGAGACAAATGCCAAGTCTGTGTAGCTGGGTTATAGTATATCCACAAAATAAGCAGTGCTCCTCAGATGGTTTGATGAAAATCAAGAAGTTTCCATATAAAAGACTCAAGGAATGGGACTATAAAAAAGTGACCTATACTTCTCCTTTGGTTTCATTTTACTGGACAAGACTGTCAGCACAGCTTTGTAGTGTTTTCTTTAGCCATATATGTTATCTTAGCACAAAGATATTGGGAAACAGTGGAGGTAGGGGAAATATCTGGAAGAGTGGAAAAGACTTGAGAAATGTGGGGAATACATCAAAATAATATGGGCTATAAAGAATTTTTTTTGGAAAACCTGGTGATTTAAAAAAAAGTGATTGCAATTCTATACCAATGAAATCATAAGTCTCATCCTTAGTAATAGTAATTGACATTTATATAACATTTTAAGATCTAAAACATGCTATGACAGATTATTCATTCGATCCTTACAACAGTCATATGCAGCAGAAATAGAACAAGCTTTTGGTATTTTTATAAAATAATAATGATATATTGCTACCAAATATTTATAATTGGATATTTAAAAATACTTCCATGACTTTAGCATTGTGTGTTCAATCTCCAGTGATTCAGAATGCAACCTTCTCAAGTCTTAGTAGATAATTTTGTGGGAGTAGTTTGGTAGAGAAAAAGTTATCACCCAATGTACAATCTTTTGGGGATAAAGCTCTCCAAACTTAGGTTGGTCCATGGTTGATGGACATAGATTCCTTGGGCTATACCTCAAGCCCTTCTGGCTTGTTGGATCCATATAGAACAGAAGTTCTTTTTAAGTATTTTTACTTAAAGTTTTGAGTTCCACATTATCTCCATCCCTTCCTCCTTTTCCTTCCCTCTCCCTGAGATGGCAAGTAATCAGATTTAGGTTATACATGTGCAATCATTTAAAACATTTCCATATTTGTCATTTTGTACAGGAAGACTCAAATAAAAGGAAAAAAGAAAGAAAGAGTGAAAAATTGCATGCTCCAGTCTGTATTCAGACAATACCAGTTATTTCTCTACAGGTGGATAGCATGCTTCATCATTAGTCTTTCAGAATTGTCTTGGATCACTGTATTGCTGAGAATAGCTGTCATTCATCTAACAATATTGCTGTTACTGTGTATAATGTTCTCCTGGTAGTGTTCACTTCACTGTGCATCAGTTCATATAAGTCTTTCCAGGTTTCAGAATAGGGGTTCTTAACCTGCGTTTAATATTTGCCCTTGGTAAGGTTTGAAAATTGTGTCCAAATTTGCTGTCCATCATAGATTTTGGGCCTATAAATTACATGACCACTTATAACAAAACACCTGCTTGTGTGCCATGGAGAATAGAATTTCCTGGAATTTAAAATATATGTTTATAAAAAGTAAATTTAAAAATGCCCCTTACTGATGTATCAAGTGATGGGGCGGAAGAACATAGTTCAGGACATGAAGTAGAGATAAGCTTTGGAGGCTCTACTTCTACTTGGGTTTAGAAAGAGAAGGTAGATCTTTTTGAGGTTCATTTTGTGGAGTTTTTTTTGTGTGTGCATTTGAAGAGAGTCATCAAATGAATGTCTAGATAAGTGTTTGCAACAAATGTGGGTTAATCAGAGATTGGCCCTGGATGTGAGCATTAGGGGCTCTATCCTTAAAGAGTAGGTATTTGAATCAGCTTTGTATAACATGGAGTGCTGCTGTACCATGGTCAGACCAGCCCAACTCTTGTTGTTGTTGGATTTTTTTGCAGGGCAATGAGGGTTAAGTGACTTGCCCAAGGTCACACAGCTAGTAAGTGTCAAATATCTGACGTCATATTTGAACTCAGGTCCTCCTGAATACAGGGCTGGTGCTTTATCTACTGCACCACCTAGCTGCCTACTTAGACCAGCTCAACTCTTGTGGAAATTGTGGTATGGTATATAGGGAAGTTATATTATGGTATATAAGGAAAAAAGGGGGCTAAGGCCCCAAGAAATTTGCAGTATCTCATATAGTAATTCCAGCGGTTTTCTATTCCTGGCTTCTTTGGTTTTTGTTGGCTCCAGCTATTATAGTTCTTCTTTTAAAAAATCAATCAATTATTTAAATTTATGGAATAAACCAAGAATTTCCATAACATAATATAATAAAAAGATGATTGCACATACAATTGCAAATCTATTATGCAGAACTTACTATTCCTTTTTAAAAATTTAAAAAAATTTAAAAATGTTTTTTATTCCTTTTAAACATATACTAAATTTATCATGTGAACTCCCTCACATTTTTCTTCCCTTCTGCTCTAGAGATGACTACCATTAGAAACAAATAGGTATATATAATAAAATTATTCTATATATTCTTCTATTCGTCAGTTCTTTCTTTGGATGCAGATAGCATCTTTCTTCATATGTACTTTATAGCTAATTTGGGTATTTTTACTAGTCTAAATGACTTCTTTGCTCAAAGTCATTCCCAAAACAATATTGCTAATACTGTATACAATGTTCTCTTGTTATATTTCCATGGGAGGCAGTCATTCAAGTCATATGTCATTCCTGGGGAGTCTTGAGCTATTTATGACAGACTATGTTATTGAGTCAGAGAAGCATCCAATGGATCAATTATGGGGCTGGTGTATGATATTTCTTCCTGTGACTGTGTGTGTGTGTGTGTGTGTGTGTGTGTGTGTGTGTGTGAGAGAGAGAGAGAGATCTCAATCACCCAATGCTCCTGTGTTTTGAATTTTCGTATTATTGTCAAGGGCACCACCAATTTTCTAGTCATCCAGGCTCACAATCTCGGTGTCATCTTTGACTCCTGACTCCTGTTCACCCAACATATTCATTCTACTGACAAATCTTATTTTTACCTTCACAACAACTTCTTTATATGTCTCCTTTCCACTCATACAGCAACACCTGTAGTACAAGTTCTCATCACCTCGCATGTAGACAATTGCAATAGCTTTCTAATTGGTCTTACTGCCTCAAGACTCTCCCCACTCCCATACATCTTCTGTTTGGTTGTTTTCAGGCATGTCCAGCTCCTGGAGCTGGAACAGGAAATGACAAACCACTCCAGTATCTTTGCAAAGAAAACTCCCTCAGAAAAAAAAAAAAAAGGTCGCAAAGAGCTGTATGAGTGTGTGTGTGTGTGTGTGTGTGTGTGTGTCCCTGGCTGCTGGGGGAGGCAGTCAGGAGATCATGTGGCACATCTATGTTTCCCTTGTTTTGGTGGTCAGATTCTGTTTCATGAGAGCCAGTTTGCAGAATACATTGAAGAAGAGATATAAATGATGATGATGTGTCTTGCTGATTGGGCCTAAGAGTTGCCTATGTGATACTTTGTGAATGAACTTCATTCTGTATCAGAGCCAATGGGCATCACACATGACAATTGCTCCCTGCTGTCTATAGGCTATTTAATGGCAAACTATCTTATTCTTTCTGTCCTGCGTCCCATTGCTCTGTTAGTTATCCTATTATGTATCATTAAAAACTAATTTGATAAATTTATTTGTGTTTTAATGATGGTTAATAATACCCAAATGTATTTGTTTTTACAATGGCAACATTGTAAAAATGGTATTGCAAATTCCTGAGACTTGGTGTCTTAACCCAAAATAATGGACCATTAATAGTGGAATGTTATAAATTTGGGGTAAATGCCTTAGAGAGAGGCACTAGAGGTGAAAACTAGATAATACGGTGAATAGAGTACTTGGCCTGGAGTCAGGAAGACCTGAGTTCAAAACTAGATTTGGATACTTACCACCTGTGTTGACCTTGAACTCTGCCTTAATTTCCTCAAGTATAATATGGGGATAATGACAGGATTTACCTTGCCGGGTGGTTTTGGTGAGCATTTCCTATCTTTCCTTCTCTAAAGATATTACTGTCATATGATGTATACATGGTCACTTGGTCAGCCCCAATTGAAGTTTTCCTTTTTTGAAGGATATATTGAAAGAACTGGTAAATGTGATGGTTGAGCCACTGTGTTCACTGTGGTGAATAGTAGAGGTGCTACAGTACTGGAGATGGGCAAATATCATCCTGATTTTTTCTAAAAAAAGGAAGAGAGTTGAACAGATAAACTATATCACATAGTAATATGTTATTATGATATATTAATATATAATAGATTTAATATAATATGAACATATAATTATATATATTAGAGAGCTTGACTGTTTCCTGAACATATAATTAAAGGGATGGTCAGTGAACAGCTAGAAAATGGAGGGGAGATCACAAAGAACTAGTATAGCTTCATCAAGAGCAGGTTAGGGTAGATTAGGCTTCTTTCCTTTTTTAACAAGGTTATTCAATTGTTCAGTCAGAGAAGTGCTAAAATATAGTATACCAGACTACTTTCTAATAGAATCTTAATCTTAATAGTATTTTATTTTTCCAGTTACATGTAAAGATAGTTTTCAACATTCATTTTTATAAGATTTTAAGCTCCAATTTTCTCTCTCTCTCTCTCCCTTCTCTCTCCCCTCCCCAAGACAGCAAGCAATCTGACATAGGCTATATGTGTATAATAACATTAAACATATTTCTACATCTAATATAATCTTTTTTTTTTTAGTGAGACAATTGGGGTTAAGTGACTTGCCTAGGGTCACACAGCTAGTTAGTGTTAAGCGTCTGAGGCTGGATTTGAACTCAGGTATTCCTGACTCCACGTCCTGTGCTCTATCCACTGCACCACCTAACTGCCCCCTTCTAATATAATCTTTTTTTTTTTTTTTTTTTTTTTTTTTTTTTTTTTTTTTTTTAGTGAGGCAATTGGGGTTAAGTGACTTGCCCAGGGTCACACAGATAGTAAGTGTTAAGTGTCTGAGGCCGGATTTGAATTCAGGTACTCCTGACTCCAGGGCCGGTGCTCTATCCACTGCGCCACCTAGCCACCCCCTAATATAATCTTAAAAGAAGTCTCTCATGGAATGTTCCAGAAATCTATGCTTAGCCCTCTTGCTTAACACAGAATCATGTGTTAGAGATGAAATTCAAGACAAATTAATCCAATTGCCTCATTGTACAGGGAAAGAAAATGAGGTTCAGAAAGATTTGTGCACAGTCATGCCTAATAATAAGTGGCAGAATCAGAGTTGGAACCCAACTCCTCTGACTCCAGATCTATATTAATAAATGATTTAGGTAAAGACATAGAATACATATTTATTAAATTTGCTATTGACGCAATGCTAGGACATGTAGTTGGCAATTTAATGACAGTCATCGAATTCTTAAAAGGATAAGATGTCAGGTTGAATAAAAAATAATGCTATTTCATAGCAATAAGTGTAAAGTCTTACTGTTAGGTTAAAATATAAAAATCATAAGTATAAGTTGGAGGGGGCAGGGGGCAGTTCATCTGAAAAATACCTTGGTACTTGCTAGACTGTTAAAGTCATTTAGAAACTCTGGGTCAATATTATGATACAACAAATACCGCCCCCCCCCCACCAACCCAAATAGAATCTTGAGATATATATCAAGAGGCATCAGTTCTCGGCACCACTTTTAAAATGAGCATCAGTGATCTGGAGCATGTATAGAAGAGTGTGTTTCCAGGATACTAAGAGGACTGGAGGTTAGGCCATATGAGAGTCAACTGAAGGAACTAAGGTGGAGTCTACACTTATGGTGTGTGTGTGTGTGTGTGTGTGTGTGTGTGTGTGTGTGTGTGTGTGTGTGTGTGTGTGTGAGTGATATAATTATTTTCAAATATTTGAAGGGCTTGCATACTGACTAGGTATTGGGTTTATTTTATTTGGCCCTGAGGGACAGACACAGGAATAATGGGTAGAAGTGGTGCAGTCTACTTTTAGCTCAATGTAAACAAAATCTTGCCAATAGATCTCTGTATAAGTGAATTAGGGTGACATAGTTGGTTCTTCTTTATTGGGAGTCTTCAAGCAAAGGCAAAATGATCCCTTTGGATATATGTTGTAGAGGTGATTTATGCTCACCTACAGATTAGAATAAATGGCCAACCGAGGTCATGGAGAGTCTGTGATTCTGTGATTTTCCTTTGAAATATCCATTATTGGACATCACTTTCGTGGCTACGGTTTTGGAAAAATAATCCTTTCTTTTTGTATCCCCAGTACTTAGCATAGTCTGTTGCACAAAGTAGTGCAGAATAAATACTTTTTCATTTATTTATTAATTCTTAGAGATGTTTTAAAGCTCCCTAATGATAAAAGGCTCCATCTCCTGGCTTATCTCCTTCCCTTCTTCCACATTAAGAAATATGGAAGAACCCTTCATGTGCCCTTACTTTGGAGTTGTTTCCACAGGTCAGAATCAGGCTTGTGATCTGAAGAGGAGAGTAAATATTTTATGCTATATACAATCTCTCAGAACTACTAATTTCCCTCACACTATCTTTCAGGAGTGAAAACAAAAACACTTTACAGAAAGCTTTTACAATAGTTTAAAAAAATGTAATAACCTTAGGCAGTGGATTCCAAGGTTAAGAACAACATTTCTCCCCTCACTTTCACTTGTTCTACTCTGACTATGGAAATATTCCCAGCATGGAGGGCCATGCTCTTTGTCTTTTTAGTCTAGGTAAAATATTGTTACAGTGATTCATATACCCACACAAATATTATAGCAGATGTATTCATCTCTTCCTTTGAGTTCTTCTGCAACAGTAAATGGAAGCAAACAAAAGACATTGGCATGGTTTTACTTAAACATATTTGACACATTAAAATCATAAATCTGTAAAAAGTCAACTTCATTCCATTGAGGAAAAACTGACCCTCTAGTCTGGACTTAAATGATTGAAATCAGGCAAAAGAAATTACAAAAATCACATTATTGACCTTTTTTTTTCAGTTGGCTGAGTTCTGTAATATAGATGGCAGAAATATGAAGTTCTGTTCTGGGAAGACTTTTCCCAACACATGACATTTAGTCACCTGGAAAAAAATTACATGATGTGAAATTTTCCTCTGAAGTAAATTGATGGTCAATCTACTGGATCTTCAGGAAATGGAAAAAGCTAGCATAGAAATGGCCATTAATGATTGTATTACCTCAAAATGATAGTGGTACCTCAAAAAGTGATAGCTATATGCCAAATCAGACAGCATTATGCTTGTCACCATACAAAAAAAAACTGGAAAGATCCAGTTCCTGCCCTTTTTGGTGCTTATAATTTAAGACCAAAGGCACTGATATGGACATGTGTCTATAGGACAGCATATGTGTTTTTTTTAAGGTCTCAGTTCATTTTCATGTCTTGGTTTCCTCATCACTTAAATAGAACAGGTGGCATTGACTCATAGTATTCTAGACTGTGAAAATTCATTATTTAATGAATGCTGAGAATTTAGAAAATATATCATGATTTATATTCATTGTTTTACTGATAATATTACTGTGAATGTACATTATAAGAAAGTTAGTCACTGGGTAATATATTGTTTCAGCCACCATAGCTTACAGAATAATCTCCTGAGGGATGAGAAGTTTGTGATATTCACAAATGAAGTCACAAATTTTTGAAATGTTTAAGTAACACATACTTCAAATAGTATGGTTGGGTCACATATTAATGGACAATGCATGTGCTTCATTGGTATATGTTTTAAAGAGAATAAAAGAATGGTTCCTAATATAATGGGTGGACTCTATGTGGGAAATATGTGAGGAATGGATTATTGTACATGTTGGGTAATCATGGATGGGCTTAGACCTGCATTGCTAGAGGGGATATTCTCATTAGTGAAATAATTTGAGTATTGCTCACATTACTCCATTACTACATCACAAAATACTCCATTAGAATAGTGCTTCAAGTATTTTAAAGTGTGGCTGAAAATATTCTGTTTCCTTTCTCCATAATACAAGGTGTCCCAAAAGTCTTAGTGTAATTTTAGGCTATTAAAAATTAATTAGCTTTAAGATTAATAGCTTAAGACAGCACTAAAGCTTTTGGGATACCATGCATATTAAATGTTATATTTTGGGGTAGCTAGGTGGTGCAGTGGATAGAGCACTGGCCCTGGATTCAGGAGGACCTGAGTTCAAATCCGGCCTCAGACATTTAACACTTGCTAGCTGTGTGACCCTGGGCAAGTCACTTAACCCCAATTGCCTCACCAAAAAATGTTATAACTTATTAATATCAGGTAATTTTTTCAATTTAAATTAAATTAAATAATATTTAGTAAGCTGCTACTGCATGCTAGGCACTTGGAATACAAAAATAAAGAATAGGTGGTCCCTGCCCTCAAGGAACTTACAGTCCAAAAAATAGATATAATACATATAATTGTAAAGGATGTGTCTAGGAGGTAGTCTTTAATTTTTTCTACTGCACAAAGTGTTATTACTTTGAGAAAGTTAGTTCTTTAATAAGGTATAAATTGGCTTGGGTGTGGTCCTTCTCCTTGCCCCCTTAATATTACATGAAGAGTAATCAAACCTCACCTAGTATGTATATCTGGGTTTATATAGTTCTAGCTAAACACACAGAGACTCAGACTAGGTTCTCCAGAAGAGAAGTCTGTGTTTCAGTGATACCCTTCCAGGGAGCCATGTGTCCCCAGAAATGAAAGCAGATGGAGGCCAGCAGATGGAGGGTTTACAGGATTAGGTTGGGAGCTGTAGAAATTCCTAGACAAACAGAATAATTTCTGACCCAAAGGAAATGTTTCTGAACATCACTGCATTTCTGCACCAAATAGAAATCAGATATTTTGAGCAGGAGGGAACAGAGACATGGTTAGGCAGAACAAGTATGAGCCTTGCCTCTCATTGATACTTTGAAGATTTGGATGAAAGGGGCCAACTCTCTGGCGACCTTGACTGCTTTTTCTTTCTGAGGGCATTTCTGGCCCAAGATGTCGGGATGACTGTATAATCTCTGGGAGAGGTAGGCAGGTAGGTGGCATAATGGATAAAGAGCTGGATATGGAGTCAGAAAGACTAGAGTTCAACTCTTGCCTCAGATACTTACTAGCTGTGTGACCCTGGGCAGGTCACTTAACTTATGTTTGCCTTAGTTTCTTCATCTATAAAATGGGAATAATAATAGCACCCACCTCCCAGGGTTGGTGAGAGGATCAAATGGGTCTTATAGGAAAGAAGGATCTTAACAGGTAGAGGTGAGGCAGGAGTATATTCCTAGAAACTTTACCCTAGAGAATAGCAGTGATTCCAATCTTTCAATGCAGGGGGTACCCATATGTACAAAAATATTTATAGCAGCTCTTTTTATGGTGGCAAAGAACTGGAAACTAAAGGGAGAAGATGCCTATCACTTGGCCATTGAATAAACAAATTATGGCATAGGAATGTAATGGAATACTATTGAGCTTTAAGAAATGATGAAGGGATGGTTTTACAGAAACCCGAGAAGACTTGTATGAATTGATGCTGAATGAAGTGAATAGAAACAGAACAATTTATTTAAGAACTTACACACTGTAAAGAAAACAACTTTGAAAAATTTTAATAAATTTTTATAAATATAAAAGCCAACCACAATTCTAGAAGATCCAAGATCAAATATGCTACCTACCTCCTGACAGTGGTGATGGACTCAGGGTGCAAATTGAGAAGTGTTGTTGGACATGGCCATTATGGAAATTGGTTTTATTTGACCATGCATGTTGTTATGTGTTTAGTTTTTCTTTTTTTTACCTTTTTAAAAGGGAAAATAAATAGATTTTTGGCTCATTATAAAATGTAAGATTTCATTAAAAATAAATACAACAGTTAAAACCTCAAAATACATACCCCCACTCCTTAATTTGTAGATAGGATAAATCAATTATGGTTCATTCATGTAATAATGTCATATTTTTCTTATACTCTTCCTATATCCTAGATATGTGAATTTTGAATGATATAAATAATTCATGGTCATCTAACATAGTAGTTATATATTTTTATATTGTTCCTATATCCTTCTCCATCCCAAATGTTCTAATGGATTATTTGTGCCTGACCTTTGGTCAGCCACAGCCTAATACATTGTACCTTGACCCCAACATTGTAATGTCATTGGTCCTTTTCAAAAATGAAGGACGAACAACAACGTATCCTACATATGTGTTATTGTTTTGGACTGTAAGCATCAAGGAGAGTATGAACTGGATCTATGAAATTATATTTGTGCTATAATGAATATGGTGCTATGTATGTACAATTAAAAGTGTAAGAAGCAGGGGCAGCTAGGTGGCACAGTGGATAAAGCACTGGTCTGGAATTCAGGAGGACCTGAGTTCAAATCCAGACTCAGACACTTAACACTAGCTGTGTGACCCTGGGCAAGTCATTTAACCCTCACTGCCCTGCAAAAAAAAAAAGTGTAGGAAGCACATTTTGATGCAGATCACTATTGTGCAGGTCTACATTAGTGCCCCCTCCCCTTCCCATTTCCTGACTATTCAGTGTGATAAAAATCTATTTATTTATTCATTCAGTTTTCTTTTAAAATAAAAATCTTAACACAGATTTTTTATATGACAAAATATCATATGTAGGAAAAGTTCTTCCATAAGAGAACTTTATATTTCTATATTTTAAATATTGAATTCAACCAGCCTAGAAAGCGGTTGATCTTTGGAGTTTTATAATGAGTACTTTCACCTACAATGTATCTAGAAGTCCTAGAATATTTTTATTCATATTGTTGAATAATATATAGTGCCATTTTGAAGGAATTTGTTACCTAAGCCCTATCATGCCCAGGGTTGTTGGGATAATACATTATATCCTGATGTATGAATTCTCATCACTATCTGTGAATTCTTTTCAGCACTGTCTCATTTATCTTGTGATGCCTTCTTCAAAGTGACCCATGTATTCCTTTTTACCTCTAAAGTGATCTGCCAGGTTTGTGTCCTTTGTAATCACTCAATAGGAGAACCCTACTCAGCTGAATCACTTGCTTTTTAGTGCCTTAGTAGTCTTCAAGATGAATTCTCTTTAGTGAAAAATGGTTTGGGAGGAACATTAATTCAGTGAAAAACATAAGCATATGGTTTGTGTCTCATTTCTTTTATGTAAGAAGGGTTTCCTGTTGATACACTTTATAGATTAAATTCTTACTTAAATATTAATGCAATTTTCAATGAGATTGCATTTCTAAGGTTTCCTTGGAGATTTAGAGCACAGTTTTCTTTGGTACAAGCCGCATCTTTGATAAAGTCTTCATAGTTACAGATCATAAATGTAGAACTGGAAGGTATCTTAGAGATCACTTGGCCTAATACCCTTATTTTACATGTTGGTTATGGAACATGAACTAAACTCCCAGGGTTTCTTCCAGTCCAGTACTGCTGAAATGGAGGGGCTTTATCAAAGCTATGTCAGAGATAATGGCTCATTAAATGAGGTGGAGTTGCCTACACAGTGGACCTTGAAGGAAGTGATTCCCCTACTCCCACCTGCTTTTCTCTCTCTTCCCATTTGCCAATCATGTGGAGTTCTTTTATTCTTTTCTTTGAGTGGTCAAGGAGGAGGTGCTGCCCTCCCTCATCCAGGTAAAATGACAGCTTTGAGCACATGGTGGCCAAACTTATACTGGCCTAGAAACTGGAGCTCAAAGCCCTGGCCAACTCTAATACTTTTTACTTCTTTCCTGAGCATGTGACTAAGCAGCAGCCCTGAAGGGAGAGGAGGGGGTGCAATCTTGTAATTTTGAAAGCTCCTTTGTTTTCCCTTGGTATTGCTTTTACTTCCAGAGATACTCTTCACCTCCTCACCCCCTCCCCCTGCAATACCATGGTGGCTCTTAGAGGAGATGACCACAAACCAGAGGAGGAGGAAGCCAACTTCTGGCCTGGCTTGTCAGAAGACGCAGACATATATAGAATTATTTAGACAGTACTGAATAAAGGTGGAATGCCGATTCAGAAGGCTCTCAAAATCTTTCTTGATGTTTTAAATCTCAAAGAGGGGAAAGAATCCTAGTAATTACAAGTTATTATTGTTCCTTGTTTAAGTCTTTGTTGATTCATTCTTGAGTTAAGCATTTCTTAGACCTGATTAATGTTTGTCTTGTCTCTTCTTTTGGGGAGACTGGAGACATGAGCTTAACCTAAACTTTAACTGATTTTTTTCTCTCTTAACACTCCAGGGTGGGAGTGCAAAGACCCAGAGTTCAAGAAAAGGAGCCTGACCCATTGTTGTAAAGGACAAACTGCCCCAGGACTAACCCAGTCCATATGTTTGAGTCTAGAGATAAAAGGGTCTAAAATAAAATAGTTTAAAAGGAGAGGCTAAGAACTTTGGGCTCAACAGTGGAGGTTATAATTATTACATATAAAAGAAGAAACTGAGGCTTAGAGAAGTAATGGCCGGCACCTGCTATGTGCCAGATACTGTGTTAAGTGCTTTACAAATAATATCTTATTTGATCTCCACAACAATCGTGGGAGGTAGATACCATTATTATCTGAATTTTCTAGGTGAGAAAACTGAGGGAAACAGAAGTTGTGACTTGCTTAAGGTCACACAGATAGGTGTCTGAAGTCAGATTTGAACTCAGGTCTTCCTTGACTCTAGGCTCAGCTTTCTATCCACTGTGCCACCTAGCTGTCTCTGACACTGTCATTTGCCTCAGAGAAATGATTTGTCCAAAGTCACACTAAGGAATGGAACCAGCATTCGATTGCAGATCCTTTGACTTCAAATTCAATATTCTTTCCACTATACCATGCTTTATTTACAATTCTCCTCCTTTCCTACAAGCATTTTCCAGTGATGTCAATCAGTAAACAAAGAATATCCAATTTGGGGATCTGGGAAGGACAACATTGAGTAGTTGGGGGAAAACATCTGAAACCAGAAAGACCTGGAATCACTAATAAGCTGTATAAACTTGGACGAGTAACTTAACCTCAGAGTATCTCAATTTTCTGATTTTGAAATGGAACTGCTAGACTAGAAAATCTGTAAAGTCTCTTCCAGCTTTGAACTTCTATAACAAGGCCTTTTTGAAATGTTCAGTCACTTCAGTTGTATCTGACTCTGTGACCTCATTTGGGATTTTCTTGGCAAAGGTACTGGAGTGGTTTGCCATTTCCATCTCTAGGTCATTTTACGGATGAGGTAACTAAGGCAAACAGGATTAAGTGACTTGCCCAGGTTCACACAGCTCGTAAATATCAGAGGCCTGATTTGAATTCATGAAGATGTCTTCATGATTCTAAGCCCAATGCTCTACCCACTGCACCATCTAGCTACCGTTTTATGAAATTAGATGCAAAGAAAAAGATGAGACCAGAAAAAGTCAACTTGTCAAACTACATGAAATCATTGCAAGTAGTGAGTACTGGTTTGCTATAATTTCCTTATAATTATAGTTGTCCAAAAGTAGAAGGTGACATATTTGGTGCTACTGATTTCCCCATCACTGGATGCCTGGATGACTAATTACTGGGACTTTGAGATGCATATTCCCATTTAGATATGGGTTGGACTACATGATCTCTGAAGCTCCTTATCTATGCCTAACTTTGAGATGCTATGCTTCTGTAATTCAGTCAGACCAGCAGGTCATGTAGCAGTAAGTAATGAAGTGCCTCCTTTGGAGCTAATGGATTTGGCAATATCACAGATGGCAAGAGCTTGCCCACAGTGGCTGTAGTGCCATGTTACAACATAGCCTGTGTGTAATGACTGAAAACAAATGTCAGTCATTCCTGTATACCAGGATGGCAATAATATCAAGCAGACTTTTCTTTTAATACTATATCCTTTTTTTACACAGTTGCATTTCCCAGTATATCTATCCCTCATACCAAAGACTAAAAAAGGAGATAAAAAAGAACCTCAGTAAAATTAGTCAATACAGTAATTAAGTCTGACAATACAATATATTCTGTGTTCCACCTTTATAGTCTTCCCCCTCTGAAAAGTCAGGAAGGACTGCATTCTCTCACCTATTCTTTGTGGCCAATGTTGATCATTATAATTACATAGTGTTTAGCTTTAATTTTTGTTTTTCTTTTCATTGAAAATGTTATAGTCTTTATATATTTTGTTTTCTTGGTTCTGCTTACTTCACTTTGCATCAATTCTGTAATAAAATTCTTCCTGGCATTAACAGTTATTTCATGCAATATCCTATTTTGGGCTCATCTGTAAGAGCTTGAAAATTAGAACTGTGCAAGCAAAGTGACTTTTGGCAAGAACCTGGGAACTCTAATCTACTAACTTGGCAACTGAATCAATTTAGAACCTTAAACAAGCTGCTCCATTGCCCCTTGCATCTTATCTTCTGCTGTGAAATCCAGATGATAATATTGGTTTAGCCCCAGGATGTTTTGTGACAAATTAGAGATTTAGAGCTTCATAGATAAAACGTCAAGTATTCTTATAAAGGCTGTGGTTAAAATTTGTTCTTTGTCAGAGTTGAAAATAGAAGACATTATCTCTAACTGAGTCTCTGGCTTCTTCTATTTCCATTGCCTTTATTCCATGACTACCTTCCACAGTATTTAGTACCATGTTTGCATTAGTGAGGGCATTCTCCTATGTGGTTTGTGTCTCAGAGCTGGGTAAAACTTTGCAGCTGGAGTGAGCGTGCAGAGGAAAGTCAACATGAAAATGATTGTTCATTCATCCAAAAACAAGAGCTTCCAGTAGAAAGGGGTGGAATCAGTCAGGCTTATGAGAAGAAAGAAAGACAACCGCTGACATCTGATGAAAGACTTTTGGGGGTGGGGGAAATTTCTGCTGATACAAGTTTAAAAAATTAATTCTTTCTGTTTTGTGCTTACTTTTCTTTTCTTTTTATTAACAAAAGACTTCTTATTTTCCTTGGGGGTAGGGGGAAAGGATTTTTATTATTTAAGAACTAATCTCCTGCTGGGTGTTCCCTACCTGAAATTATCATCTGTGATATCCCAGCAGGCTGCTCTGAAAATGGTGTATGAAGTTTCTTAGCTTGAGATCAAAATTCTGTGTTTGAAAAGCAGGAAAGTAATTCCTAAGGATTAAATATCATGTTTTCAGGCAAATGTTCCCAGTTATTAAATGAAAAGGAGAGATACAAGGAAGTATGTCAACAGATGTATTTCTGCAATTAAATACTTTTCCAAGGTTAACTAAAACAATTTCTATATAACCCAAACATAGAGGACAAGTCAAATAATTCATCCAATTATTCAGATATTACCAAATATTCAGTTGGTTGGATGCAAAATATAAAAATATCTACATAATTAAGTGCTCAGTTTTCATCTATCTACTTTGCATAATGGACACAGTCTGAGTTTTATTTTCCATATAAAGATATTATTAACTATCACATATTTTCTTGGATTGAGACACTTATGAATTGCTAGAAGTAGCATGCAGTAGGGAGAATATCACTGGACTTAGAGATAGGAAGGTCTGAATTTGAATCATACCTCAGACTCTCATTAGCTCTGTGACTATGGACAGGAGTTACTTCACCTCCTTGAACGTCAGTGTCCTCATCGGTGAAAGGAGCATGTTAAAATTTGCAATGTCTATCTCACAGGGTAGTTCAGAGAATCACATAAGATATTGTCAGTAAACTGCCTTGTAAACGTTTTAAAAACACTATAAAATGTCAACTATGATTATTCTTTTAGAGAGCTATAAATTCCTGACACTGTAGGTAACCATGTTCCATATACTTGAACCCCAAGTATATGAAAGTAAAAGCACTTTTATCTTGGAGAATCCCTTCCTGTCCTTCTTAGTTAGAAATAAAAATGACCTCAAAAAAGAAAGAAAAGTAAGCAAGGAAAGAAAAATTTAAAAAAATACACAGAATAGAAAGAAGTTTAGAAGGAGGCACATGGACAATTAGGGCAGTATTGATACTACAATATTTAATTTAATGTGTTTTTAAAAAGGAGAAATTTATAATAAGAGATTAACTATTTCAAATGCATTTTTTCTTTTCTTTATTGAACATGCAAATGTTCATATTTATTAACATTTGTCAAGTTGACGATTTTAAAAAAGAAAATTTGGAGAAAAAATTCAAAATGAGTCTCTTTTTAGAAAAAAAAACAATTTTTAAATTTGTATTTCCTTTATATACTGTGGTTCTAAGGAAAGAGAAACTGAGAATAAGGACTGTATCTAATTGTTCTTAAAAGCAAGGTGGGGGGCAATAACAAATCTAAACCCTTAGGATACAAAGAAAGGATATTTTTCCCCAAATCCAGTAAACAGATATTTTTTTGGCTATTAAGATACATATACCTAAAGGATCTGTGATTTCCTCAGCACGAAAATTCCCTCCACCAATTCAAGTTGAAATCTGTCTTAGCAGGGAATTGCCTAAGGTTTAGAAATATTAAGTGACTTGCCCAGGATCACATACCTAGCACTGTCAGAAGCCTATGTCTTACTGATTCCAAGACTGTAGGCTATCCATCCATGAAAGGCTACCTTTCTCTATGTAAATGAATTTTTGACAAAATATTAGCATAGCAACAATTTGCTTTATATAAGATCACAGAATTATAGCTAGAAAGAAACTTAAAGAACACTTGCTAGGCCTCATTTTAGAGATGAGGAAAGTGACTTGTGCAAGGTCTTGTGTTAAGAGAGATGGGATTTTGAATCCTAGAGTTGCCTCTAAATTCAACACTTCTGCACCATTCACTATAGGGCTTTGTAATTCATATCTTACATATAAATGTATATATATGTGCATTTATGTATGTATATGTGTATGTATCAAGGAAAAGATATATATCCATATATCTTTTCCTTGGAGAAAACATTATATGTGTGTATGAAAGACATATATACGTATATATATGTACATGTGTATGTGTATATATACACACACATATATATTTTCCCCCCTTGGGGAAAACATCATATATGTGTGTATATATGCACACATTATTTTTTCCCCAAGGAAAAGGAACATTCAAGATGGGAATTAGAAGACTTCTGATGTTGGGGGGGGGTGGAGGGAGGGAGGAAGGAAGAGAATTTGGATCACAAAGTTTTAAAAAAATTGATGCCAAAATTTGTATTTTACATGTAATTTGGGAAAATAAATTCTAAATATAAATTTAAAAAAAGAAGACTTCTGATGTGGGAATGAAAGGCTTGCATCATTTGCATTTAAAGGGTTATCATTTTCTGTCACCTCACCTAGCAAGTCATATGGCCCTTTCACTCCACTCATGCAGATGCTACCTTAGTTCAGGCCCTCATCCCTTTTCATTTAGATTATTGCAACAGTCTCAAAATTGATCTCCCCTGCTTCAAATCTCACTCTGTCCAGTCTATCTGACAGACAACTACCAAAGTAATTTTCCTTTAGTTCAGATCTGACCGCAGGACTCCCATGCTCAACCAACTCTAGGAGTTCTGATGCCTTTCAAATAAAATATAAACTCCACAGTTTTGGTTTTAAAGTCCTACATACCAAGCCCTAATAACTTTCTAGTCCCATTGGATATCACTCTCCCTCATGCTTTCTGCAGTACAGCCAAATGGGCCTTTTCTCTGTTCCTCACTCATGACACTGTGTCCAACTATGTTCTATATACTTGAATTATAAGCGTGTAGAATCTCCCATCTCTATGCTTTTGCATTGGTCATTCTCCATTCTTAAAGTACATTCCCACCTTATTTCTACTTCACAGAGTCCATCTTTTCTTTTGATCATGGTTTTCAGGTAGTCCAAAGATTTTCAAATTATCTCTCCTGGATATATTTTCCAGGTCAGTTGTGTTTCCAAAGAGATATTTCATGTTGCCCTCTAGGTTTTTTTTTATTCATTTGGATTTGCTTTACTGTGTCTTGGTTTCTCATAAAGTCACTAGCTTCCATTTGTTCAATCCTAGTTCTTAGGCAATAATTTTCATCTGACAGTTTTTTTATCTCCTTTTCCATTTGGCTTTTCAAGCTGTTGACTTTTTTTCTCATAGCTCTCCTGTATTGCTCTCATTTATCTTTCCATTCTTTCCTCCATCTCTCTAAATCTTCCTTCTATCCTACTTTCTTTTCAAAGTCCCTTTTGAGTGCTTCTGTGGCCTGAGACCAATTCATATTTTTCTTGGAATTTTTGAATGTAGGGGCCCTGAGGTTGTTATCCTCTTCTGAGGGTGCACCTTGATCTTCCTTGTCACTAAAGAAACTTTCTATTGTTCTCAACTTTCTTTGCTTGCTCATCTTGCCATTTTTTATTTGACTTTTAACTCCCTCTTACAGTGGGGCCCTACTTCCAGGCTATACTGTCCCAAGCTTTAGAGGGTCCCAGGTGTTTTAGTTTGAGGGAGGACAGGTTTTTTCTCTTGCCTGGCCTGTTTTCTGGTCCAAAGGTAACCTCAAGCCAACTTGCTAGTTAACCAGACAGCAGAGTGCTGACGTGATTCTTAGCTTTGAAGAGCCTGTGTCCTTCCCCCACTTGGGCCTCCAACCACTCAAGATCTCTTCCTGGTTCCCTGCGGGGGTAGGATAGCTGAATTCTTCCTCAGGTCCCACAGACATCCCTGTATTTTCCACACCCTGGGCCAGCCTTTCAGCCCTCTCACCCGACAGTAAGCTTAGTTCAGAAGATGCTGATGCTGCAGCTAATTCGGAGGCTGGGGCTAAGTTTCTCTGGTGCATTGTGTTTGGGGTCTGTATCAGTGCAATTGTGGGGTTGGACTCTGCTGGCAGCCCAGTATGGCCTCCTTTAATCTGGAAAATAATCTCAGCCTTCTTTTTTGTGGGTTTCGCCACTCCAGGGCTTGTTTGTTGCTGTTTTGGGGATAATTGTGTCAGGAGCTCTGTGCATTTAATGTCTTTCTTCCGCCATCTCGGCTCTGCCCTCCCCCCCCCCATCTTTTTTTTTTGAGATGCTACTCAGTTACCATGTTCTGCATGAAGCCTTTTCTGATTCCCTGCATTCCCCCACTAATACTGTTAGTGCCATTTACTTCCAAGCTACTTTGTAGTTAATAACTTTGTGTGTGTTTGTGTGTGTATAATACACATATAATACACATATTTAATACACATATATATATTTGTGTATCTCTCTCCTCCATTAGAAGGTAAGCTCATTACAGGTAGATATTGTTTCATTCTGTATACTTGTATCACTGGGGCAGCTAGAAGTCAGGAAGACTCATTTTCCTGAGTTCAAAGCTGGCCTCAGATACTAGCTGTGTGACCTGGGGTAAGTCACTTAACCCTATTTACTTCAGTTCCTTGTCTGTAAAACGAGTTGGAGAAGGAAGTGGCAAACCACTCCAGAATTTTTGCCAAGTCAGACATAACTGATATGATTGAACAATAACAAATGTGTATTCCTAGTGCCTATCACTGGGATACAATAGTAGTCAAGTTGGCTCTATGTATTAACTGGAGCCTTTACTACTTTCAAAACAGTAAATTTGTGTTGAAAAGGAAGCCAATTAAAACATAAAATAATCAAGTGAGCCTACATTTTCTGGAAGAAAAGAAGGGAAAATCCCAACATGATTAAAGTTAAAACTCCTGCTGAGCTTCCATACGAACAGATTTTGAAAGAAAGTGAAGCCCAAAGAAATAACTAATGGGATGGCAGTAACAATGAAACGAATTCCAGCATTGGCTCCAATATTTACTAGATTTTTCTGTAACCTCTCTTTGCCCCCACTTCCCTTTGTCTGTCATATAGTACTAACAATATGGATTTCCCACGCATGCAGTAGGGATGATTAAAGCGGGACTTTCCTAAGTGTTCCTCACCTCTCTGTCATCTCCAGCTTTCACCAGCTGGACGTCAAATATGAAAATAAAGTATGGCAATAAATTCAGGCCCTGCCCTGAATCTTTGCTGCTGTCATTGTTGACTCATTAAAGGGGAATACTTTTTATTTCAGTTACTGAATATTTATCCAAAACATTATTTTTCTAAATAATCACATAATACAAATTAAAGGATATGATATAAATGTAATTCAAGTAACATTAAAGCATTATGTGCATAGTAATTTGGACGCTGATAGTGCCATTCTATCCTATAGTGTGAACAAGTGCATGTGTGTTAGCAATTAGCAATTAGTCTAGGCATATGACCTTGGACCTATAATATCACAGAATTTAAATCAGGAAGGGACCTTGGGGTCGTGTAATCTAATCCTCATGTTTTTTAGATGTGGAAACAAACCAGGAGAGGTTAAATGATTTGCTCATCATTGCACAAGTATAGGCACAAGGGAAGATAAGAATTTCAACCCAGGTCATCTAATTTCAAATCTAGTACTTTCCCCACTATATAATACTGCTTAGTGTCATACAACTGTTGTTGTTATTGTTTGTCCTTCATTCTTGAAGAGGACCATGATATCAGGAGGTGATGTCATGACTTGCAGTGAATTGGATTGAAGTGAGGAAGGGCTGTGCAAAGTCTTCAGCCTCACTCTCACCTCCGGAGCCATCTGAAGGCAAAATATTCATCAGAAGAACTGGAGATGGTCTGGATGCAGTGGGAGACCTTGGCCTTTTTAAGCTAAGGTTTTTCCCAGGTCTCACAACAAACAAACAAGTAAATGGAGGAAGGAAAGAGAAAGGAAGGAAGGAAGGAAAGAAAGAAGGAAGGAAGGAAGGAAAAAAGGAAGAAAGGAAGAACAGAGGGAAGGAAGAAAGGAAAGGAAGAAAGAAAGAAAAGAAGAAAAAAGAAAGGGGCAGCTAGGTGGCGCAGTGGATGAAGCACCGGCCCTGGATTCAGGAGTACCTGAGTTCAAGTCCGGCCTCAGACACTTGACACTTACTAGCTGTGTGACCCTGGGCAAGTCACTTAACCCCCATTGCCCCACACACAAAAAAAAAAGTTTAAAAAAAAAAAGAAGAAAAAAGAAAGAAGTCTGTGAGGGGAAGGCCCTCAGGGTTTCTGGTTGAAACAGAACCAGCTGCTATTTGTACTCACTCTGAGCCACTAAGAGGCCAAACAGCCAATCAGGCTTGGACTGGGACCAACTCTTAATTGGGAGATATAGGATTCTAACTAATGTCTTCTAAATAGAAACCTACAGCTTCTACAGCAAAATACTGCTAGAGAATTCTTTAAATATGATATTTATTGGTTTCTTTCTTTGAGCCTTGGAACACATGAGTTTTCAGGGAGACAATACAATGCCTGTGCCCCTCCATTGAGAATGTGTTAGCAATACTCTTTCAGATGGTGCTGGTACTATTTTGATATAATGCCATGATGGATATGGACTTCCCATCTATTATGGTGGAGAGATGAGAGAGAGATTAGACAGAGAGAGAGAGAGAGAGAGAGAGAGAGAGAGAGAGAGAGAGAGAGAGAGAGAGAGAGAGAGAGAGAGAGTGTGAGCACGTGCTTGAGCGCAAGCGCAATTAGGTGCTACTGTCATTAGTTCCAGTACTCCATTTTGCCCTGCTCAGATCAGAGTTTCTAACTTCACATCTGGTGTACACAGCCACAACCAGATTAGGATGTAATTTCTTAAAGATTAATCTTATGTTTCATGGTATCTTGTAGTCACTATGAGCCACTAATTGTCTCCCAACAGTTTATAAAAGTCTGGTTTCAGGAAATTTTTCTTTGAGAGATGAGAGATATTCATGAGGGCAAAACAAACAAACTAACAAACAAAGAAACATTTGAAAAGCAGATCAGGCACCACTAAGAAGCACAGACATGGGTTTTAGTATTTATATATAGTGGTTTCTCTAAAGGTGTGTTCCCCCCCCCATTCTACCCCCCCCCCCAAAGAGAGAGAGACAGACACACAGAGCAGAGAGACACAGAGAGAAACACACACACACGTACATACACATTGGTGAGAATGAACACAGAATGAGAATACATAGAAAGTATAAGAATATACACAAAGAGAATGAGAACACACAGAGAATTAAGAATGCAAACACAGAATGAGAACAGAGATGGAGAGGGAGAGCATAAGAACACAGAGAGGGCTTGAAAATGTGAATAGGGACAGAGACAGAGACAGACAAAATTAGACAGAGAGGAAAGACACACATATACCAAGCAATGGTTGCTCCTCTGCCCACAAGAAGAACAGCATTTCTATTCATTTCTGCCTATAGAAAATGTGAAGCCTTGATTTTTGCTGCTATTCTACCCTACAAAGATTGAGTGCAGAATCAAGAAGCTATATACTGTAATTATAATGCTATATTCATTTAAAAAACAATAGCCTTAATATTTTATTTGTAGCAGCAGGGAAAAGAAGCAAAATTGGGTGGGCAAGTCAACAAGTAATTATTAATCCCCATGTCTATCAAAACTGTTGTAGCAGTAATTTTTTATGATAGTAAAGAATTAGAAACAAAGTAAATGCCCATTGATTGTGTTTTGGCTAGACAAATTGTGGTGCATATATATATACACACACACACACACACACACACACATTGTGGGGCTACATATATATATATATACATATATACACACATATATATACATATACATACATACATACATACATACATACATACATACATATATATATATATATATATAGTGTCTGAAGTCAGATTTGAACTCAGGTCCTCCTGAATCCACGGCTGGTGCTTTATCCACTGTGCCACCTAGCTGCCCCCTATGGTACATATATTTAATGGAATATCACTGCTATGAGAAATTAATATAATAAATAAAGAAAAGTATGGAAAGATCTACATAAACTGATGTAGAGTGAAGTAAACAGGGCCAAGAAAACAGTACACCCAATGAGTACCACAATGGAAATGGAAAGAATAAGTACAAAGCAATCAAAAGCAAATGTTGCATGATTACAAAGAACAAATTACAAAGAAGAAATAAGAGAAGACACCCATGTAACACCCCTTGCTGAGGTAGAAGGCCTATTGTGTGGTACATTGTATATATTTTCAGATTTTTTTCATGTATTGATCAGTTATGCAGTTTTCCTCCCCTCTCCCCCCTTTTTGGACTTTAAAAATATTATTTGTTATATGGGTCTTTCAGAATGGGGGAGAGTAGTACTGGGGGAAACTGCAATGATGTAGAAATAAAAGAAATATCCTCAATAAAAACTTATTTTAAAAACAACCACCAAACCCCCTTATAAGTATTTATGAAGCACTTACTACTGTGCTAATTGCTGGGGATATGAGTACAAAGAATGGAACAATCCCTACTCACAATGTGCAGATCTTTCTACAGCAAAATAATTAAAAGTAATGTGAACTACTAATATATTCCTCTTAAGGTGATTAAGCCATGCTCATTCATTTTGAGCTAGAGAGTTGTTTAGATTTCTTATAAAAGTCTGTGCTAAGTGTTATTGCCACTGTTCCTGAATTTTCAGTGTTAGTTCCTTTCCCAATATTGTTCAACTAAAATATAGAAAATGCTCTTTCAGAGTTGAAATGGCAAACTCTAATGGAAGCTCTCTGTAACCTTCAGAGTTTATGATGTCAACAGGGACTACAATTTGTAAATGCCTAATAAGAGAGATTCCAGGCTTGTCACTACTTAATTGGTCCTTAAGGACTATTTTATTTTGTTATCTAAGTAGAACCATGAACCTTGTTAAAGCTTGAATTATTCAGCCATTAAAGGTTGTTTTGAGACTTAAATACTCCGCTTATGTGTAACTGAGTCAGTAAATTTACTAAAATATAATAACTAGGGGGCAGCTAGGTGGTGCAGTGGATAGAGCACCAGCCCTGGAGTCAGGAGGACCTGAGTTCAAATCCAGCCTCAGACCCTTGACACTTACTAGCTGTGTGACCCTGGGCAAGTCACTTAACCCCAATTGCCTCACCAAAAACAATATATATATATATATATATATATATATATATAATACCTAGTTATGATTTAATGTTAGTGTTTTTTTCTTGAAATGGAGAAAGCTGACTAAAAGAAACTTAGAAGTGTTTTATTTTGTTGTCATAATCTTAGAGTTTATATACAACAAACATTTAAGATTTGCATCCTACGATTGTACACTTGACAACTTAAAATTCTCTATTTTTCACAGAAAATGTAGCTCAGAATCTTTGGGATAAGGTCTAGAATTTTTGTGCTCCCTTCCAAGCTCTCCTAGACTTGGAGATGGCTTCTAACTCTACTAATCTTGAACTGATCTCTCCCCACCTCTCAACCTTAAGTCTGAACCTATGCCCCCCAGAACTTACCATGGGCTTTTGGGAGCTTTCCCAAGAATCAGAATGTTGGCAACTGCCAATGCCATGAGTAGCCCTACATTCTAGGGAAAAGAGATAAGTAACAGAAAGTCCCCAACTACCAGTTTCTGACCAGGGGTTCTTATCCTTTTTTCTGGGTCATGGATCTCATTAGCAGTCTAGTAAGGCCTATGAGCCCTTGCTTAGAATAACATTTTTAAATGCATTAAATAAAACAAATAAGATCATAAAGGAAACCATCTATGTTGAAATATGGTTATCAAAATATTAAAAAACAAAACAATGGGGCAGCTAGGTGGTGCAGTGGATTAAGCACCACCCCTGGATTCAGGAGGACCTGAGTTTAAATCCAGCCTCAGACACTTGACACTTACTAGCTGTGTGACCCTGGGCAAGTCACTTAACCCTCATTGCTCCACAAAGAAAAACAACAACAACAACAACAACACAACAAAACAAGCTCACCTTTACAAGGTAAGAATCTCTGATCGACATGCACTCATTTTTCTTAGAACTCTGAAATGCCTCCTCTGGAATAAGCCCAGGTATGAAATTAGTTGTTCCAAGACCCTTCTATTAGTCTGTGATGATATGCTTACATCTGTATGTTCCATGAAATCAGCCTGTAGGCCCTGAAGGTGGCCATGTCTGCTTTTTGAGCATTATATTGCTCTTCTTGAAGTGCAGTTTCTGTGTCTTTCTAACATCTTAAGATATTTTATAGCAGAACATAAAATCCTTTTATATGGAGCTTTTAAATGCATTAATGAATTCTGTTGATTTCCAATATATTTCCTAGCAAGTAGATTCTCAGCTTTTCTCCTGAGAATTTTGATTTCACTTTAATTCTAGAAACATTTATTAAGTCCCTAACATAGGCAAAGCACTGTGCTGGGCTGAGAGCAAGGTGGGGTGGGATTCAGAGATAAGAAGGGCTGTTTGTGCCATGATGGAGCTTATCACCTAGTAGGAAGACACAGCACACGCACAAAGGACAATGGTGGGGACCTGACCTGTGATTTCATTGTGCTATAGGATCCTATCCATTCTACCAATGTAGCTTGGTACCTCTTCCAGAACTCCTAGCCATGGAGACTTGGCTCGAACAATGGCTGAGAACTTAAATGTCTTGCCAGAGTTGGATAAACAGTATGTGTCATGGCAAGTCTCTTTTAAAAATACAAGTATTTTATTATTTTCCAGTTACATGTAGAGATAGTTTTCAACATTTGTTTTCATAAAATTTCCAATTTCAAATTTTTCTCCCTCCCTCCTTTCCCTCCCCATCCTCCCCCACACCCGCTCCCCAAGACAGCAGGTAATCTCACATGGCAAGTCTTGAACCCACATCATCATAGCTCCAAGGCTAGATTTCTATCCACCATGTCATGCTGCATTTCAATTTGTAAAGAATTAATTGTTATTTGAGTTTTTTATGATTCCCTGCTTTGTTTTGTCAAGAAACACGGGGTGTTTCCTTGATGGAACAATAAATAATAAACAATAAATACATTAAAAAATAACAGAATATCATAACCAATGCTGACAAACAATATACTAATAACAATAAAGGAAAGGGAAATACATATTACAGATGATGTATATAGTAACAGAAGGAAAAACAAAAAACAAAAATGTCCATTTAAAGTCCTTAAAATCTTGTCTTCAAAGTAGGGTTGAGATGTCATCAGGGGAACATCCTCCTTTACAGCTGTTGGAACAAGCACTACGGAAATACAATGTGGCTGAACCATGTTCCATTAAAGTACTTGACAAAACTACAGTACCAATAATAAAACTCACTGACCAGGAGATAGAAGTGAAATTTGACATCAGTTTTAATATGGAAACTGGTGTGAAGACAGCTCGGTTGATAAAGGATTATATGAAGGCTTCATGAAGAAATAATTGACTTTTATCATTTCAAGTCCCCTTGTCTCAAAGAAGCAGCTCTGCAAAGAGAAGTAGTTAAAAGAATAGAAACTGTCATAAAAGATCTTTGGCCTATGGCTGATGTTCAAATTCATACACAAATCACTATGACCAAATAATAATGATACATACATAAGAGAAATGTAAACAAAGTGTTAAGTGCGATTCCAGGAGAAAAGTCTATTTTTGACCAGGGACATCCAAGGAGGCTTCATGGAGGAAGCAGCATTTGATTAGGACCCTAATAATAGTTCAACTTGATATAGTGTGTTAAGGTTTTCAGATTGTTTTGCATGTATATTTATGATCAACAAATAACATTATTAGTCTCATTTTACGGAGGAAGAAAGTGAGACTCAGATGCTTTAAGGGACTTGTCCAGAATTAAATAGCTAGTAAGTGTCTGATGCTAGGCCCACTATCCCGTGTTGAAGTATGAATTGGATATCAACAGGTGGAGATGAGAGGGGGAGGATATTTCAGCCAGAGGGAACAGCATAAGCAAAAGCATGAAGGGCAGAGATGATGACTCATGTACAGAAATTTTTGAAATAGTTAGAAACTTCATAAAGCACTTTGGATTTTACTATGAAATGCTTTCAGTTCTTAGGAACATTGGCAGAAACTGTATTTCAAGACTCTAAGTTGAAGACTAGATGAAGCTCTGGGCACAGTATATAATCAAATTGACATTGCCATTATTTTGGGAAAGGCTATGCCAATCAGCCTTTCCATGATTCCCCTCACTCACTATTCTTGTGAATCTCCACATTAAAACTCCTTTTCCTGGCAAACACTGTCCTATATGTGTTGTTTCCTTCTTTTAAAATATCAGTCCTTGTGGGAAGAAACAGTCCCATTTTTGTCTTTGTACTAATCACAGTTCCTGAAACATAGTAAGTGCTTAATAATCCCACCCCAACCCCATTTACTAAGTAGTCCAGTTTGGTTAGAGCATAAAGCATCTACATGGAGAGGAGGAGTATAAAATGAGCTTTGAAAGCTGGATGGAGACGGGATATCAGATTGGAGTAAGTTTGAATGGAGGCTAGAGAGTGTGGACTTCACTGTAGAAATTAGGAAATTAGAGGAGTAACAATGGTCAGAAATATACAGCAGGAATAATAATGGGGGCAGCTACAAGTATGGCTTAGAGTAGCAAAAAGGAGAAATAGGAAGACAAAGAACTTAACCTTGAAAAACACTTTCCCCAAAGCTTTCCCCCTTTAGGGTATAATTCCAAAGCATTTGGGATTTCATTCACTTGCCCATTTGGCTAGGAAGTTTATTTTTTATGATATGAAGAAGGGGAGATGAATACCTGATGTACTTGACTGTTTTATGATAAATGTTGTTTGAAAATAGTTTAGCCATCAGGACTATGACTTCTTTGAGATACCAAAGAAGGAAAACATGAAAAGCAAAATGGAGGCAATTCTAATGCACATCTAATGCTCATCATCTGACAGAAGAAAATTGATATTTCATAAACATGAACAGAGCAGCAGGGCTATAATGTGCTGTTTATACAGAACCAATGTTTCAGCAAGAAATAGCATTTCAAGTTAATGACTGCAAAACTGAAAAAAGAGTCTACTGAGAAAACTTGAACTGAATGATACAGTCATATTTGTACCCAACCCAGAGAATAACACAGTTGTACTTAAAACTCTCCAAAGTTGGATCAGTCATTATAACAGTTGGTGAAATGACCAGAACTGAAGTGATTACACAGAATTGTGGGCAGGCTGGAGAAATAAAATCAGAATGAAAGGACAATAAACAGTTGACTCTAAAGGCTGTGGTTCCCAGCATAAACCAAAACAGTAGGCCAGGGGAAAAAGTGGTGGGAGTTGTAAAGGAGGAAAATCATTTTTCAAAAATGTTTTTTCTCAATATGCACCAATTCCATAGTAATAAATTATTTCATTATAACTGAAACAGATCTGTCAATGGAGAGCTATTGACTAGAACAAAAAGGATCCATTCTCTGTGACACATTCATATTACAGATTCAGATTTCTATAATGGGCCTTGCAGAGTCAGCACCAGGCAGCCTTTGAACTCAGCCATTTCAGCTAATGGATCATAGATGATTCCCCCCGCCCCCCATCTGGACCTGTGATTTTAATCAGTTTAGGATGCCCTTGATGTGGAAACTAGCTCTAATAATATGGATCAGCAATAGGCTTTTATAACTTATGATTTTAGAGACTTGCTAAAAGATGAGGTGGCAGAGTTTGGAAGTATTAGAGGATGAACTTTTACCTGCGTCTTATGGGCCGTAAGACTAGCTCTCTATCCACTACAAGACGCCTCTTATGGATCACTTACAACCTCTAAATTAAACACAAGTTGCAAAAGAGAAGATATTGGTATATTTCTGTTTGTAAGGATGGAATGCGTCTGAGGGCAAGTCATGTGACTTTTCTTTGGCGGAGCTTTCCTACAGTAACTCTCCAGCAGGTGGCGTCACTCCAATCCTTACATGGTCAAAGACCAAGGAATTTAGAGAGTACAAATTTTGGTTTAATTCACCTCAAAATTCCATTTAAGACAAGGAGGAAGCACAGTATAGTGGAAAGTCCATTCACTACACTGGTACTCAGGAAACTTGCAATCCTCTATTCCCAGTCTTGCCTTTTCTTAGCTGTCGGAACTTAAAAAAAATGACAATAGCTCTGGGTCTTTCATTTATTTTCTGTTCTTAAGAAGGGGATACTCTATGAATTCTCTTCTACCACCAACATCCTGTCGATCTATAAGGCAATGTTCTTTTAATCACTTAATAACAGTTAGAAATGACTGAGATCGTCCTTTTGACTGTCTTTTGTCACTTCTATTTGTTTTTTGTTTGTTTGTTTGTTTTTGTTTTTGTGAGGCAATTGGGGTTAAGTGACTTGCCCAGGGTCACACAGCTAGTAATTGTTAAGTGTCTGAGGCCAGATTTGAACTCAGGTACTCATGATTCCAGGGCTGGTGCTCTATCCACTGCACCACCTAGCTGTCCCTGTTACTTCTATTTGAAGGATTTTTTTTATGTGTGCTAAAAACATTTAAAGTTATTGAAAATCTCCTTTGAAGTTATATGAACCAGACCTCATTATCTTTCCCACTTAAACTCTACCCTCTTCCAAACTTTCTTATTTCTGTGGAGGGCATCACCTTCCTCACAGTCCCCCAGGTTCACAACCTAGGTGTTTTTTTCAATTTCTCACACTCTCTCATTTCCCATATTTACTCTGTTGCCAAGACCTGTTGATTTTACCTTTTCAATATCTCTGAAATATGCCCCCTTCTCTCCCCAAATACTGTTACCACCTTGGTGCAAACCTTAATCTCTTCACATCCTAGCCTATTTCAATAGCTTGCTGATTGGTCTGCTTACCTCAAGTCTTTTCCCACTTTAGTCCATCCTTAATTTAGCTGCCAGACAGAATCACCTTTCCTTCCTTCCTCAATAGACTCATGTGGTTCTCTAGCTTCCGTTTGGCATTCAAAGACCTTCAGAATTTTTCTAGTCTTCTGATGCCTTCCCCTCTCCCCTTTTCACCCACCATGTACTCTTTGATTCAGTGACACTGGCCTTCTTGCTGTTCTTTGAACAAGACACTTCATTTTTCTATTCTGGGCATTGTCACTAGCTGTCAACCATAACTAGAATGATCTACCTTTTCATCTCTACCTCTTGGCTTCCTTCAGTTCTCAGCTAAAATCCTACTTTCTACAGTTATAAATCTTTCCCAATCCCTCTTAATTCTAGTCCCTTCCCTTTTCTTTAATTATTTCCTATTTATCCAGTATATAGCTTGTAGGTAAATAGTTATTTGTATGTTGCTTCTTCCATTAGATTGTATGCTCCTCATGGCCAGGGAATCTCTTTTGCATTTCTTGGCATCTCCACAGTTTAACGTGTGCCTGATACATAGTTGGTGTTTAATACATTTGAGGAACTTTTTTTCCTCTCTCAAAGCAGCATAGCAATTATTCTACAATTTATAGTCTTAGAGAGTTCCCTGGGGATTCTTAGAGCTTAGGTGACTTGCTCGGTGTTGCATAGTAAGAGGCACCACTTGAACCCAGTTCTTCCGTTCTCTGAGTTCAGCCATCTACCCACTATGCCATGTTCCCCCTCAGGCATACTGTGGCACTTAAATCATTTTAGTGATTATTTATTATCACATTCTACATTGTGATATAATTATTCATGTAAGTCACACCTTCCTTTTTAGATCGCAAACTGCTTGAAGGCAGTTTATATTTATATTTATATTTATACTCTTATAGCATCCAGGACAGGACCCTTACAAATGGTAATTGTTTAACCAGCGTTGAATGAATGAGTGAAAATGAAGAGAAGGAATCTTTTAGGCTCAATAGTTCTTTCCCATTCTTTTCTTTGATATATAGGCCATGATGTTAAACTGTAACCCAAATAGTTGGTTGAGCATAGGGTCTGTAATAGCTGGGTGATGTATTCTCGTGAAGAGCAGGGCTGTCCTGCTTTGTTTCATTCCTAGCCTCCAGATAGACTTGGTGGATAGGCATTTTACTAGCCTTGACTGGATGTAGCCAGTATATTTAAAAAGGTGTCATGGTCTAGATCTCAAGGCTAAATATAATCATGGGAATCAGGAGCTCTAATACTACATACTCATTTAGGCCTCTGATTTTCCATGCTGTCTGAGGAAAGATATCTATCTGATTTTTTTTTTTGTTTGGGGTGGTGGTCCTCATAAATCAAATATGGTAAATGTCTTTTCACATTCTCAAGATATTGGGTATAACACCTACTTGGGTGATAGGTTACAAAAAACTGATAGGGAGTAGAATTGTGACCAGGTAATGAAAAGGAAAGAAAACCGACTAAAAACTCTTTTGGAGGCTGTCACTGATGTTCCTTGGCTATTAAGGGTCTGCCTTTATTGTAGGATTCTGATGCCAGCAGGAAATAGGCCCAGTACTGTGGGCAAACTTGGACCCAGTGATCAAGATAAAAGCATGCCTTTTGTCACTGATTTACAAGCTGTTGAAACTTAAAAGATTGATCAGTTGCTAGAAAGGAAAGAATAAGCAAGAAAAAACCCCCAGTTTCATAAATGTTGAAGTTGATATGCCAATTGATCAACTGTGTAAGCACATAAAAGTGGTTATTTAGAAAGAATGTGAACCAAGTGAATCATTAGCCACAACTCTTTGGTCATCAAGGTTAGCCAAGAATAGGAGTGCTATCGAAATGGACAATCAAGACAAAAGTCCATTAAACATGTGGAGAAACCACAGAGGCTTACAAGCCAAAGAACAACAACAAGAAGAAACCTGCTTCCAAGCCACAAGTAAGATATTTAAATGGAAAAACTCAGATGTAGGAGAGTGATGAATCACAAAATGCTTGGTAGATAGATCTACCCATTTTTTGTACTTGGATCAATCACTCAGTCATTCAGTAAGCATTTATTAGGTGCCTCATATGCCAAGTTCTCTGCTAGGAACTGGAAATACAAATACAGTAAATAAAACCATTTCTATTTGCAAAGAGCTTATGTTAAAATGGGTCTAATGACAATGAAGCATATAGCTAAAGGCATATGGAACTTAGAAAATGCACAATCCACTTTTTTCAGCAATGTAAAAAGTATCACCTTAAGTAAATCAATCACCTAACAATCATTAGACACCTATATAGTATAGCTCTATCTAGTCTTTGTGGCATGGTGGAAAGACAAATGGACTTGGAGTCCTGAAGATGTGGATTCAGTTCCTGCCTGTTATTCTTAGTAGCTGGGTATGATAATGGGGAAATAAATTGATCCTTCTAGGTTTCAGGCAAGATTCATGCACAGAATTATAGATGTCTTAATCAGTGTTGGTTGAAGAAATTCTTAAACCCAAAGAAATTACAGATTTTTGACATTGTTTGGAGTATGGGTGATTGTGCTAGGTGATGGGGAAATAAAAGGATTAGTTATGGAATGGTACCTTCTCTTGTTGAATATATAATTTCGGAAGAGTATTAGACATAAGCAAAGGTAAATATATTACATAATGTTACACCACAAGTACTTTGTAGAAGGATAAGCCAAAATGCTATTTGTTATCCAAATGGAAATGAACAAGGGGAATATCATCAATTGAGGTATTCTGGGAAGGGTCAATGGAGGAGATGACTTGAATTGGCATTTAAAGGTTGAGTAGTAATTCAACTGGCAGCTAGTTGGTTCAATAGATAGAATAACAGTTCTGAAGTCAAGGAGATTCATCTACATGAGTTTAAAACTGACCTCAGACATTTACTAGCTGTGTGACCCTGGACAAGCCCTTTAACCATGTCTGCCTCAGTTTCTTCATTTGTAAAGTGATCTGGAGAAGGATATAGCAAACCACTCCAGTATCTTTGCCAAAAGAACCCCAAATGGGGTCATGGAAAGTCAGACATGATTAAACAAAAATAATATGTAATTCAATAGTTGAAGATGAGGTAAGAAGAAATTCTGGCTATTGAGAAGAGGATGAAGAAATGGACTGAGAAGTGGGAAAAGTCAGCGTGTACCCAGGGGTCAGAGGAGTCAGATTTGACTAGAGCACAGAGTGGGAAAAGAATAATGTGCAATGTCTATAAATATAGGATAGCATCATATCGCAGAGGGACTTGAGATGCAGGCAAAGACTTTGAATTTTACAATAGGGAGTTGCTAAAGACTTTTAAATAGAAGGGTGACAAGAGAGACAATTCTGGCAGCAGTATGAGGAATTGATGGAAGGGGCAGAGAGTCAAAGTGGGAAGAACTGTTAGAAAATTACTGAAATAGTGCAGGTAGTTAATAATGAAGGCCTAGGCTAATGTGGTGAGAATGGAGAGGATGGGGATCAATTTGGGAAATGTAGAGTGGGGTTTAATAAGATTTGGTAACCAATTTGATATGAAAGGTAAGGGAGATGGGGGAGTCAGAGACAACTAAATGGTAGTACTAGATATAGATGTAGATATAGATATAGATATGGATATAGATGTGGTTGTGGGGCAGTCATTTGCATAGAATTTAAAGTCTTGGGCTTGGTCCCAATTTTTCCACAGCTTCTTCAACATTTATTATTTTCCTTTTTTGTCATTTTAGCCAATCTGATTGCTATGGTGGTGAGTCTAGAGAAGGGGACCAAGGACAGAACCTTGAGGAGCATTCACATTAAAGGAAAAGGAAAAGGATGAAGGCCCAATGAAGAGTGCAGGGAAGGAATGGTCTTTTAAGTCCAGGGAGGAGATGTATGTCTACCAGTAGGTGTGTCTAACACTGTCCAAAGATTTAGAGAAGTTAAGGAAGCTTGAAAAAAAAGCCCTTTGAATTTGGAAATTACAAGGTTATTGGTAACGTTTGAGAGATTATTTTCAAGAGAGTGCTGTCAGTAGAAATCAGACTGTAAGATACTGAGAAGACAGTGGGTAGTTAGGAATTGGAACCAACTTTTTCAAGAAGTTTATCAGTGAAGAGGAAGATATGTATCCATAGCTAGATGGCACAGGCTTTTAAATTTTTTTAAAGAATTGAAGAGATATGAGAATTAAAAAATTTCTTTTTGGCAGATGAGACAGAGCTAATGGAAAGGGAGTGATTTGAAATGTATGAAAGAGAGAGGATGGTTACTGGAGAAAGGTCCTGGAGGAGGCAGGAGGTAATTTCCAAGGGCACAAGTAGAGAAATGAGCATTAACTAAAGAAGGGATTCTTAATCTTTTTTTGTGTAGTTGACATCTTTGGCAGTCTAGTGAAGCCGATGGGCCTCTTCTGAGAGTTATGTTTTAAAATAATTGAAGGAAATGAGAAATTCCAGTTAGACACAGTGAAAATAAAGATGTAATTTTTTTTCTTCTTCAAGTTCATGTTGTTGTTCAGTTGTTTCAGTCATGTCTGACTCTTTGCGGCCCCACTTAAGGTTTTCTTGGAATGGTTTGCCATTTCCTTTTCCAGCTCATTTTACAGATGAAGAAACTGTGGCAAACATAGTTAATTGACTTGCTCAGGGTCACATGGCTAGTAAGTATCTGAGCTCAGATTTGAAATCTTCCTGATTCCAGGCCAGCATTATCTATCCAATTCATTAAGTTCATAGACTCCTTGAATCCATCCACATACCCCTCTGGACCACAGGTTAAGAGCAACCAGACTAGAGGAAGGAAGTAAGAGTGGGAGATGGTACTGAGAAGTTTTGAAGAATTTCATACCAGATGGTTCTGTGGTAAAAAGTTTTAACAGTCGATTAGATAATGGAGAAACATCAGTTTTTTTTTTTTTAGGACCACCCTTTTGGGGAGGAGACCAACAGCATGAGCTACGCACACCAGTCCGCCTGCGACGCACGCCAGATTGCCTGCTGAGCACTCGACTTCCGGGGTGCGAGCTTAAAAGGCAAGGAGAGAATGGAAGTGGGCCTCTTTTTCCTGCTCCGCTGGTCTCCTGGCTGCGCTGCACAGACAGACGCAGACTGGAGTTTGACTCGGCCCGGCTCTCCGTTAACAGCACATGCTTGACTCGGTCTCTTGCCCCAAAGGTGGCCTTCCGCTTTTGGTGAGTTTTATACAGAATATAGACTAAGCCTAGACTTAAGACCATTTGTATTGTATTTCTACTTTCCTATCCTTCTAATCAACATCACCTTGTGACTACCATACAATAAAAGCTCTATCTAGAAAACCAGAAGCTTCTTCCATTTACTAGTCTGGGAGATAAATTAAGGGAAAGGTAAAGTAGGGGAGATTTATGATCTAATACCCAATTTTAATCTCACAGTTCCTCATCTTATCAGGGAAGTAAGAAACTACATCATTTGCAGTTATATAGTTGTTTGAATGTTTTAGAGGTCAAAGGAAAAAAAATTGGAAGAGATGCTCTGGAGAATGAGATAGGGAGTCAATAAAGCTAGAGTAGAAGGATTGTTGAGAAAGAGCAAGTGCTACATGGGAGTTGCTAGTTGGCTCAGTAGATAGAATTCTGGGCCTAGAGTCAGGAAGATGCATCTTTGTGAGTTCAAATCTGATCTCAGGCACTTACTATGGACCATGAGAGAGTCACTTAATCCGGTTTGCCTTAGTTTCCTCATCTGTAAAATGAGCTGAAGAAGGAAATGGCAAACCACTCCAGTATCTTTGCCAAGAAAACCCCAAATAGGGTCATGAAAAGTCTGAAACAATTGAACAATAAAAGTGCTTTCCATTTATTATCTCATTGTTCCTCATCACAAACCTACTCTCCATATGGTTATCTATCCTCCCAGATACTCTCTTCTCCATGGGTTTTTTTTTTTATACTGTTCTGTCTGCTCTCCTTTGTTGTGGGTAGAGTCACAGCTTACAATTTGGGTGCAGATCAGAGCCAGCTTTACTGCAGAATACGAAGCCATGCAGTAATTCAGAAGGAAGAATCCCCTGCTGAGCACACAGCGGGGTTTTGTACTCTAAGAAAAACAAGTCGTTTTTGTCTACAGTTAGCTTTGCCAATGGAACAGGGCAACTTGTTTCACTCTGTGGTTGGCCTTGAAGGCAGAACAGGTCAAACTTTTTTTCACTCTAGGGGGTGAGGTAAGCTCAAATTCTGAGCAATAAAGATGACTGTTTTATAAGTACATGCTGGCTCATGACAAGAAAGTAGGGAGATAGGGGCACCTTCTTTTGGGGTGTATATACCTCCTGCCTGCCTTGCAGGCAGGACACCCATATTAGTTTATAGAAGGAAAAGGTAAAGCTGATCTAATTCACTTCCTTCAGTAGTTTGCCCATTTCTTAATTGAACTAGAACCTCCCATTAGGATACCAGATACTGAGTTAAATTAATAAATGATCTAATAAATGATTCTTCGGTCCTTCTGCTCCCCCTTTTTTTGTCACTCTAGCATCTCTGAAGAAATGGAAGGGGAATGCATAGAACTGAGGGCCATTTTATATTCATCTTTGTTTCATGGTTGCCTTGACCCAAAAACTCAGTACCAAGTAGCCTACTTACTGTGATGTGCCTCTCTGTATTTAGCTAGGGTGGTCCAAGAAAAGCAGGCTCAGTCTGTTACTGGGACTGTGCTTGAAACCTTGCCAGCATAGTAGAACCTGCCAGATTTTGAATTCCTTTGAGAATCCAGGGGCATTTCTTCACTACAATGCCACATTAGAGTAGTGGAGAAAATGTTTGTTGAAGAAAAGTTTTCTTCAATTATTCTTTGTGAAAGACAACAGATGGTCAGTCTATGTGTTACACTGGTAGTCCCAAGATAGACAAAGTGATAAAGGAAGCTCTGGTGCATTAGGTGACTCCTTTGTGGAGGACTGAGGTAAAATGGTGAGTGTGAATGGAAAGATAATAAAGGACATAGAAGAATTGAAGTTGGCATTGGTAGAGGGAATATCCATAACTAATGAAATCACAGATCTATTGATTCCCTGTATTCCAAGTATTCCCTGTTGAATTAACGATATATGGATGGCTGTCCCACAATGATTTTCAGTTCAATCTTTTTTTAGTCATGTCTGACTCCTTGTGACCCCATTTGTGGTTTCCTTGGCAAAGATATTGGAGTGGTTTCCCATTTTTCTTCCCCAACTCATTTTGTAGATGAAGAAGCTGAGGCAAACAGGATTAAGGTACTTGCTCAGAGTCACACAGCTAGCAAGCATCTGAGGCCACAATGGAAATCAGGAAAAATAGTCTTCTTGACTCCAAGCAAAGGACTCTATCGTCTTTGCCACCTGGCTGCCCCCACAGTGGTTACTTGTGATTATTTGATTGGTCTCTCAGAGCAACTTCTTTGAATGATTTGCTTGGGACATCTTCCTTTCTGTTTCAGACACAGGTTCCAGAAAATGTGGAATACAATGAATGTTGAATCTGATACAACATTCACCTCAACTATGTACCCAGTAGACAGGTCAACGTTTACAAGGCTTGAATTCAACCAGAAGTCAACCACGAAGTTACATCAACAGTGATGTCACTAATCCACTTACAGAATATTATGTGAGACATTATAACTTCCTGGAATTGTCAGGGAGTGACCCCAGACATTTTTACAAGCTCTCTGGTACACAGCATCTCTTTAAATTTATCCATACTTTGATACTCCTATGGCTTTATGATATCATTAAAGTGGTTACTCTCTCCAAAAATGCTGATAGCATCCACTATTTATGTCCTTCTGTCCATTTTCTATAAGAGGTCCAATGTTCTTAGCACTATCCTATAGAAAAATCTTTTGAAATTACATTGTTATCATCTTCAGGAAATCCCTAGAGTTTGCTTTAGATATTTTCCATAACAACCAATACCATTGGCAAGTGTATGCCTCCTTCTTTTATTTTTTGCTCAGTAGTTATAATGAGAAGGTTAGTGAAAGATTTGGGTAACTGAGGGAAAACATGATATGATGACTAGAGTGGGGGACTTGGAGTCAAGAAGCCCTCAGTTCAGATATTACCTCTGATACTAGATGTGTGACCATGGGTAAGTCACCCAAGCTCTATGAATCTTGGTTTCTCTATTGATAAAATTGGGACAATAATCTCTATTGCATCTTCCTCACTGCATTGTTATGAGACTCAAATGAGGTAAAAGATGTAAAGCACAAATGGCGATTTTCATTATCCTCTGCCTAGTCTGCCATTTTATTGCTTGTACCACAAAGGCAGAAGCAATTCACAGGATTGAAGACCAATTTGTATTTTTTCTTCATTTCCTAGATTGAAACAGTTTAAAAATTCATCATCTAGCATTCAGTCTAGTAGTGATGAGCCTTTTGGAATTTAGATAGACTGGCCCTTGGAAAATAGTCACAGTCCATTGCCAATGCTGTTCTCAAAACCTTACAGCACAGAACTTGGCAGAATTTGTGCCCTGCTGGCATTGCCTTTGAGGGCCAAGAATCATCTTCACTATTTTCATTCTTAATGAAAGTGTAAAAACTGGGCAATTCACACTACAAATGGGATTAGAAATAAAACAATGACTGGCAGTCTACATTGGAAAAAAAATGACTGGACAACTGCTAGATCTCCATTTCTTTTGATTCCATGTACATAGTCCATCATCACAACTTTGGGAACATATAACTAGGGTCAATGGAAATCATCTGATAAACCAACAGGTGTTAATGTTATCATAATACACTGGAAAAAAGACACAATATTAAAATGCTGCCTCAAAGATAGAACATAAGCATAGGAAACCCTTTTAGTTCACAGAGTAGACTCACAATTTACAGTGTCCCTGTTGTTCTGTCCTCTGGCTGCCCCAGGGAAAGCTATACCCCCTCCAACAACCATCCTTCTCATAATTGGTCTCAGTTTGGGCCTTCTTTTTTACAGGCAGAATTTTACCGGAGGCCTCTCTCCAGGAAACAAAGCTTTACATAAACTAAGGCTACATAGAGGAAGAGGGATTTGATACTTGCTCAATTTTGAATCAGTTAAGTGGGGAGGCATCTTATGGGATTGCAGTTGGAGAGAACACATCATAGATAGATCAGCTAGTGGCTGGGAGTGGGGAAAAAGAAAAGGAATCAATCCAAATAAGTGACTTGGACCCTAGAGATTGTTCTGAGTCTTCTTTAGGAATCTTGGGGACCTCTGAATTTTGGTTTTCATTCTGACTCTTATCAGTCCTGCTTGAGGATGAACATGCAGAATGACACAATATTCACAGATTTTTCTGTTCACTGGATTGTCTAGGTTTAGTCCTTAGCAATAGTGTGGGTGGTCGTTAAAGTCTTTTTAATACCACAAAATGTTCTCTTTTTCTAATGGGATGATAACTACCGGCAATCATATTTAACCACACAGAGTGGTTAAAATGAATAGCTTCAGGCTTATTTCACTCAGGATAGGTCAGAAGTGCAAGTTTAAATGGAAAGATATTTTAGCAGGACATTGAAGGGAAGAATTGTTTCAAATAATTACTAGCAGACAATATTATTGCTTGACTATAAGGTTTTCTCCTTTTGTTAAGCTTTCCAAGCTAGATTTTACTGATTTAGAGGACAGAATTCAATGTTTACAAGTCAACACAGGAAAACTAAGGAGGTTTATGTGTTCTTGCTCTGTCTATAAAGTTTTTCATGGTAAGAGAATTGGTTGGATCATTAATCTTATCATGGTAATGAACACGTGCAAATAATTCATTTTTCTCCCATGTATTGCCATGGCTCTGCTTCTCATGAGGATAGTGGTATGAGACAGTTGCCCTTGGGTTTTTTCTCCAAAACTATAGCTCATCTTTCTGACCTTTTAGTAAAATGAAGCTGGAGTGATACTGAATCATATGTGATTGAAGGTTTCAAGACCATTTAGAGGTGGTTTTGGCAATGCTAACAATGGTGTGGAGAACTGACCAGGGCAAGCTTCTAAGGGAAACTGGAAGATAGGACTGACCTCTATACCAAGCACAAAAACATGTAAGGGCTTGAGGATTGTTTTGGGATCTTTGTGAAACTTAAACCTCCCTTGTTTTTCATGCTATTCAGTATAAATGAGAGGTCAGAGTACTGGGCTTGGAGTCAGTATATCTGGGCTCAAATCCCAGCTTTGATAATCACTGTGGACAAGTCACTTAGCTTTCCTGAGGTTTAGTTTCATCATCTGTAAAAAAAAGAATCATGAAGATGTTGACAATAATAATAATACTTGTACTCCATGTTATTGTTTCTTCCCAATAGACTATAAGCTTCTTGAGGGCAGTGGTTGTTTTTAGTTTTTTCTTTGTATCCTCCATCCCCAGCAAGCACTTAATGATTATCTTTTGTATTGGATTGTTTACCTCTCTTACAAGGTTTTTGTGAAGATGGTATTTTTTTTTTTTTTTTTTAGTGAGGCAATTGGGGTTAAGTGACTTGCCCAGGGTCACACAACTAGTAAGTGTTAAGTGTCAGAGGCCGGATTTGAACTCAGGCATTCCTGACTCCAGGGCCGGTGCTTTATCCACTGCGCCACCTAGCTGCCCCAAGATAGTACTTTATAAACCCTAAAATGCCATACAAGTATTGGCAGAATCAATTTTATCATTCACCCAAAGGCAATAAAAACACAATTTCATGGGACATTAGGTCATTTTGTCTTGTGGTGCTTATGATGAACAATTTTTAACAAATGCCACAAAGATAATCTTCACTAATGAGCCAATATTTGATACATTAGGATTTGAATCCAGGTCTTTCTACTGTAAATCCTTTTTGCTCCAAACTGTTGCTCGTAAAGCATCCATTTCATTGATCTTTTCTCTCAATAATTCTTCATTCTTCACTTTCTTTTGTTTACATGATATTGAATTTTTATTTTCTTCAAAGATAATATGTGGTTGTTATTATTTGCTATTTAGAAAATAGAAGAAAAGATATTTAAAGAGAAGAGGTTGTCGAAAGGACCACATGAGCTTGGAATTTACAGAGTAATCCTAAGGTAGAAGGAATTTCCAGAGGTAATCTTTCATTTCCAGGTAAAGTTAAAATCATACCAGCTTTTGATAGCCCTACATTCAAAGGTTCTGAACAAGAGAGATGTAATATCTTCTCTGTTTAGTCCATCCTAGGAAGGAGCAACATTAAGAATATATCAATGTGACATGAAAGCCACTATGGTTTAGTGAAAAGAGAGTAACTAGACTTTTGGTCAGAAGCCCTAGGTTTAGAGTTCTAGAATTGCCATGTATTGGTCATGAGGGCAAAGGCAAATCTCAACTCTTTAGGCCTCACTGTAATCATCTGTAAAAATGGGGATAAGTCACTATTACATTTCTTACAGAGTTGTTTTGAGGAAATTTCTTAATAATCTGAAGATTGCCATACAAATGCAAATTATTATTATTTAGCATTTTTGCCTGTTTCATGCATCATGTAGCCCAAATAAAATATCCATCATGAGGTAGCAACTTTCTGGTGATGAACTTCATTTTATTTAGCTAGTCTGGTGGTCAGGTAGCAGATAGGCTAGTTGGTCCCTTTTTATCCTGTGTCTGTCCTTGAAGCTTTTCTATCTTGATGGAATATGACAGAGTTTGTGCTTCACTGGCATAGTTTCCAGGAACCTGAAGTCTCCAGCATCTTACAATGAGGCATTAGAGTAGGTCTTCTGGTAATCAAAATAATACATAATACAAATAGGTCAATCAATCAATCAATCAGTTTTTGAGCATAATTTTAATGCTATATAAGATACTCTGCAAAATGCTAGGAATAAGATAGAGCCTGGGATAGCAACTGGACCTGAGATTTCATTAGAAAGGGCAACTCCAGGTGAAGAAACTCTCCCAGCCAATGCAGGTCAAAACATCCTCTGCTAATTATAATTTTTTTTTTTTTTTAGTGAGACAATTGGGGTTAAGTGACTTGTCTAGGGTCACACAGCTAGTAAGTGTTGTCTGAGGCCTGATTTGAACTCAGGTACTCCTGAATCCAGGGCTGGTGCTTTATCCACTGCCCCTTGCTAATTATAATCTTATGGAGTTAACTGAAGACACTAAGATATTGAATGGGTTGTCTAAGGTTAAATAGTCAGTTTGTGTCAGAAGAAGGACTTGAACCCAGGTTTTCTTGTCTTTAAAGAAAACTCTCTAGGCATACAAAGAAAAAAATGGAAGTAATTTATCTCAAGGAGTTCTTATTCTTGTTCGGAGTAAATATAAATAAAATAGATACAGGAATTATTACTATAGGATGAAGTGCAACATAAACTTAATAATTTATCATCCAGTTAATCTGTTAAATTTAGCAGAGGAGACTAATAATGCATAGATTATATCTTTTTAATATACAGAAAAATCCTCTTCTGGGCTTCAATGAAGAGACTGGTTCGTAGGAAGCTTATTCTTCGACATAACACAGTTCAAACTCTTTTCCTCTAATTTTTTTCTCAGTTAGAGAAGATAGTCTTCCTAAAAATTAGTTTCTTTACCTCAAACAACTGGGTGTGATACACATGTTGAACTCACCAAGAGGTAAAAGAGAAAAAAGTCGTGCATTTCAGGAAAATAATAAATTACATGCTTCTGATTTTACAGCTGCAAAGAAATTGGGTTATACGTACTATGGAAAGTAGTAGTTCCCAAATATATTTTGTTTTGTTTTGCTGAAAAGATTAAATGAGCTGATTTAAAAATTTAATTCTTAAGTTTAGAGATATAAGAGGTTGTCTGATACAAATCAATTTACAGCTGAGGGAGTTGAGGCCTAAAGATGTTAAGGTCATATGGGTACTAAGTGTCAGAAAAAGGATTTAATTCCCAGTCATCTGACAGCTAATTTAGCCCATTTCCCACTGTACTGCCCTGCCTCCTGAGGTTATTAGATGGTCAGCAATTAAACGTTTATTTTTATGTCAAATTTAATAAAAAATATCAAATTGTTATTTCCCAGCAAGTACTTTCCCAGTAACAATGACAATAAAAGTCTATTACTGTTCTCATTATTTCCTTCCCTAAATAATTTTCTTTGGTAATTTATTAAATGCTCTATGAATTTCACCTGTAGAATGGGGGTAATAATTTCTGTAATGTTTACTTCATAAGGTTGTCATGGGAATTACTCTAAAACCATCCTTTCTCTAGTTTTACTGTTACATCTTTCCTTCCGTCTTCCTTCATCTCTCTCTCTCTCTCTTCTTTCCTTTCTTTCATGGGGCAATGAGGTTTAATAGATTTGCCCAGGTTCACACAGCTAGTATGTGTCAAGTGTCTGAGGCTGTGTTTGAACTCAGGTCCTCCTTAATCCAGGGCTGTTGCTTTATCCACTTCACCACCTAGCTGCCCTGCTGTTACATCTTAATGCAACACTGACTACTGCTCACCCAGATTATTATGATAGCCTCCCAATTTGTCTTCCAGGCTTTATCCCTTCTACTTCTTTCTTCATACCAATGATAAACTAATATTTCTTATTCACACATTTAATTACATCAGTCCTTTTAAAATTCAGTGTCTTTCTATTTTCTACATTGAAATAAAAATCTACCACTGGTGTTATCCCTCTTTACCAGCCATTTTAGATATTACTATCCTTTATATATTCTATTTTCCAGCCCAGCTGAACTATTCTTTACCCCCAGAAGCATATTCTCTTCTTTCCTATCTCCATGCCATTATTCACACTGTTCTTTTTTTTGAAGGGCAATGAGGGTTAAATGCCTTGCCCAGGGTCACACAGCTAGTAAGTGTCAAGGGTCGGAGGCCAGATTTGAATTCAGGTCTTCCTGAATCCAGGGCCGGTGCTTTATCCACTGTGCCACCTAGCTGCCGCCTAGATCTGATTTTGATGATCTTTTACTAATTCATGGGTTAAGATACCCTATGTCCTCTAAATCTATTTGACATGAATATTGTCCTCTTGAAGCCCCAGTTCTTCATCCCTGAAGCTCCCGCCTCCCCCAGCCCTGGAATTCACACATTGGAAATACACTCCACTTCCCTGGCTTCTCCTTCTGATTACATGGCTCCTCTCTGAACCCCCATTTAAGAAGGATGCCTAGGCTAGCCAAATCTCATCCTTTTCCACTTCTCTCATGCTGTTCTTCCCTACCATTTCCTTGTTTGTCTCTCCACCCTCTTCTGTTGTTCAATAGTTTCAGTCCTGTCCCATCCTTCCTTTATATGTTGTCCTCTCCCATTAGAATGTAAACTCCTTGAGGGTAGAGATTGTCTTTCTTTTTGCTTGTACTTGTATCGCTAATATAACATATTGATTTTGTATCTTCTTCTCTGTCACTTGCCCATTGCTATGCCAGAATATGAAGTTATATTTTAATGAAGAAAGTACAATACCTCCCCATTAATAAGGTATTAAATATATTTTGGTTCAAAACTTGACCCTCATCAATAAGTCTCTTCTCTTTGGCTCTTCCCCATGTGATTCCCCCAAATAAATCAAAGCCATCTTTTTGTTTGCTTTGTTTTTTGTGAGGCAATTGGGGTTGTGACTTGCCCAGGGTCACACCGCTAGTAAGTGTCAAGTGTTCATTTGAACTCAGGTCCTCCTGAATCCAGGGCCAGTGCTTTATCCACTGCACCACCTAGCTGCCCCAATCAAAACTATGTTAAGGAATGGGAGGATGATAGGATAGAATCCTAGGAATTAGAGATAGAAGAGACCTTGGAAATTATTTAGACCAATCACTTTATTTTATATGTGTAGATGGAGAGCTTTCAAAGTTAGGGCTTCTACTTTGTTTTATGTCCAATAATAATTTGTAAAATCTGCACTAAGTCATTCTTTGTGCAGATCCTATCAGGTTTTGAACCTTGTAGAACTGATCCAATATATCTGAAAACCTAATGACACAAATGTAATTAAACATGTTTTCATTCTTAAATTGGCCATAAAGTACCTCAAACACCCCTTTTGTTTGCTTTCATAGCTCCAAGACAAAATCCAGACATCTATTTACTCATTATATGACTTGATAGGCCATCTGATGGTGATTTAAAAGGTCTGAGATACTAAGTGCTTAAGTGGGGTTTTAATTAGTAACTGGCAAACTTCAAAAAGCTTCCATGTTTGGTTTGGATAAGCCCTGATTAGCTTGAAGGCTTGGCTAGTGTTTCACCAGCATTTCTCTACTCAGCATCTCATTCTCCAGAGAGTGAGAGTCGTGTTAATAGATACATCAGGTAAACAATTTTGGAAGCATATCTTTGGAAAGTCAGATGCACTATCTGATTTCCCATTTATTGTGCCAATCCTTTGCATTGAAGTTTCTTGCTCATTCATATGCATTTCTTGGGCTTTTAGCATAGAAATTGAATTGGAACTTGGAAATCATAAAGTTCAACACTTTTATTTCATAAATGAAGGAACTGAGACCCAGTAAGATGAAGTGACTTGCTTAAGGTTACATAGCTACAAGGTGATAGTCAATAAACATTTATTAAATGCCTACTATGTGCCAAGCCCTGTAATAAGTACTGAGGCTACAAAGAAAGACAAAAGACAGTCTCTTCTTTCAAGGGCCTCACAGTCTAATGGCAGAACCAACGTGGAAACGTCCATGTTTGAACGAGTAATATACAGAATAAATTGGAGATAATCAGGGCAGTAAAATTAAGGGACATCAGAAAAAATCTTCTTGTGGGAGATTTTAGCAGGGACTTGAAAGAAGCCAGTAAAAGCAGGAAGCAAAGGGGAGGAGGGAGAATATGCAGGGTCAACCTTTCCTCCTTATACCAATAGAAGAAAATTAAAAACTTTTAATGACATTTCCTTGCAGCCTTAACCTCGCCTCCTCCCTGCCTCTCTCTGTCTGTCTACCTCTGTCCTTCTCCCTGTCTCTGTCCCTTTCACTGTCTCTCTGGTCTCTCTCTCTCTCTCCCTGTCTCTCTCTGTCTCTATCCCTTTCTTTGTTTGCATCTGCTCCATTTCTATCTCTATGATTGACTGTCTGTCCCCTCTCTCTGTCCTCTTTTCCTTTTTCTGCCTTGTTACAGGGGATTTTTTTTCCCTCCATTGCCCCAGAACAACATTTTTCTGGGGTTGCTTATTAGAATTCCAATGTTTCTATTTTTATAACATTTCTGAAAGAGATGCTTATAACAACAGCATACACAGGTTGTATATTTCATCGAATCATCGAATCTCATTTGGATGTGAAACTAGGGGCTTTCTAATCCAACCCATACAGAATCTCCTCTTTTTCACTTGTTCAAAGATCTTGCTCTTATGGAGATGCTCTTCAGAGATTTCAGTGATTGGATATGGGACCAGCAGCAATTCCAGCACTATATCTTAAGCAACAATCATTTATTAAACACATATTCCAGGAACTCCTAGCCACAGGAGATGCAGAACATATGTACATTTACAAACGTAAATATAAAGTATATTACATACATATTACAAATTTATTACATTTATAGCATATACAGTACATTTTGGGGGGTTGACCATAGAGGCACTAGCAGCTGGGGAAGGGATCAGAATAGGTCTTGTATATTTTTGATTCTCCGGTTTATGTCTGCAGCTGCTGCTATACCATTGCTGCTTTGCTTGTTTTTTTTTTTCCTTAAAAACAGCCACACCCTCACTCTGGCTGGGTCCATTAAGGCACGGAATCAAATATTTTAGGCAAACACTTATGTTTGGTGCCTATTGCCAAGGCAGCAACTCAAACATGTCCACTATTTTAAGATGTTAGACAAAAACTTTCAAGAAGCTTACTATGAAATAGCTGATAATTGGAATAATAATTATGATGTCTCACTGTCTTTTCCAATAGACTGTAAGGTCTTTGAGGGCAGGATTTTATTTTTGTCTTTTGTAAAGAATTAATTGTTATTTGAGGTTTTTATGCCTCAGCGCACACTGGTCTGGGGCTCCACAAACCGCACGGTGCTCCACCCACTGGTTGTAGCCATTGCCAGGGCTCTGGCACCTCACGTCATCACCACTCGCTGATGCCTACATGGGCCTGGCAAAATTATAATGATTGGAAGCCTAGTGAGGGCAGTCATGTGACTGTCAGAGCGGCCATCCCACAGGCATTCTGCTGTGTATTTTCAGCTCATTCCTGGGCGGTGATATTTTTTCACGTATTATAATTTCCCTTTCCCCATTTTATTTCCTTTCCCTTGATCCTACTGATCCTGTTTGTGTTTTGTTTTTAAGTTCGTTCCTGCTAAAAATAAATCTTGTTCTGTTTTGAGGGAGGCTGCCGGTCTCCTTCCTTGCCCCAATATTGCGGCGAGCCGCTTAGCTAGAACTCACCAATTAAAAATTGGTCCCCACACTTTGTATCCCCAACGATTTAGCACAGATCCTGACATTTAATACTAGGTGTTTAATAGATGCTTATTAATTGATTTATATTGGACTTTAAAAACATTTTTCTCATAAGAAATTTCTCAGCTGGTAGCCCCATCTACAGATGGGCAAAAATTAGGCTCACAGGAATTATATGACTTGCCCATGGTCATATTTTGGTAAGTGCTTGAGTGAGAATGCAAAGCAAGGTCTCCTGATTCTAACACCAGTGAGTATAGGTACTGAGAGCTGCTAGTTAAAATCCTTCTCTGATGCTTCACCATGCCAAGGGGGTGTCCTAGGGTTCTTGAAGGCAAGACTAATAGAATACTTCCCTTATGTATACTACCACATTAGAAATGTGTTCAAGTATGGATTTGGCAGTGGATTATTATCTCAGGGTCACTGGTCTTCAGATCTGGACCCTTTGAATGCTAATGGCAGGGGAGAGGGCATGTCAATTAATTTTGATGTGGTTCATTATGAGAAAATTGATCACCAGGTGTTGCATTTTGAGATTTTAGCAACACATGAAACTCTCTTCCACAAAGGTTGAGTGTTTTCTTCTCCTTTAGTGGAAATCTACATTGATGAATTCATGGATCTTTAGAAGTACTGAGGTAGCTATCTCTAACAGGTTTCTTTCCTTACTAAAAGGGTAACGGAAAAGCTTTCTTCCCTGCCCCCTTGTTCATTTTGTGGTCTATTAGTCTGGCCAGATTTTGAACCCCTGTGATTCCCATCTGTACATTTAGTACTTTGTGAGTTACAAAAGCTTTCATTGTTTCAGTGCCAATATAGTCCAAGGACTTTCACACTTTTATATAGGTCACAACATAAATTAAAATTTCTCACTTTAATGTTCAAATAACTTATAAAGTCTACGCATATTGGATACGTGTAAAAGAATTCATGTGTGTGTGTGCATGTGTGTGATCGGAAGTTATATTTTCAGTGCTGTTGGTATGACCATTCCAATATCTTGAAATCAAGTTTCTCTGGCGGTCAATATATCTAAAGTGATGTTTGTGACCCTGAGTCCAGTTAAAACTCTACTTTCTACAGGAAGACCTTTCTGATAATTTTCAATTCAAGTGCCTTTCCTCTGGTTATTATTTAAAATTTTTCCTGTACATAGCTTGATTGTACATAGTTCTTTGAATGCTGTCTTCTCTATTTTATTGTGAATTCCTTTATAATAGGATTTTGATTTTTCTTTTTCTTTCTTTACTTTTTTTTTGACCTTTTTCTGTATTCCCAGAACTTGGCACAGTTCCTGGCACATAGTAAGTCCTTGATAATGTTTATTGACTTTCGAATGTAGTCATACATTTGGGGAAGACAGGAAATAAAAAGATTCTCTAATTTTCCTATAAAATAAAAACCATAAACAAGTTATACCTATCTTCTAAAATAATTTTAAACTAAATATTCTTTGATTATTTTGTCTAATCTTTAAGCAAAAATAATTTCCAAGTGGAAGTTAATTCCCAAGGTTTTGTAATATTGGTAGAGTAGAAAAGATTTATGAAGACTTAATTGGCAAGGAAGAATATATAGAAATTACTTATGAATAATGTAGTACCTGGGAGCATCCTCCCTCCTCCAACTACATAGGGCATGCTTTCCAGAGAAGACTACCCCTGTTTCAAGGTTTTCTATGGGTCTATATCCACAAAACCTATATCTCATGAGCCTCCACTTGAGTGTTTACCTTTAACAGTCAGCCAATGGACACAACTAGTTCAAAAGCAAAGGTATTTAATGAAGTTGCATGGTAATAAAAGTAATTTAAAGGTAGCCCCAGAGGGTGTTTGACAATAACTATAAAATATTTTCTCCACTAACTTGGGGCACACTCTTCCACAAAACAATAACTAACATTTATATAGTGCTTACAATGTGCCAGGCACTGAGTGCTAAGTGCTTTACAATTTTTATCTCATATGACAACAATCTTGGGAGATAGGTGCTATTCCTATCATTTTATAGTTAAAGAAACTGAGGGAAAGACATGTCCAGGGTCATGTTGCTAGTTGTTATCTGAGGCTAGATTGTACTAAGGTCTTCCTGACTCCAGGCCTAGTGTTCTATCTACTATTACACATATCTGCCCTACATACTGTAAGTGCGAAGGGTGGACAGAAAGATGTAGCAAATACAAAAGAGGGAGAGACATGTAAGGAATATGAATACCCAGGGTACACAAGTAGAAGGGCATTCATATTTCTGCTGTAATAGATCTACTGATATTTTCTTGTGATCTGTCCCCTCTTGATCTTTTCTCTGCTGGTCTCCACTATACCAGTAGCCTCTGCTAGACACTGTTCTGCTGGATCTTTTTTTTGCTTCCCACTTCTGGCTTTAGCTGAGGTCCTTGGTTATTTCCTCCTCAAGAGAAGAGTGGGCTTTGAAATGCTCTCTAAAAGAGCCAGAGGCTTTTTCAGAAGTTCTTTTAGGAGAGCAAGATGCTGTCAACTATAGAAATTGCAACAGTCCTAGAGGGAAGAAATACCACAACCTTCTCAGTCTTCTTTTTCCTTCTCAGAGTTATCTGCCTCATTCGCTTCAGAGTTTTGGCTACTGAGCCATTCATCTTCAGAAGAGTCTCAGTCATATGTGCCAAGCTCTTTAAAAGAAAGAACAAAAATATCCTCTAGTTACTTTGCTAATATACTCAGATTCAAGTCTGTCTTTTCTTTCGACTAAACTTCTTGGTTGCTAGGTTTGGAGTATCTCTGGGCTACTCATTCTAGCACATAATGAGCATTCGAATTTCAATTGAGTGTTAGGCAATATCAGGCCACTATTCATATAAGGGTTATTTGCCCATTAATGAATAAACAGTTCTGGGTTTGGGGTTCCCCTGGTTTTTTGTATTTTTTCCATCTCCAAGTGCCTTCCAATCTACCATGTAGATGAATAGTAGGGGAAAGACACAGAGACAAAGCTAAACCCAGGGGGTAAGGTCTACCTTTCAACCTACTTAGTCACATTCTTGATCTTATTTAATGACAAGGCCTCAAAAGCATTTGAATTCAACTTTACATTGCTCCCAGAGTTGAACCATTTGTATTGAAGATCTGAGTTGATGTCCAGTCTTGGCCACATATCGTCTCTGTAATCCTGGGCAAGTCAGGGAACCTCTCAGTGTCCCAAATAGCTCTCTAATTCTTGAAGTTGCAAAGAACTTGCTGATCAGCTTTAGTAGGTGGAGTTTCCTCACCAGGGAGCCCCCTACACCAATAAAAATCACAAAGTGGACATCCTCCACCCCAAAGTAGCTGGGTTTATATAGTTAGTGCCTTGAGATTTCCAAAGCACTTTATAAGCACAATCATGGTCTTATTCACATTGTGCAGGCTAAAAAAATGTTTTATGTTCTCCATGGGATTGGGGTGGGGGGAGGCTTGCTTCAAGTAGAAATTGACTAAAATACTTTAATATAATTGTCTAAAATATTAAATTTTAAAATATTGAACTAGGCAGAGAAAAGGTTAAATTTTGTTGCAAATGAAGCTTGAAAAGTTTTGCAATAAAGAAGAAAATGACTCTACTGTAGCTAAACTCATCTCCTCCCTTTCCTTCTCTAATGTCTCTTGATAGGTGGCTCAGGGTATGGAGAAAGTTAGGTAAGAAAAACATTTTAGTATGTAGTATTAGGTTCCCCTCCTCGCACAATCTGCAGTCACTGATAAGTAAACTTTGGAGAGGATGGAAAGTTGAGATGATGCAGTCGACCTAGGTTAACATTCACATAAATAACAAATGAAGGCTACTTTAGGGTAGAGGAACAGTCATAGGAAATTAAAGAGCAGAAGGTTGGAAAGAGGTTCTGCTTTAATGAACAAGATGCTCAAAGCCCAGGAAATTTGGTGACTTTTGATCATTAAAAATGTTATGTGAAACTCTAATGAGAGTTCATTTGTGTCCCAAATTGATGATTAAAGTATTCTGAAGCTTTGTTGTAGAAGCTTAATGATACATTATTTCAAATTTTTTTTTTAGAAAAGAGTTCAAGTGGAATTCATAGGATGTGGAAGCACAGAATTATAGAAACGGAGTCAAAAAGGAATTCTGAGGTCATTTAGTCCAATTTGAACCTAAATCATTAATCCCGTCTATGGCATTACCAACTGGAGATGGGAAACTCAGTACCTCTTGAGGCAACACATCTGTGTTTGGATGGTTTTCATTGCTGGCAAGTTCCCCCCCCCCCCCCCGCCATATTCAGTCAACATTTCTTTCCTTTTACTCTCTACCTAACATGCCAGCTTTCAAATTCTTAAGATGGTAGGACTTAGAGGTGGAAGAAACTTCACAGTCTCTTATTTTACAGAGAGAGAAACTGAGACTGAAAGGAGTTAGATGACTTTCCCAAGGTCACTTAGAAAATGAAAGGCAGAGGTAGAATTTGAACCCATGCTCTCTAATTGAATTACTAGATTCTCTTTGTGTCTTCTAGACTCCAGGCTAACCATATTTATGCTCCTTCAACTCTTCCATATATCGCATGATTTCTAGTTTTCTTATCATCCTGATTACCTTGGTGCCTTTGCCTGTTAGCTTGTCAGTAATCTTGAAATGTGTTGTTCAGAACTGAAGGGAATACTGTAGATGCAGTCAAACCTGTGCAGTGTATGAGAGGGCTATTACCTTACTCTGAATAATTTGTTTCTATTAATTCTGCTAAATTTAGTTGTCTTATTACATTATTGACTTATATTGGACTTGTGGCCCACTGAAACCCACTTGAGCCAAGCTGAAACAGTAAGATGGCCTGAGGGAGAGAGAGGATATAGATAGATACAAGGCAAGACAAACCACCACCATTGCTATGACTACCACTGTTTCTCAGATCTTGATGGAGACAGCCCAGCACACTGAACCCAAAAGCATTGGGAATAGCCCTGCTCTCCTTACTGCCCCTGACTTTTGGTTCTGCTTTCTGCCCAGCCCTTACAATTATCATTCTGAAGGTAACCTTCATAGTGATGAGGCCTATCAACTCTTTCTGTAGGTGCTATAGTCACACTGACTGCAGAGCTAGAAAAGAAAGTTTTTATCTCCCAAATCCTTGGAACCATCAAATGGTTCAACACCAGAAACTAACATTCAAGATAACATATTATTATTTGTTATGTTGCTGTTTCCTAAGAACTATGGAACCTTCTCATTTAACTCACAGTTGAAACTTCTATGACATGTATTGTCTCTTCCATGAGAATGTGAGCTTCTTGAAAGCAGAGACTGTCTTTTCCTCTTTCTGTCCTGAATATTTAGTATGAAGCTTTGCACATAGTAAACACTTAATGCATTTTCATTCATATACTCATTTATTCATTTGACTTGCAGATATTTTCATGAATTTCTATTTAGCCATGCCTCGCTTATCTTGTACTTGTGCAGATGAGTTTTTGAAACTGTGTATGATTTTATATTTGTCCTTATTCTAGTTTTTCATATTAGATTTGTCCCTTTTTTCAATTTTACAACACATGGCTACAAACATTTGTTAAGCACCCACTCTAGGCTTTTCTAAGCTGTTTAGATATTTTTGGATTCTGATTCTGTCATCCAACTTGTTACTTATTCCTTTGAGTTTTGTCTCATCCATAGATTTGATGAGCATGCTATTAGTGCACTGGAATAAACCACTGGTCAAGGTGTGGAACAGAGCAGGGCCAAGGACACTTGGGACACTACATTAGGTACCACCCTTGAATTTGAATTAAATTATATATTTTCAGGTCTAATCATTGAACTAATTGTTAATCTGCTTAAGTATAAATACATATTTCTCCATCTTGTTCATAAGGAAATGAACAAGAGATTTTATTTACTTTGATGAAATTCAATGTCTATGGCAGTTCCATGATCTACTAGTATTGTAACCCCATCAGAAGAGAAAATGAGATTAATCAGGCATGATTTCTTCTTGAACTCATATTGGCTTCATCTTCATGTTTTTGTCACGGGATTAATTATACTAATTTAAACCTCATTTTCTTATGGGTCTTCTTATCTGAGCTAGCAACATTGACGTTTCCAAAAAGAGTGCTAAGGACAATTTAATTACTTCAATTTTATAAAAAATTCAAAGTAGCGATATTTGCTTATTTCTCTATCTCTATTTATCTCTATCTCTATTTGCTTATTTGTGAAGTCAGTGGCAATATTTATGGTTAATCTTCATGATCAGCATTGGTCTCCTACAGTGCTGTTATGATACAAATGAGTGGTTCTGATTTGTCTAAGTACAACAAAGTCCATGGTTCAAGTATTAAAATGACAATAAATGAACTAGTGGTCATTTTAAAGTAATGTGCTTATGGAGTTTGCCTCTTAGGTGCTTGGAGAAAATAGTAGCAATGCCAGTAAGGGAAGCATTTTCCATTTGTTTCTTAATGCATGCATATTTGAATGGTTGCCAAGTCTACTTTGTTTACGGGAGTTTTAAAACAGCTTCTGTAGCTTATATGGAATTGATGATTTGAAAGAGCATTAATAATGTGGCAGAAGGAATTTCCAGGTTATCTAGGGGATGCATTTGTTAAAGCTGTAGTCAAGACAAAGAGAAATATCTTTGACCTTTAATGTATTCGGCTGAGTCATTCTGGAAAGTTCTATTTCAGAGATAGCCCTTAATATATAGAAATACAGACTTTCCTTAGAAAATCAAAGCTTTGCCTTATATCTAAATCCCTCCAAGGAAAGAAAATATACATTGAACCAGAATCTCCTAATGTAGAGATCACTCCTTTATTAGTAAGAAGCTATCTTTGGAAACTCTCAAATAGGAAACTACAATATGGTGACCTGAAAGAGTTAATGGAGCTACCAGCGGTACTGAAGCATAGGAAAAAAAAAATCTGGCTTAGTATGTTAATGTTGCTGAATCTATAGTTCTCTTTTTCTTTAATTTCAGAGGATGCTTTGGCCCTTTTCCTTTCCAGAGTTAAATTCTCCATGTGTGATCCCCTTTCTCCTGATTCCTTCAGCAACTGGGCTTATCTCTCACAGTCTTTTAATCTCTTTTTAATAATAATCTATTTTCTTTTATAAGGAAAAAAACACATGTTCAGGCCTCCCATACATAAAAAAACAACAAAACAACAAAACAAACAAATAAAACTTCCCTTAACCTCAACATTTCTTTAGGCTATCATACTATATACCATTTCTCTCCATTCATGCTGAAGTCCTAGAAAGAAAAGTTCACACTTGCTGCTTCTACTTCCTTATTTTTGGGGGGGAGGGGGCAGGGCCATGAAGGTTAAGTGACTTGTCTAGGGTCACACAGCTAGTGTCAAGTGTCTGAGGCTGGATTTGAACTCAGGTCCTCCTTAATCCAGGGCTGGTGCTTTATCTACTATGCTACCTAGCTGCCCTGCTTCTACTTCCTTATACTGTATTGATGTATTCTTCCACCCCTTGCAAACTGGCCTTGCTGAAACTGCCTTCTTATAGGTCCACTGACATTCTAATTGGCAAAGCCAGTTATCTTTTCTCAATTCTCATTGTCTTTGATTTTTTTTTTGGGGGGGTAATATTTGATGTGTCTGACCCTCCATCTTCTTGGATATTTTCTCTCTGGTCTCTTCTTTTTCTCCTCCTACTTATCTAACCACTTCATTGTCTACTTCAGTGGCTCATTTTCATCTTCCTCTCCATTATGTGACCATCCCTCTAGCATTTGTTTTCATTCCTCTTTTCTCTCTATGCTCTAGTGGTAATCTAATCTAATTCTATGGATTCAATTAGTACTCCTATGGGAATGAGAAAACAGCCATTTACCCTCATCAGCATTCCTAGGATGCATGGATTATTAGGGTTAAAACAGAAGTTCATATTCATTGAGACTTCATTAAAGGTCTTCCCATTTTCTAAAGATATCTTTATTTTTTACAAATAAAAACAATCTTCATATATTGAAAGTCATTTGCATATGAGGTGAGGATATAAGAGATCGAGAACTTCCAGGATAGGGAAGGATGTGATGTGGGAGGCTTTAAAAAGAGATAAGAAGGTTTAGAATAGCCCCTTAAGTTAGGGGGATAGAGATTATGGAGGTTTAGGAAGATTTCCCTGCTTTGTGAGGGTTTGAAATTAGGTCACATACATTTATAGTAGACCCAGTCATCATGATTTTTAAATTTCTTTTAGCTCTATTCAGCCGCCCACAAATGGTGTCAAAGGCAGGTGGTAGAAATAATTCAGGGCTGGAATTTGGCAAAGTGTGAATGACAAGAGGATAATAGAGCAAGCAGTTTGAGAGTAAAGGATAGTGTTAAATTGAACTGGTTCAACAAGGGGTGGATACTGGGAAGGGAAAAGAGTTTTGCTAGTGCAAGAATGATAACCTGAGAAAGTATTGAGGGATGGAGGGACTGGACATTCTGGTGAGGATAATAAACAGGTGCTACAAGGCATAGAGAAACATGGAATAATAAAGGATTATTATCAGACAACAGAATATTAGACTTTGTAAACATGGAAGTAGAACATTTGTGTGATGTCAAGTGATGTTAAGATCAAAAGTCTGACCATGTCTATGTGTGGTTGATGTGGCATGATGGAGTAAGTCATAGAAATTGAGTAGACTGAGGAATTGTAAAGTTGGGTATTTGAAAGAATATAGATATATGTATATGTATATGCATGTATACACAAACATGCATACACACATGTATACATCTCTCTCTCTCTCTCTCTCTCTCTCTCTCTCTCTCTCTCTCTCTCTCTATATATATATATATATATATATATATATATATATATCCCCTAATAGGAAATAGGAGTTGAGGCAGAGAGAAAGACAGTGAGCCAGGCACTGAGATCTCTGAGGAAAAAGGGAAAATGAGCTGGGATTTGGGGGATAATAGCCAAAAGAATCTGGATTGAGTGATAATTTTAGTTATTAAAAGCCTCAAGGAAGGAGAGGTTGCTGAGCATTGGTGGCAGAATAGCAGTTTGGTGATGTCAAGGAGGAGCAAAGAATATTTTGAATATAAAGGAATTTGGACATAGGGTGGGGGTGAGACATGATAAAGGTCAAACCAGTAGAAGTCTAAGCCAGGATTTGAGTCAAGGTAGTCTTACTCCAAATCCAGAATTAGTTCTACTCTGCAAAGCTACTTCCTTAAATTAATTTTTAGTTAGATTATAAACCTACACTCTAATTTTCATTCTTTTTTTGCCCTTTCCTTTTGTTCTTTCCTTAATTTAAACTCATTGCTTATCCCCTCCTTCCTTCTTGTAGATGACTTTTATGAATGGCCTAGTTCTGATGTTCAGTTCATACTGTGCTCTTTAGAAAGGTTAGATTAATGTGTGGCTCCTCTCTGTACTTGTTACCCATCCCCTTTCCTGGTGAAAGTGGGTATTTCAAATGCTCTGGCAGCTAGATTCTTCAGATGAATCACCTTGTTTACAAGAAGAGTCTAGCAGTAGCTGACTGCTAATAATAGCCCATTTGCTTTATGAGCAAGGAAAGCATACAGCATATACTTAAGCTGCTTGAAGAGGATGCTGAGATGACAAGTATTTTTAAGATGATGCCATGGAATGAGGAGCATAGGACAGATAGTAATACCATAAGAGGAGATACTTTGAAAGCAAAGAAGTTTCTGATGTAGGCTAAAAGTCTTGCCATTTAAAATTATTAACCACTTGAATCGCTATTCAAGTGAATTAAATCTGCTAGCATTAACAGAGCTGCCAAAAATTACTAAAATCTCAATGAAATCAGGATTCACATTGCCAGAAAAATTCTCTTAACTACTGCCTACTGCAAATCCTTCATTTTAAATGTCAAAATATTTGAACAGAGCAAGTGTAAAATCACAGATGAAAGAATTTCTACTGAAAAAAGAGCCAAATCACAATTTATGGCTATCCTAAGCACTAATGCAATTAAAAAAACCCAACAACACAAAAAACAACAACAAACCAAACAAGAACAAAGACAATGAAGACATGGTCTCTCTTAACCTCATTAAGACTCTCATTTTTTCATAGGGTAGGCAATTGGAAACTTACTCAAGAACAGCAAAACTGGCTCATTTTTAAAATAGCTTTTAGAAGTCACAGAATCTTTGGAATAAAATAAAACAAAGTGGTTTTTCTCTTTAGTTGTATCCCTAAAACCCAGAGGTGTGAGATGGAATGAAACTTATTACATTCTAATGTGGATTTTATGGAAATTATTATTTAATTTTTATTATTTTGGAGCAAGTAAGTAAAGCTTAAAATTTTTATGACAAATCAGGCAATATTAAGGGGAAATATTCTTCAGTTAAGGTCATGGAATGTTAGAGTGAGTGAGTAAATGAGTGAAAGTGAGAGACAGAGAGAGAGAGACAGAGAGAGAGACACACACACACATACAGAGAGACAGAGAGACAGACAGAGAGAAAGAGACAGACAGACACATATACACACAGAGAAAGGGAAAGGGAGGGAGGGGGAGAGAGAGAGAGAGAGAGAGAGAGAGAGAGAGAGAGAGAGAGAGAGAGAGAGAGAGAGAGAGAGAGAGAGAGTGAGAGTGTGTGTGTTCAGGGATTATCTGTTCTAATCTTTTCATTTCTCTAGTGGGGAATTTAGGTCTTGATTTTTTCCCCCTTTAAATATAGATGTTTTTTGAGAGCAGGGTTTCAGAGTAGCTTATTTTAGGTACTTAATGTACACAATGTACCACTGATTCTGACTTTTCCCAACTTTTTCTTGGTTGATGCAGAATACAAACTCCTTGAGGGCAGGGATTGTTTGCATCCCCATTGTCCAGAACTGTGCCTAGCATGATACAAATGATAACAAAAATGTATCTGAATCATATAGCTGATAATCCATATTATTATAATCACCATATAAATACAGTTTACTTTAAAATATGAAAATGCAAATCTCTATTACATACAGCTTGATTCTTTTTTTTTTTTTTTGGTGAGGCAATTGGGGTTAAGTGACTTGCCTAGGGTCACACAGCTAGTAAGTGTTAAGTGTCTGTGGCTGGATTTGAACTCAGGTACTCCTGACTCCAGGGCCGGTGCTCTATCCACTATGCCACCTAGCTGCCCCCTTGATTCTTAAAAGTACAAAATACATTCAGCATTTCAATTTCTACATTTCTCTTTAAAATTCCTTCTCCTCTCTTCCTTGCATTAAAAAATTGCTTCATTGACTCATTAGTGCTCTTTTCTTTCTTTTGTTATGATTTTTGTATCTTATAACTAGCTCCACTTTTTATCCTAATTTCCTCCCCACCTCAAAAAAATTATCTTATAATAATTATAGTCAAGCAAAACAAATCCACATATTATTCAAGCCCCCAAATACAGTTTTTATTTTTTCCCCTTTTTTTTCAAAATACAGTTTTAATTCTGCACCAGCAGTCCTTCATCTTTACATCAGGAGGTAGCAAGCATGCTTTATCATTAATCATACAGAGTTCTGGTTGGTCAATACATTGATCAGAGTTCCTAAGTCTTTCAAAGTTGGTTTTCTTTTCACTATTGTAGTCATAGTAAAAATTGTTCTCCTGATTCTGTTCACTTCCTTCATTATCAGTACATACAAATTTTCTCAGATTTCTTTGAATATATATGATACATAAGGTATTATTTCACTGTATATAGTAGCTTTAAAATGATATGTTTCTCTGGTTTCTTTCTTTAAATCATTTCCATTTTTACTATTGTCTTGTGTGAGATAAGGAATATTACCCCCTACTCTTTTGAGTTTACACTAAGCAAATCAAAATTTGCTTCTGCTCTTCATTTTAATTCCATGTGAATCTTTGTGTTTATGTATATTTCTTTTCAAAAACTTATAGCTGGATTTTGCTATTTAATCCATTCTGCTACCATCCTCTATTTTATGAGTGTGTTCAATACATTCATTTTCATGAGTATGATTATTTATTATAGATTTTTTCCTTTTTATTCTCATACTTTTTCCTTCTCTTTGTTCTTGTACCCTCTTTATAAAGAAGGAAATAAAAGTAAAAAAAATACTAGTGATCAAAAGTGAAAAATACTTATCTCTAAAAAAGTGATCTGCCTCCATCCCACTACCCCTCTTTTCTTCACTCTCCACCTCCTTGAATTTCATTATTGATTCTTTAGTTTTTTGAAACCCCCAGGTTACAATCCAACCTCTGAAGCAGAAGTATATTTTGCTTGTATACTTGCTGGCTGTGTGTGTGACACCCTGGGTAAATCAATTGCTCCAAACATCTGGGGCCATCTTCAGTTGATATAATCTCCCTAGACTCTCAGGAATAGCAGGCCTCCAAGATTTTCCCACTTCACCCCCAAAAGTTTCCATTAAATGAGAAAAGTGTACTATATGGAGCAACTCATTCACTTAATTAGTGACATTGTAGGGGAGTTTATGAGGGTCTGCTAGGAGGCACAGTGGATAGAGCATTGGATCTAGAATCAGGAAGATCTAAGTTCAAATCTAGCCTTAGACACTTACTGGCTGTGTGGTCCTGGGCAAGCAATTTATCTATCACATTAAACATATTTCTGCAATAGCCATATTGTGAAAGAAGAATCAGAACACAAGGGAAAAATCGCAAAAGAGAAAAAAAAACAGCCCAAAAGTAGAAACAGTATGGTTCAATCTGCATTCAGAATCCACAGTTCTTTTTTTTTCTGGATGTGGAGAACATTTTTTATCATGAGTTCTTTGGAATTGTCTTGGATCATTGCACTGCTGAGAAGAGCCAAGTCTATTACAGTTGATCATCACACAATGTTGCTGTTACTGTGTGCAATATTCTCTTGGTTCTGCTTACTTCACTTAGCATCAATTCATGTAAGTCTTTCCAGGTTTTTCTGAAATCTGCCTGTTCATCATTTCTTACAGTACAATAGTATTTAATTACATTCATATACTACAACTCATTCAGCCATTCCCCAATTGATGGATATTCCCTTGATTTCCAATTCTTTCTGGGAAAGTAATTTAACCTCAACTTCCTCAACTATTAAATGACAATAATGATAGCACCTACCTCCCAAGATTGTTGTGAGGATAAAATGGGACAATATTTTTAAAGTACTTTGCACAATGCCTGGTACATAGTAGGTGCTATTTAAATGCTAGCTATTATTAATTATTTTTGTTACTGGTAAGTAAATAAGTATGCACAGTATAGCCATTGCAAAGAATTGCTTACCACTAGAGGCATATATGTGAGACACTTAGAGAATAAAAAACTGAACTACTTCTGTATTTTGATGAAGCTTTAATATTATCTATATGTTTACTTGCCCTTCGGATATAGATCTCTGAGCCATCTGTGTTGGCCCATTCTCTGCTACCCTTGTCTATATCCTCCTCTAAATCTGCTATAAGGGGTTCAGCAAATATGCTAAACCCTTTCATGAGCTTTTGTGATATTTCAAGGACACTCATGGAGTGACAGAACTGTTCATCAGTTACCCCTCACTCTTGCTACCAAATTATCATTTTTTGATCATCCATTTGTATGATGATTCATTTATTTGTTAGGTTTGCATCCCTCAAGTTTCCCCTCTCTAATACAACCTCTATTCAGCCCCTGAAGTGATTTTTGAAAAGTGCAGGTCCAATCATGTCACTCCTCCCCATGCCCCACCAAGTCAATAAACTCTAAAAACTTTTTTGTCTCCAGGATCAAATACAAATTATTATTTTTTGCATTCAATGCTCTTTATAACCTAGCTCCCACCTACCCTTCCATTCTTCTTACACCTTATTCCCTAATATATTCTCCTCAGTTTAGTGATAGTGGCCTCCTGGATGCTTCATAAACAATACTCTCCATTTCTCAGCTATAGGCATTTTCTCGGGCTGTCCCCCACACTCTTCCTCCTCCACTCTGACTACTAACCCCTTTGAATTCCGGTGCCTCTATTTATCCCATATATAGCTTGCTTTGTATCTATTTATTTGTATGTTGTCTCTCCCATTAATTTGTATGCTTTTTTTGGGGGGGCAGGAGTTATTATTTGTGTCTTTTTGTATTCCTAGTGCTTTGCACAGTGCCTGGAACATAGTAGACAATTAATAAATGTTTATTGTTTGTTTCTCTTTTGATGAAATCCTTTATAACATTTCTCTTGGACAACTCCTCATTCATAATGTATTGTAGCTTGCTAGCTTTTACCATGTGACTTTCCATTGCTCTTTAAGTGATCCTCAATCTCACCTTTCCAGAGGCTATGACACTTCAGGATTTTTGGCCATACAAGATCATTAGAGGATATTCTTCTTCAAGCAAATTATAGACAGAAGTCTTGGGGTCCTAAAGCAAATCCAACCTACTACCCTCTTCTTCTTCTTCTTCAGTTCTGGACCCAGTGCATTGCCCATATAAATATGTAATCAAGTACTGGATGATTTGGTATGTCCTAGAGTGATGAAATGAAGGAAAATCATGTGAAACTGGGATTAGTTAGGGACTGGGGTCTTGGAGAACACATATGAAGAATTTCGATTGGCTGAGAAGAGGCAGAAAAGCATTTTAGGCAATGGTCGAAAATCTTGATTTCTTTGCCTTTCTTTCCCATAGACCACCTTCTGTGGTTTCAGTGCTAGTCAGTCAATTTTTACCAGAGGATGTGCAGAGGCAAGAACAAAAAGGAAGCTCAAATCAAATCATTCTTTGTGTAATGGGAAGAGCACTGGGTTTGAACAGCATCACTCTCATGAGCCTCAGTTTCCTTATTTGTAAAATGAGGATAATAATAATACTAATACTTGCATTGCTATCTCACATATTAGTTGTGAGGAAAGTGCTTTGTAAACCTGAAAATATCATATAAATATGAGCTTTTATCATTCTCTATTAGGACATTCAGTTAAAAAGACTGATGAAAAGGACTTGAAATAATTAACAGAATTAAATTTAAGGGATTACATATGGATTTTCAATGAGTACAACATTTCTGTATTGAATTCTGTGCAGAGTTAAAAACTGGCTATATTTCAAAATGTACAAAATAAATATTCATCAACATGTTTTATATGGATTAATTTTTCCCAGATGAATTTTTTGATGAAATTTCTATAATAATTAATAATAACTAACAATTATATAGTGCTTTAAAGTTTACATTCTACATATGTTAACTCATTTAATATAAAATACAACCCTGGGATATAGGTGTTCTTTTCCCACTGTGCAGATAAAGAAACTGAGAGTGAGAGAGGTTAAGTGATTGTCCTGGAGCACACAGCTTAAGGAAGAATCTGAGGTAGGATTTGAACTCAGGTCTTCCTGATCCCAGGTCTAGCCACTGTTCCATCTAGATGCCTTCTAATGAGAAAGACAACAGTTTATTTAAAACTTGAATCTTTACAAAATTGTTTTTTTTAAATCATATCTGTTTCATAAGCCAAGTAATATGAGTAGTATCATTCTCATTTTACAAATAAATAAGTGGAAGGTAAGGGACTTGCTCTAGATAATACAGGTAAGAAGCTGAGGCAGGATTTGAACTCATCTCTCTAATTCCAAATCTAACACTCTATCCGTGGCTCCATCTGGCTGCCTTCTAATGATAAAGGCAATATTCATATAGTACTTCAATATTTATAAAATGCTTTTTATTTTTTAACTAAAGCAGTTTCATAAGCCAGGTATTATAAGTTGTTGTTGTTCAGTCATTTCAGTCCTGTCCAACTCTTCATGACTCCATTTTAGGATTTTCTTGGCAAAGATACTGGAATGGTTAGCCCTTTCCTCCTCCAGTTCATTTTATAGATGAGGAAACTGAGGCAAACATGGTTAAGTGACTTGCCCAGGATCACACAGCTAATGTCTGAGGCCAGATTTGAACTCAGGGAAGTCTCTATCCACTTCTCTACCTAGCTGCTCCATAAGTATCATTTTACAAATAAATAAAGCTCCCAGCAAAAAATGAAGTATATGTGCAAGTCAGATTAGAATCCAGGTCTCCTGACCCCAGATCCAGCTAGCGCAATTGCTCTTGCTCCCTCTCCCTCTGTCTCTCTGTCTCTGTCTCTGTCTCTGTCTCTGTCTCTGTCTCTCTTTCTCTTTCTCTCTCTCTCTCTCTCTCTCTCCTGAATCATACTACTTATCTCACTGGTGAAATGTCAGAAGGATTAGTATTTGATCTATATAGCCTGTGTTCAGACCTTGCCACTTACATTCTTGGATCTGTTCCACGGAGATAATTTAGCCAGAGAAAGTGACTGGTCATGTAGGCTGCACAGGACTTGGCATTTAAGAAAATGATCAGAATGCCAGAAGCTTTTCTTTCTGGTATATGTTAATATCATCCAACAGATGTCAAAACTCAACAGGTGCAATACATTCTCTGTGTTTCAGATGTTTGGATAGTAACTATAAATCTCTGGAAAACCAGATCACCTGATGGAAAGACCTAGACTTTAAGCCAGGAAAGGAAATATAAAAGTTAAAATAGGACCAAGACTGGAAAAAGGAGAAGCATGGTGTGTTTTTTATAAGTAATTTATACAATTACATTTTTTGTGGCCCATTCTTTACTATACTTTCCAGCTTTGATGATCGTTCGCACATCCATGAACCCCAGTGGGCTTCACGGTGGGGAAAATGACTCCTGTTAAGAGTAAAAAGGTGAGATAAAGTCACAAGGGTTTTTTAGTATTGCATGGAAATCCATGATTTGGATAAATAATAGGTTTTGATTTACACATGAAGAAGATAAAATGCATACTTTGGCATTCAATTAATGGCTTTTAGTGAAAAAACTCATTTATGCCAGTTCATAAATTGCCTACTAATGACTTTAGATAACACTACTTGTGTGACTCTGGGCATGCCACTTAATCTCTGTGGACTTCAGTTTCTTTATCTGTAAAATAAGGAGATTGGGCCAGATGATCCCTAAGGCTACTTCCAGTTCTAAATCCTATGACCTAATGTTTCAAAATATTTGAGATTACATTTTTAGATTCACTAACATTCAACCTTGGGGTTCATTGCATGATGGCAAACTCCCAATCTTTACCTTTCCCAATGAAGAGACTGAGTTGTTTTCTTGGACCTGTTTAGGAGGACCTTCAGAAGGAAAATTGTTTTTGTTATCCTGGTGGTGTTTTTTTTGGGGAAAGATATAATTAGTTGACTAGTTTCCATCATGCCTTATCAGTCCTATGCAGAATACATCTGAGTCAGTACATTCTTGACATCCTTTAAAGGTTTGTCTCTCAAAGGAAAAACAAAATAAGTATCTATGTGAACAACCAAATAAATAACAGCCTGGAGATATGAACATTTCATATTACATTCAATTTACCTTTTAAGTCATTTTTTTTCAATAAGGAACATCAGGAAATTAGATACTGTGGAGGGGGCATAACCGTCCTCCTCCCAAAACATCAATACTTCATAATTCCATTCCATTGCTCAAGGCCAAAGGAGGAGGATGTGCTGCAGGAGAGACAAGAGGTTAAATGTGCTGGGCACATCAAACCACCACCACCTCCCCTTACACTTCCATGAAAAGGGCCCAAGACCTTGAACCCAAGAGCCCTAGGAAATGCAGTTCCCCTCAGTCCTACTGAACTTGCTTTGAACCCAGTCCCTGCAGTCACAATCCAGGGGAATAAATCCTATGAAGAAGGGGAACTACTCTCCTTATCAAATGCTTATCAGCTATCACCAATAAGGTAGGCAAGTCCGCCTAAACCTAGCTGAAGAAGCAAAGCTTTTTGAGAGAGAGATAGTAGGCAGGATATGCCAGACCACTCAAAGTCCACTACCATCTTGGCCACTATTTTTCCTCAGACTTCAGGGAAAACAGGCCCTGAACCAGAAAGCCCTGGGAATAGCAGTACCTCTGAGCCCCCTGGTTGTGCTTCTAATCCAGTCCCCAAATCACCTGGCAACTGCTGCTGCCAGTGCTGCAGCTACTGAAGATCTAGAAAAACAAGTTCTTCTAACCAAAGTCCTTGGTGCTGTCAAATAGTTCAGCATAGAAATGGATGTTTCAATTGGTAGAAATAATACTGAAGAATATAGTCCTCTGCCACAGTGCCCTAAGAACCATAAGACCTTTCCATTTTATTTGCAGCTAAAATCTCCTAAAT